>NC_090933.1:1076096798-1076431798 GCF_040938575.1 Ambystoma mexicanum | reverse complement strand
TAGGCCAACTAAGGATGCAACAGAAAAAGTGCAGTGTGAAGCACACAAATGTGGAAACTGGTACCGGAAACCTGTCTCGCAACTAGGCTTTCATATTTGACCAATGTAGGGGATTCGGGGGATCACTCTACCTAAATGGATCTTATTTTCTTTGGCTGCCAGAAGTGAGATCCTCTAGAAGCGATTCCATTAAGTGTGAACAACACAAGAAGCCTCGCTCATGCATGGTTTAATAGATCACAGCGCTTGCGTCATGTACAATAATAATATTTATCATTCATATAATGCACATGACACTCTGAATTATCCCTTGCGAAAATCATTGCTAATGGTACCATCATGTGTGAGCCATGGTACACACGTAACAGAATAGTGATATAAATGAAGTGCTACAATGTTTGATTGGCAAAGGGGTGGCGGAGAAGAAACTCAGTTTAGGCATTCCTGAGGCTTGCTTCCTTCCTCACATTGCTTTAGTTTTTCTCCCCTCTCCCACCAGCCAGAGAATGTGGGAGCTGCTGTTTGTTGCTCGCACTTTAGCCTGCTAGGAAGCTGTGGAAAGCTCTTCAGAGCTTAGGTCCAGTAGCAATTAGCCATTGGCCGTTAGCCAACTCAAAAGAATTAAATGGTTTGGTGGCACATCCACAATCCAAACTTGACCCACAGCGTACACACAAATTTGTGTAGCAGTTGCATTAACCAACTGAGGCACCTTAAACAATATATTCAAGTTATTCATTCTGTGGGTTTACCTTGTCGAGGATAACTGAAAAAGAAGGTTTGATGTACGAGAAATGCAATTCTTGTGGGGAACGAGTAGAAAAGTTCCAAATGTAATTAATTTTAGCACCAGAGGAATGTGCGTCAACCATTCAGGTTGCTCAGAAGGCAAGCTGAATCTCGCGATCAAAGCCTGCATTGTGAGGTAGCTCACTGCTGCTCTCAGCTGCCTGCCATCTTCCGTACCTCTCCCTGTTAATTCCCCCGCCCGCTCCCCCTTACCTGTTGGTTGCGGAATTGCCGTGCCACTCTGGGCCAGCTTCAGGTTTATCCCCTCTTTAGGGATGTATTAATTTTAACTTGTTCCTCTGATCTGGATAGGTCGATATTCACAAAAAATGGTTGCCGTGGAAATGGAAGGGGAGCTTTGCATGGAGCCTGTCCTTCCATTTCCATGGCAACCATGTTGTGTGAGTATTTGTTTGAAACTGGGGGTCACAGCGAGCATGCTACCTGTTCATTCAAATAAACACATTGCTGCCAGCACCCTGTGATGGGTCAGAAATGAGAGACAGACAGAAAGTTGTATTTTCCTCAATGTTTGCCATATTTATTCAAAGTAAAAAGGGGTGAGATAAACGCCTATCTGTCCCTATCCTAACGAGAATGTTCCTAACTAGCAAAATAAACTAAAGGAAAATGGCCTTGTGTCCAAATATATCTGACCCTCTCTCTAACATACACAACAAAAGTAAACCAGACAAATATTTCTAATTTCAGTTGAATGAAACTGTTACAAAGATCAACATTATAATGCTCACAAAGTACTCCTCGTGCACAGGGTTTGGATCCTGTTCCCTGGATCAATTCAGGAAGACCTTTA
Organism: Ambystoma mexicanum; assembly: GCF_040938575.1. Classification (NCBI taxonomy): domain Eukaryota; kingdom Metazoa; phylum Chordata; class Amphibia; order Caudata; family Ambystomatidae; genus Ambystoma; species Ambystoma mexicanum. The sequence goes on along the minus strand of NC_090933.1, from coordinate 1,076,430,195 downwards.
AAAAAGTTATGGTTCAACAAAGTTCCATTCAGTTCAATGAAAATGTCTTTTCTATCCTATATGACTTCCAACTTGGTAAAGTAAATGCCTCTTTCACAAAACACTTGTTCATAACAAAAGCAACTGTTTCTTCCACAATCACAATTAATCTCTCTTTGAAATACTTCTAGCAAAGCAGGAGCAGAACATTTCTTTTGTATTACAACAGTTTGTCAGTATGATAACACTTAATAGTTTCTTTTCCACAACACTTTTTACCACAATTGGATTTCTTCAAAGCAACTGTTTCTTCCATGGTCCACTCACCTGGTTTTCTCACCTATCAGGAAGAAAATAACTCCTACAACTATAAATGTTCTCTTCTGCTAGTGGCAATATTTGTTACAAGGTTCTCCACACCAATATCCCATGTGAGGAGGTTTGCACAACGTTTGCCTGTTCCTTAGTCTCTTGACTGTTGGCAATGTGTGTTACAGGTTCCCCATACTGGTGTATCATGAAAGACACGTGTTGCCCTCTAATAACCTCTTTATAATTTCTTGGCTCTTGGCAATTTGGTTTGCAAGTTTCCCCAAGCTGATATCACATAAAAGGAGAATTGCACCTGTTCTGCCCTTTTATACCTTCTTTATATTTTATTGGCTCTTGACAACTTGGGTTACAGATTTCCCCAAACTTGAACGGATAATTGCACCTGGCTTGCCCTTTTATTCTACTCGTTCAGTATTCAAAATGATCTTTTATCATTAGATCTGCTATGAAGCGCCCAGGGCTACCTCTTTCTTTAGGCCAGCTCATCGGCTCCCTACATCATCTTCGTGTCACTCCTGGGTGCTGCATTAGACCCTCTGCAGTCCGGCAAGGTCACCGCCAGCCGTCCTGTGACTGCTGCTGTCTGCACGGTCCATCTCTTGAGCTCTGCAGGCTCCCTCAGATGCCTGCTACCTCCAGCACACCTGAGCAACCCATATAGGGTCGGGAGCATGTCTCCCAAACAGCTGGGCTTCTCTTCCTGCTGCCTTACCGGACTCTGCTTCCTGCTGCGTCTACACTGCAGAACCACATGCCTTCTTTTCCCGCATCGGCTTCTTCTGGCGTTCTCACTGCTACTTCAGCTCCAACCACTTCAGCCTCCTTCCTGACTGCTTTTGCCTCTGCTACTCCTTTTCGCATATTTCCATATTTACATGTCCTGCTCAGATGATTTGAAGGGAAACAATTAGACCGCATGGTCTCCTTAGTAGCATTGATCATCATGAACTCCTTGTTCGTCTTCCTCGTCCCAGTACCACAGACATTATGGATCTTGTAGTCCATAGTGGTTTTGAGTTTTCTATGGCTGTCTAGTTTTGATTGATTTGTGAATTGAAGATTATCAGAGTTAGGCAATTTTAGGCTGGGGTTCAGTGATGACTACGCAGGATTCATCACATACGCCTCCCCTAAAGACTCAGCCTCCCGCTCCAGCGTCATAATCCTCATCAAAACCAATAGCCTCCCCCATTTCAAAAGGGTGTTTTTGGGTTTCCCAGTTCCAAACAGGGTCTACGGAGGATAATCCTTTTTACCATGAATTGACTGGAGAATAAGAGAAAGAGGTTTTATTAGCGTTTCTCTGGAGTTTTTCAAAGTTGGGGAAGTCTGTACCAATAACAGTCTCTTTGCAAGTCCTGGAATGAGAGCATTTATTTTTGTAGCCTCCCTCCAATCCCAATAGTGGCTGGAGTTCTGTGATAGATCGCTTCATCTCCATGCATACAAGTCACTTTAACCGGGTGACTCTTCTCAGATCTTTAAGGGGTAATAAATTATATCTTATGGCCACCTGTTTACTTCCAGAATCAATCAAGGCTTTAACTGGGACTCCATGGAATATTGTCAAATCATGAGTTTTAAAGGATTTACTATCAAGGAAAAAGTTATTAGTACCCTCCACTTCTTCTTCATCAAAATCTTCTTCCCAGTCCTGTACCATCATATAACCAATCTCCATTGGTTCTTCTCTTCTATTGGAAGGACAATGTCAGGCTAAATGTCCAGACTGTCCACACGGGAAGCATAATATTGCCATGGATCTTTGACCTCAACCTTCTTCATTCTTTGGGTCACTTCTTTCTTTGACTAAACTAGCTTTTCTCTCTCCATTAGAAATTTCTCTCACTGAAAATGTATGTGGATGACCTTGATTTCTAATCTTAGTTACTGGTGAAAAGATCCTTTTAGGTCTCTTTTCGACTCTTCCCCTTTTTGGAGATTTCTCACATGGCGATTGGCTTCCATACAATTTTGGGCTGTCTAAAGGCCCAAGGATAGATTGGGCTTATTCAATTGCACAATGTTTTTTGTAAATAAGGTGGCACTGAGTTTATTACCTGTTCTATAGTTTTCCAAGACTTCTGGTAATGATTTCTTCTATATCCATAGGGACAAAGTATTCTGTAACCTAGCAGATTATTCCACTGGATTTTCACCTGGATTTAATCTGATGTTTCTAAATTTCTGTTTATAGAAATTTTCAGTTTGACCCACCTTTTTCAATAACCCCTGCTTGATTTCATCGAATTGTGTGACCCCTTCAGGATCCAATAAATGTAAGAGTTCTGAATTTCTCCCTTCAGCAAGGTGGCTAAATATCAAGTCTTCAGTTCTGCACCCCAAGAAAGCTGGTGAGCCAAAAGTAAAAAATTAAGGAAAACATTTCCCAGGTCTTCCCCCTCCCTATAAGGTTGTAAAATCCCTTGGATTAATATAGGTCTCTGTGAGGTAGCAGCAATTCAATCTAATCCTGTCTGAAATCTTTCCTCTGCCCTAATTTTCTGGGCAGCCAACTAGGCTAGGATATTCTCCATGGTTGCCATTTCTTTATTTTTTAAGTGATCTTCTTCAATAAAAGATATATCTTGTTCGAATTGGACTTTATTAGAGTCGTCAGCGTTTTAATCTTGTAAGAGAATTGCCGCCTTCTCTATTTCAGGGGTGGATCAACTTCTATTGGTTCAGGTAATTCCTCCAGATTGACAGCGCCCCGAGTGGATTTCCTGAGACTGGCGTTAATGGGGCTATGGGAGTTTTAGTTAAATCTATGTCTGTGTTTACCACTACATTCAGTTTAGTATATTGTTTTAAATTATAATCTGATATCTTTTTTAAGTCTGACAGAGATCGATGGTGAGAAAAAGATTTCTGCTGATGTATGGAAAAAGCAAACTTGGTCATAATTCTCTGCTTATTTCTGAAAATAGTAGCATACGGATTTACTTCAAGGGTAAAATCATCTTCCTCTAACTGTTGTATAACAAGTTTCATGAGGGGGCGTGGCTAGCAGCCATGGAGTGAGCAGTAAGTCTCTGGTGCTCCTGCCGGATCCGAGATTGGTTAGCCTCTACAGAAGGAAAAAAAACATGCTTGAGCAGAATAATATTATGCGCCGGCGTCGGGAGGCGGCCGGATCGAACAGAGGTGGTTCCATCCAGAAACGGAGACAGGACAGCCGGGAGAGCAGACTTGAAGAGTCCGGCCGTAATCTGGCTAAACGGCGGCAACCGCCTGATCTGCCCACTGACGGAGCCACGAACGAAGCAGCGGTGGGGAGCCGGAGTGGTTCTCAGAGTGGGGGCTCTCCTTCTGCCTGCTGCTGGCGAAGGCAGAGTGCGGAGTGTGTGAGGAAGGTGCTGAAAGCATGGAGCAGCGATGCCGGTGTGGCGCAGCAGCCTGTAGCCACTGCAAGGTTGCATGGAGCAGCAGAGGAGCACAGAGCTCCTAGCCCCACAACGAGGAACACCTGACAGCTGGAAGCCCGGGGGGCCTGGCCCGGAGCAGGAAGCAGACCAATAAAACCTGTACCGAGGCACAGAAGGGCCTGGGACTGCGGCGGTTAGTAGCTCCTGGGAACCCAGCCACAGCGCACGTCCGGTGGGGACCGCAAGACAGAGAGCAGCTTGGAGTCTGGCTGCTGTGACCGCTCTGAAGTTGCGGCATAGGAGGAAAGAATAACTCTGTGGGCTCTGCATGGCATCAGAGGGAAGCGTGGAGCACCCACTCCACACATTCAAACTGCAAGGGGCACAAAAGGAGAGAACACTGCAGTGCACCGCCTGTGAAGAACAGACTCTGGCGGAGGTGTACCCACCGCAGAGGCACAGGGAAGGCGCTGTGCGAAGGGAGGAGGCAGCACCCCAACTGAAGCAGGACTCATGGATGGAAGCCCTGAGAATGGTGAGTGCCTGAGGAGCGGAGGCAGCTGATGGACTGTGGCCCCCAGAGCGGACCTGTTAGGCAGAAACCTGTGCAGTTCCCTTAGGGACCACTGCAAAAAGTTTAAGACCACAGGCATAAGCAGTAAACCCAATTGGTAGCAGTCTGCACCACCCAGATTTACCTGGTAGCTGTGGCTGAGCAGTCAGACTTCTCTCAAGAAGAGTTAGGCAGTATACAGAGCATACACAATAGGGCTAAAAAATACAGTAGAACAAGCAAACACTGACCAGAGCTTTGGTATTAAAAGTATATCATTATTTATTTAAAACACACTTATGAAAATACACTGGCACTAATATATCAAGCAAGTTCAAACACAGTCACTATAAGTATATACACCTCCCTAGTTAATTATTCGACAAGTCTAGGTTAAGACACCACTTATTAGCAAAACAGAGGTGAGCGTGTAACCTTAGATGGCACTCCAATAATTCGTTAAAAAGGGAGAGAAAAGGCAGAGCATGGAAATAACACAGTACCAAAACTTTTAACAACCCCCAGCAAGGCAGGAAAGGCAGGGTCTACTGTAGAGCCAAAGTTCATAGGCCAGGCCCACTCTTAGAGAAAACAAGGCTGAATGTGCCCAAGATCACACAGTGGAAATGCACTCAAAGTCTTTGCAGAAAATGTCAAAAGAGGTTGGATCAGTTCAGAAAGGTAAAGTTAGAAGGCTTGGAGGCCAACCCAGTTGGAAAGTCAAGGATTTACGGGACACCTTGGACAGTCCGTGGCAAGGGAGGCCAGGCGGGACACAGTACCTTAAATGGTGAGAACGTTCCAGCGGGGGCAGTTGTTCCTGGCAGCGGGTGCAAATCGTGGCTTCAACCAGAGGAAGAGATGATCTCGACGAGGAAGAAAGCTGGAAGTCGTTGAACTGCCAGGGATGAAACCAGCCGCGGAGTTCCCGATTAAAAGGTACGACCCTTTTATTTGCGGTCAGTGGTGAAGCGTGGCTATCCGGCCACTGGGGTGCTTGGCACGGGCAATTCGACCACGAGACGTCCCGGAAGGCGAAAAAGGTGAACTGGTTGGTCCCACCAGCTCAAATGGAAGAAGACTCTCCTGGAAGAAGATCTCCTCTGTCGTCGGGGAAGTGGTGAGTTCTTTACAGCAGGGCTCCACCGGTGGTGTCGTCGTTGTAGATGGCTCAGCTTCTCCCTTCTTCGGATTCTTTAGGTCCTGTGGCGATTCTGAAGTTCCAGTCCCCAAAGCCCTGCTTTCATGCAGAAAAACCCCCATTCAACAGCCTAGCTGTCACTCAAACATGCTAAGTGGTGAGCTGGGCGGCTCACCACTGGGCCAATCACACAAGAGTGCGACTTGAGTTGCTGAGCCAACTCAGTCCAGGGTGCCTAATCCCCCTCCCACACATCTTGTAGACCCCAGACAGAGTGGCACCATTTGGAGGGCTTCTGTGCAGAAGCCCGCCAAAAAGTGGAACAAAGGGCTCGACTTGGGTTAGAGTTTCAGAGGCGAACACAAACGTCATTTTAAAACCGAGTCCTGGCAAAAAGACCCAACCGGGGAATTAATATTAAATAAATAACCCGGCGGTATCTTTAACATTGCACCAAAAAGTGGTGCGTTTAAAATCAATGGGAAAATCCCATAAGAAATATTCCGGTGGAATATTTTGCGTGGTATCCACTGCCACCAGCCAGAAACTCGACAAGGGGGGACTGGACAGTGGCCCCTTGAAAAATAGACCCAGGGGCAATCGAATTACCCCTACCAGTACTTCCACAATATGATGGTTTGTACTGGTTCTGTTCAAAATTTGAAACTAGTAAAGCCAATGGTGACTTTACATGCCCTGGGAGACAGTAGTCAGTCCCAGGGTATGAAGTCTATGTTTGGGGGTCACTATGACACCCCTGTGTTACTGCACTCAGGGTGCTGTGTAACACACATACCAAAAACACATGAATCCCTATGGAGTAAAATACCCCATAGCCCATATAACACATTCACAGTCAAAGGACATTCTCAAATCATGCCTTAGAGTGGGAGAAAAAGAGTCTCACTCTTAGCAGGAGAAAAAAATAACCCCCAAAAATCCAGCAGAGCTGCTGGGGGACTCACTAGGTTTGGGAAATTAGCCTTAACAGAGAATTCTCCCTAACAGGACCAAAGAGGCTGCCTCAGCACAGGCAGGGGGATCCTGACCTGGGAATGCCCCCCTTGACCGAGCGCACCCTAGATTAACTTGAATGGACAGAGGAGGTGCCCACCCCACAGTGGAGACAGCGAACAGAGGGCTGTCACACCGGGCTGTGCTGGGAACCTGAGGGTGAAGAAGTGGACTGAAAGACACTGTAACAGGAGTCAGTGACTGTACTGGGAAGATACTGTGACCTGGAGAGGGAGCTGCAGTACAAGGCAACTCTGGGACGTCGGCAGGACACTTGAGCCTGAATGGTACAGACACCTCTAGATCTGACATTGTGTGGGAAATGGTTAGGCATGCGTAGAGGGGAGAGACTGCAGGGCAACGTAGCACTGGCAGGGACTCCCTCTTGACTCATTCATACGCAAGCATACTGGACGACAGGCACAATACCCATCCCAGACTGGCACCCACTGAGGAATCAGTTGTAATTATCAGGCGACCACACAGAGTAAGCGGGCCGTGCACATGCCAGATAAGCAGCACAAGTGCAAGTCCAAGCAGACTAAGATAGAGGCATTTACCCGTAAAGAGGAAGTAGGCAGCGAGTCCCAACATGAAAGCATGCCAGTGCAGCTGGAAGGGGAAACGGATGAAAACCAAATCCTGAAGGCTATAGCCACACTTCAAACGACCCTGGAGAGGAGGATTGACAAGGTCAGAATTGATGTGGGACTCCTGAGACAAGATGTAAGGGGGCTGGCTGTTACGCTCACCTGGTATGCACGGGGGCGCCACACGATACTGGATGGAGGTCTAAGCACTATCCCGGAGCCCTCTCTGCTTGGTTATGTGCCAGATGTTGGGTAGTGCCTATAAAGGGAGAATGGAGGGTTAAGATACTGGTTCTGTGATGGGTGGACTCCCACCTCCCTCTGGTCCAAATCCCCTCCCTTGGGGTTATTGCTCACCTTAGGTTTTTGTGCGTTGAACTCTCCGTCCTGCGTCTCTGTGCAGGGGCGCGGGGTGGGTGCGGGCGTTCCGTAGACGTAGTTGCTTCACTGGTCCGTGTGCCTTTATGTCGGGTCCAGACTGTGATTCTGACTCTGCTTGCTGTCTTCCAGGTGAGTTATAATGTCTTTTCCGCCTTTATTCTGTCTCTTTCTTTCTCTCCGTTTTCTCTGTCTTCTCGGCGTCTTGCTCCACTACGCTGTTCCCTAACAATGTCTCTTTTTGTTTTCACAGGAATGGTTGTGATCTCAGAGTTGCCGCACCGATGGCGAAGACCACGGTGAGTTATTGATGCGCGGAATGCTGCGCTGTTTATTGGTGTTAATTGCTAACCTGTGTTCTCTTCTCTTCTTTGTACAGGTTGCGGTGATGTTCCGGAGTGATGAGCGATCGAAGCGCTGCTTGCCCAGGTAAGTGCTTTGTTTTTTTTTTTTAAAATAATTTTATTAATTTTTCAACACAACCGACTATACAAACCAAACACGCAGTGCAATCCACAACTATTACATTAACGTCAATTAGTCTTTGCTCACTGCCCCCCTGATCCCACCCCCCTTTACGAGCCTGTTTGACCTTCACTCTCAGTATCTACTACACACGGCAGGGCGTCATTTTCATCAGATTCCTCTGGATCTAATATTGTTCCAAATAGTCCAGATATCAATGTTTTCCATGCCATCAGGGTACCCACTTGTTCCTCCCAAGACATGCTACTTGCCTCTTGCCATACCACCGTTTCAGCCTCCGCCCATTTCTGTAATTCCTTCCACCACACCTCCACCCGTGGCTTATGACACTTTTTCCATCCCATAGCTATCCTTCGCTTTGCTAGCACGTACGCCAAGTCTTTTAGTTTCCCAACATGCTTCAGTTTTCGTGGCCTAGGGAACCCTCCCAACAGGCAGGCCCAGGCCGTGTCTATGGCTAGCGAGACCCCTTTCTCTGCTAGCTTTTGTGCCACTTCTCTCCAGAAACCCTCGATTACTGGGCATGACCAAAACATGTGTGTCATATCAGCATTTTCCTCATCACACTTAGGGCACGCCTGTCTCCCAGCATTTCTGAACTTAGATATCCTCAGCGGGGTCATATACGCTCTATGCGTTAGGTACAGCTGTATTTGCTGCAGTCTGGCATTCCTAGATACCTTCTTGTGGTATCCCAGGGCCTGCTCCCACATCCCATCCTCCATTTGGGCGCCCACCTCTGCTTCCCAATCCAATCTCAAATGTGTCAATTCCTTTCCAACCTTAGTCATTACCATCTCATACAATCTAGAGATCTCATGCCCCCCTTCAGCTGTGTCATATATCATCCCCATAATGGCGTCTGGTTCCTCCGCCAATACTGTCTCAGGCCACGTTATCCGAATCTTCCGCACCAACCTGTGATACGTAACATACTGGCCCCCATGTAATCCCATCTCCTCCCCAAGTCCTTCAAAATCCCTGATGGTCCCCTCCTGCCATATATCTCCCAACGTTACCAGCCCAACCGACTCCCAGTAGGTTCTGATAATCACCCTCAGTTGCTTATCCCCTCCCGCCAAAGCAACCAGCGGTACCTGGGGGGAACAAGGGAGCGGGTCCCCCATCATCATACATACACGACGCCACATTTTCCACCCCAGCCTCATCATCCCCAGGCGCTCCTTCATTTCTGACTCAGGCAACCAGATAATTTCCTTCAGGTAAAACGGGGTACAGTCCTGCCCAAACAATCTAAATTCAGGGGTCGCTTCATCAGAGAGCCATTTGGCCACATATTGTAATTGACTCGCTATATAATAGACCTCAAAATTCAGTAGTTTAATACCCCCTTTCTCGTGAAAATTCTGCAACTTCCATAGCACTACTCTATTCCGGGTACCATGCCACAGGAAGTCTCTACACATACCATTCAGGTGAACAAAAAACCCCTTGGGAATCATGTGTGGAATATTACTAAAATAATGTAGGAGCCTAGGCAGAACCACCATCTTAAGCATCGCTCCCCGTCCCATCATTGCTAAGGGCAACTTCTCCCAAAACCTCATACATTTGCGGATTTTTCCAATGGCCATCTCGGTATTACGCATATGTTCCTCTTCCGCCGTATGGTACACATCTATTCCAAGGTATCGGAAGGAGCCCACAGTCCATGGCACCGGTAACACCAGCAATCTTTCTACAGAGGTTCCCTTGTAACTGCCCAACGGGAAAATGCTAGATTTTTGGGGATTTACCGCTATACCGGACAGCCTCGCATACCTTTCCATCACCTCCAGAATATACTGAAGATTTTCCTCCGGGTATCTCAAGTATAATAACAAATCATCCGCATATAGGGATATCAGGTGCCGTTCCCCTCCTACCTCAATACCTATTGTGTCGTATTGCTGCCTTAGGTATAGTGCCAGGGGCTCCAGAGCCAGAATGTACATCGGGGACCAGGGGCACCCCTGTCTAGTGCCCCTGCTAAGTTGCCATCTCTTAGATATCACTGTTCCTGTTCGAACCCTGGCTACCGGCGCACTATACAGCATCTCCGCCCACCTGATGTACCCTGGCCCCATTCCACGGTCGAAAGCTTTTACTGCGTCTAAAGACACGATTGCCATTTCTCCTTCATTGTCACAGCCCCATTCGATCACCCGATGGAGTCGCCTGTGGTTGTGAGTTATGTTCCTGTCCGTGACATAGCCCGTTTGGTCTGGATGTATTAACTTGCTAATTACTTTCCGCAGTCTATTCGCCAGGACAGCCGTCAATATCTTGCCGTCCTGGTTCAGCATCGACAACGGCCTGTATGATCCACAGCTATGTCCAGGTTTATTAGGTTTAGGGAGCGGTATTATGATCGCTTCTCTGAGCGACTCCGGCAACCATCCCACTTTAAACGCCTCATTCAACATTTCCAACATTGGGGGGAGTACTTCTGCCCTATATGCTTTATAAAATTCACTAGGGAATCCATCTGCTCCCGGGGTCTTACTAGTAGGCAGCTGCCTAACAACCTCCTCCAACTCCTCCAAAGTAATTGGTGCGTCTAGTTCTTCTCTTTCCTCTGCACTGATCTTGGGCAATCCTGTATCCTGCAGGGTTTCCAGTATCTCATCCCGGCTGCCTCCTCCTCTGTCCTCATATAGTTCCCTATTATTTATTTATTTTTTTTTTAAATATTTGTTTATTACATTTAGTTAAACATACAAACAGTAGGGCCTTGAATTGGCCGCATACAACACCTTTTGAACTCCCCGCCCCTACCCTGCACCTCCCTCCCTCCCTCCCAACTCGCAAGACCATTTCGCTCTGCACCGCAAGGTCCTTTCCGCTTTATTCCACAGTGATCGTACTGTCGCTCGCTGAGTCCACCACCTTGGGGCTGAACAGCGTCACCGTGAGCTCCACCCATTGGAGTAGGTCGGCCGAGGTGTCCAGCCTTTGCTGGCTTCGGGCGTTTTCCCAGGCCCCCGTTTCAGCCTGTGTCCATCTCCGGAGGTCTTCCCCCCATGTCACTAAACACGGGGCCTGGGGGCGTTTCCAGCACATGGCGATGCGTCGCTTCGCAAGAATGTACATTAGGTCTTTTAGCTTATTCAGTGGCTTGTTCTTCCGGTTCCTGGGGTATCTTCCCAGGATGCATGCTGTGGGCGTATGCACCTCCAGGGTGACGTCAGCCTCAGCCACTTTGGTTTTGATTAGTGTCCAGAAGGTTTGTATTGCGGGGCACCCCCAGAACATGTGTGTCATATCTGCGTGGGGTTCGTTACACTTGGGGCATCCCCTGCTGTTGACTTAGTTGAATCTGGAAATGATTACCGGGGTGAGATATGCTCTGTTTGTTATGTAGAACTGTATGAGCTGAAATCTGGCGTTTCTGGATACCTTTTTGTGGTATCTTGTAATGGATTCCCATTCAGCATCTTCAAATTGCTGTCCAAGTTCCATTTCCCACCTTGCCTTGCACTTGAGGCTGTGCTGGGTAGTACTGTCTAGCAACGTTTCGTAAACCCTGGAGGTCTCATGGCCCCCTTCCGCCGCCGCCAGCAGGCTCTCGATCCCTTCATGTCCTGTGTCCAAGTTTTCTACAGATGGCCAGCGGGCAGCCACCCTCTTTGCTACAGCATTGTGCAGCAGGAATTGACCCGTGTGAAGGCCAGAGATTTCCTGCAGTTCAGCAAATGTCAGGATGCCCTGGTCATCCACTAGGTCCCCCAGGGTGGCAACGCCGCACAGCTCCCATGTGTCTCTTATTATTTTCCGACTCCCCGGTCTGTTTGCCATGAGTGCAGCTATCGGGATCTGTGGGGAGTAGGGGTCCTTGAGGCTCATGGATTTGCTGGCTCTTTTCCAAATCTGAGTTCCGAGTTGGACTAAGTATGGGTATCGTTGTTTTTGGCATGGCTCGACCCACAGCAGGTCTCTCAGTAGCGATGGGGCGATGCTTGGCCGCAGCAGGCGGGTGTCTGTGAAAGCGCCATCCGCCATCCACTGGATCACATGTTTTAGCTGACCGGCTAAATAGTACAGTTCAAGGTTGGGGACCCTCAGGCCTCCCTTGTCATAGGGTCTTTGCATCGTGTCTAGGGCCACTCTGTGCCTTCCTTCTTGCCACAGGAATTTCCTGCAGAGCTTATGTAGGTCGTTAAAGAATTGATGTGGGATGTTGTATGGCACGTTGGTAAAGTGGTAAAGAAGCCTGGGTAATGCTACCATCTTGAGCAGCCCCACCCTGCCAGCCACCGAAAGCGGCAGCCTGCTCCAAAAGTTCATTGATTTCACTAGGCCTTCCTTTGCCCTGACTGTGTTAAGGATGTGTTCCGTCTTAGGGTCTCTGTGGATCACGATGCCCAGGTATTTAAAGGAGGTGGGTTCCCATTTCAATTCTAGTTTAGGGAGCTTGTCGGCTGCAAGCTCGCTCAAGGCCGCCAGGGGGAACAAGCAGGATTTGCTATGGTTGATGTGAATGCCAGTGACTCTGTGAAACCCCTCCAGGGTCTCTAGGATGTAGGGCAGTGTGTGTTCTGGGTTCCTCAGATAGAGGAGCATATCATCTGCGTACAAAGAGAGCAGGTGGGATACACCATCTATCTCGATGCCAACGTCCTCATATTCCTGTCTGAGGTATGCTGCCACGGGTTCGATGGCGAGGATGTATAGCATGGGGGACAGGGGGCAGCCCTGTCTAGTACCTCGGGATAACCTCCATTTGTCCGAATAAGTTTTATTGGTGCGCACTCTGGCCTCTGGGTTAGTGTAAATGAGTGTAACCCATTTAATAAAGCTGGGCCCCATCCCCATTTTGGACAAGGTAGCTAGGAGCCACCTCCAGCGAACCGAGTCAAACGCTTTTGAGGCGTCTAGGGACGCTACTGCGTATTTCTCTCGTCTACCCTCGGTACTGTAAATGACATGGTGCAGTTTGCGCAGGTTTTCCGTGATGGTTCTACCCGGCACGTACCCTGTCTGGTCTTGGTGGATCAGGATCGGGATGGCTCTGCGCAACCTCATGGCCAATATTGCCGTCAGAATCTTGCTGTCCACATTTAATAGGGACAAGGGCCTGTATGACCCACAGTCTGTGGCATCCCTGTTGGGCTTTAGCAGTGGGATGATGGTTGCTTCTCTCATGGTGTCCGGGAGGTAGCCTAACTCATACGCCTCATTGAACACCTGGGACAATAACGGGGCCAGTGTATCTTCGTAGGTCTTATAGAACTCTCCTGGGAGTCCGTCTGGTCCAGGTGCTTTCCCGGAGGGCAGCGATCTGATGGCGGTCGCTACCTCCTCAGGGGTGACAGGTCCTTCCAGGGACTCTGCCATTTGTTCCTCTAGGTGTGGTAGCCTAATGATGTCTAACACATCCTCTATTGCCATGTCAGTGGGGGGTGAGGGGTCAGTGTATAGTTTCTGGTAGTATTCTGCAAAAGTGCGGTTGATATCTATTTGTGAGTATGTTTCTAGCCCTGCTGCATCCCGGATTTGGCAGATGGGTTGTCTAGAGGCCTCTCGTTTATATAGCCACGCTAGCAACTTCCCAGGTTTGTCGCCTAGGGCATGGCTTCTTTCTATGTGTTTGGCATAGCTGAGCCTCCCGAGCGCCTCCCAGTGCAGCAGGCAGGCCTGCTTTAGTTCGACTGCTCTGCATATTTGGGCAGGGTCCGATGAGGCTGCAGCCTCTAGGTGTTGTAGCTCGTCCTCTGCACGCGTTAGCTGGGAGGTGATGGATTTTTGGGCGCCCCCTGCGGCGGCTATCATGTCCCCCCTTATCACTACTTTGTATGCCTCCCAGGCAGTGTTGATATGCTGGACACTGTCTCTATTTATTTGCCAGTAGGTGGATGTGCATTGCCCTATCTGTTCACAGAATGCCTTGTCTAGTAACGCTTCACTCCGGAGCCTCCATGTGGGTATAGGGGGTCTGGGCGCAGTTAGGGACCATGTGGTCATCAGAGGGGAGTGGTCCGACAGCACTCTGGCCAGGTATTGGGTGTCTTCAAAGGCGTCTAAGTGTTCGTCGCTAACCAGTATGCTATCTATTCTAGTGTGCACTGCATGCGGTGGTGAATAAAAGGAGTAGGCTCTACCCTCGGGGTGCTGTGCTCTCCAGAGGTCGCATAGGGCATATTGTTGTGTAAGGGCCTTTAATATTTTTGCAGGCGGGGAGGGCTGTGAGTGTTTACTGTCTGATCTATCCATGCGCGGCTCTAGAGTACAGTTGTGATCCCCCCCCCATATGACCGTGCCATTCCGGCTTGGGCTCAATCGGTTATACAATGATCTAAAGAAGACCGTGGCGTCATGGTTGGGGGCATAAGTGTTGACCAAGCATAGTTCCTTGCCTTCTATAGTGCAACGTATCTGGACCATCCTACCTTCGTCATCTATGTTAGTGTGCATCACCTTGATAGGCATGTTAGGGGCTATCCATATTAGCACCCCTCTGGCGTAGCTGGAGTACTTGGTCCCTATTAGGGTCCCCCTCCACACCCCGGCCAGCGCTGCTAATTTCCGTGCGTTCAGGTGGGTCTCTTGTAATAAGGCAATGCCTATCTTATGGCGTTTGAGGAAGGTGTAGACTCTGTGTTGCTTAATGTAACTGTTCAATCCTCTAACGTTCCATGTCATTACTCTGATCGCATTAGCCATGAATGTGGTGTGGGTGAGAGTACCTGGGTGGGCCGTCCAGCAGCGTCTGGCTCTTAGTTCGGCGGCCTATCATATGGCGAGTGAATCTGATCAGTTCCATTGGCATCTTTGGGTGTATGATTGGTTTGCGGTGTGTTCGTTGGTCTTGATCTTCTTTGTCCCCATAAACATTAACTGTTAACTGAACTTGTAACATAACTCGTCTAGCGGGGTATCCCCCGTTCTGACATTCCCGTTTCTGCTCCATGGACCTAAGTCCCTAGGTGCCCTACGGGCGGGTAATTACCCGAAAAAACAGAGATAGTTCTGGGGCGGGTGTGGCTTCACCTCCTGATTGTAACAAGTGTGAAGTACTTCCGTGGTGAGTGTGGCTCCGGTCGCATCTGGGTTGCCGCTCTTCATCTGGTAGTTCTGAGTATGTGGCAGGTGTTGCTTGGGAATGGTATGAGCGATCTCATGGGATGGGCGGTTTAGGCTTGTGCTGTTTCGGTTCCCAGTCTGGGACCTGTGCTCTGTCCATCCAATCAGTCGCTTCAGCGGGAGTGTCGAATAAATGGGCCTTGTTGTTGTGAAGGACCTTCAATCTGGCCGGGTATAGGAGCATGTATCGCAATCCAGCATTTTTTAGTCTGGCTTTGGTGTGGTTGAACATAGCCCTGCTTCTCTGGACCTGTAGGGTGTAGTCGGGGTAAATGGTGACCTTGGCGGAGTCTCGCTGTATGGAACCGCCCAGCCTGGAGAATGCCAGGATTGCCTCCCTGTCTTTATAATTCAGTACTTTGGCTATTATAGGCCTGGGCGGATTTCCAGGTGGCGGCCGTCTGGCTAGGGATCGGTGGGCTCTCTCAATAGTAAAGCCTTGGGACAGCTTCCCCGCGCCAATCTCGTGTATAAGTAGGTTTTCGACGTAGTTCGTGGGGTCATTGCCTTCGATTCCCTCGGGTAGGCCGATGATCCTGATGTTACTCCTGCGGGCCCTTCCCTCTGCCTCCTCGGCTCTATCTTCGAGGTTCTTTACCTTCTGTACAAGGACGTCCACTTCCTTTGAGAGCTTAGCTTTGGACTCATAGTGTTCCTTTATTTGGGTTTCTAGGGTGTCTGTTCTATCGGCAATGGATCGCACATCCTGACGTAACAGATTCACGTCTATGGCCACAGCCTCTATCTTGTTTTCCATGGTTTTCTGGAGTGTCATGATGGCCTCCAGAAGTTGCGAATTCGATGGTTCAGGCGCTTCTGCGTCTGGTGCCTTATTGCTGGCGTGGGTGGCGTGGGTGGTGTCCGGGCCGGGTGCCCCGGAGGCGGCAAAGGATTCCATAGTGGTCTGTCTATGTTTGCCTCTGGCGTTTTTAACCGACATGGTTTAAGTGATGTGGCGGCCCGCCGAGTGCTCTGCTGGCCCCAGGTGGGGGTCGGGGTGGTCCGTCTCGTGGGAGCGCAGCGCTGCGCTATATGACCGAGTGCATTGCCCTCTATCCCTAAGGGGGTAGGGGTGATCCGAGGCAAAGTCAGGGCGTTAGGGCGCTTGTGGCGCGGAGGCCTCTGCAGGCTGGTTTAAGCAGACGTTCAGGGGTTGAGCTTGGGTATAAGTCCGGGGAAAAGGCCCTCTGCTACAGCCAGGGCGCCCCGGGGGTTCTCGTTTGTTTCCGTTCCCTTGACTCTCCGCTCCACTCCAGTCACTAGGGGAGCCCACACACTGTGTAGGCCGCTCTTCACTCTGGGCCCTGTTGGCGTCCCACACCAGCGCACCACTCCACCCCCCGGCGCCGGGCCCTCGGCTTTGGGAGCTGGGGGGATAGAGATCTCCGCTCCCCCCACCGACTCCTTACCGCCCCTCTTCGATCGTTCCGCTGTCTCCTCCGGGGACCTTGTTGTGGGGGCCGCGGCGCCCAACAGGACGTCCAGTGGCGGGGCGCCCCAGCCGGCGTAAGCAGCACCTCTCGCCCCCGGGCCCCTTGGCCGCTCCGTAATGCCTCCCGGAGCCTCGTCCCGGGGTGCCGGGGGATCAGGGGAGCGCCGGCCGGCCCCACGCTCCTTCCTCCGCTCCGCCGACCGGGTGCACCGGAGCGCCGGCCCCCCACCTCAGCACGCCAGTGCCGATCGCTCGACACCCGCTCCCCCCCGGCAACGGCCGGGCTCCTCGGATCTGGTGGTGGCTCGATTCGGGCCGCTGATTTTCACAGCGCGGCGGACATCTATGCGGCCGCCATTTTCCGGCGTCGGCGTCTCTCCCCTCTCATGCGTCGCAGTGTCGGAATAAGGGAACGGATCTGCTCCAAGCCGCAGCTGCCAGTTCCCCAGTCATTCACGGTCCGATGAGGCTATTCTCAAGTATTTTTGCAATTTTTATCTTCAGTTGGCGGCGGATCGTTGAGCGTATTACTCGGAGCTCTTCCAAGGTACGGCTTCCTCACATGGCGGTTGGCCACGCCCCCCATAGTTCCCTATTATAATCCGCAAATTCCCTATTGACTCCCTCTTGGGTGTCCACTACCTCACCATCTTCTCTGGTTATTGTCCTAATCGGGGGCCTAGGGGTTTCACTCTTGTATAACCACGCCAAGAGACGGCCCGTTTTATCCCCACCCGCATGTTGTCTCTCAACGTACTTGTTTGTAATTAAGGTTGCAGAGCCTTTCCCAGTGTTCGGTAAGTGCTTTGTTAATGTTGACCTTGTTCCTTCTCCCTTGCAGGTTGTGGCGAAACCCAGAGATGGGCGAGGTAAGAGAAGCACAGGGTGCTGCCAGGACTCGCTGCCTGCCCAGCTAAGTATTGTTATTAATGCTGTCCTTGTTTCTTTACCTTTGAAGGTTGCAGCGAATTCCGGAGATGGGCGAGGTAAGCAAAGCGCAGGATAGATTCAAGACCGGTTACTTCACAGGTAAGTGTTCTTGCTTGCTAACGCTGTTCTTGTTCTTCCAGGTTATTAATGGAATCCGGATCTAGGGCTTCAGGATTGGGCCGCCAGAGAAGCAGATGAGCAGGAGCTGGACACGGTGAGCGTTATGCTGCAGGAGTGCAGAATACCGCGAAGCGTGTTCTGCTGTTTGGGTGTGGTTTAAATAGCCCAGGTAAAGTAGGTCCAGGCCAAGTAGTTCCAGGCCCAGCCACACCCAAAACACTAGACCACATGGCTTGGTTCTAAAGAACTGAGCTGTGTAATAGGCCTCCATGTTGGATTAAGGTCCAAAACTGGTATTGTTTTATTCCTGATAATGAGCCTGGTGCCAAAGGCCAAAGGCGCCAGGACTGGCTCCAAATATGTTTCTGATGGAGTTTTAAGGCCCTTGGGGCCAGTGTGAAGGGTTTTAGCCCCACTGCCGCCAAGGGGCTGTTATACCTGAGAGGGTCAGGGGCATGGATCGTGACCCTGGCAGAGAGAGTACAGTCAGTGGAAGTGCAAGCACAGGTAAATAAGCAGGGCATAGTGGCAACCCAGTCGGAGGTCCGACAACTGAAGATGACGGTGGCTGCATTGGAGAGCAGGGCCGAGGATGCAGAAGGAAGAAGCTGGCGCAACAACATTCTAATACTGGGCCTACCTGAAGGGACGGAAGGGAGGAATCCCGCAACATGCGTGGAAAACATGATGCTACAGGAAGTCAGAGCGGGTTACATTTTGCAGGGTTTCTCGGTGGAACGGGCCCACCGCTCCTCAGCCAGGAGACCCCCCCCCCCACGGGTGCATGACCAAGACCCTTGATTGCAAAGCTTCTGAACTACAGTGACAGGGAGGAGATCTGGGCGTTCTCAAGGCTTGGAGGGCTAATAGAGAGGGGCTCAGCCAAGATAGTGGTGTACCCTGACTGCACTATGAAAGTACAGAAGCAGAGAGCAGTCTTTAGTCCAACTAAAGAGCGACTGCTACAGGCAACCATGAAGTATATGCTGATATTCCCAGCCAAGCTAAAAGTACTCCACAATGACACCAAATACTTTTTTGACAATATTAGTGGGGCGCAGACATGGATGGACTCGATCGAAGTGCTAACGTTATGTGGGAGGCAAGAAGCTACCTCTTGAGGGACGCTAAAGGAAACGATGGACTCAATTTAGGAGAAATCGAGGCAGGAACATGAGAAACTGACAAGTGGCAGGAAGGAGGCTGCCACTGGCTGTAAGAAACTGGGGAACAACAACTAGTGGACAGTAGGGTTGTGAAGTAAGCAGGGAGGATTGGGAGCTTTCCCTGGGAGGCCCCTGTTGGAGTGCAGCCTGGAAGCACTCCGCCGCTGCACACGGAACTGGTGAGAGGGGTCTGGGACACTGGTTAGCGCGAGAAGTGGCTGAGCCTGATCAGACTGTGAACCGTTGGGCACTAGCTTGACATGTTGGGAAGTTTGGGGGGAGTTTTATGTTGAGTTCAATAGCATGCTGGGATTACCACCTGGGGGTGGACCTAGGACGGGAGGGAGGTAGAAGCATGACTAGCTGGGTTGTGGGAGGTGTGAGAAACCTGAGGGTATTCTGCTGAGTAGACCTCGAGAATCCCTTATTCAGGTGGCCAGGTAAGTGAGGACCCTCCTTCGGAAGCACTGGTATAATTGCCCCCATCATCGTATCGGGAAGAGTCTCACCAGCCAAGACTGCGTTAAAAATCCTAAGTATGGCACCAGTGTAGACCTGTACTGTTGCCAAACCCTCATTGGCTTTGGCAACATTGGTCTGTATTCAGAAAACAATTAACAATAAAGGCCATCCAGCCCCGTGTTCCAACTATACTCTTTTGGCTCGAGATCTTAACTTGCAAATCGGACTCCTGGAAGACCTTTTAGATCTATGGGAGAACCAGGACCAAACTTGGGATATCCCAATATATTAAATCCTTTGGCTCCCTTAGGAACCCATTGCCTTGCTATGGACTCAGCCTGCATCCTTTTTAATTTGTACCTCCAGGCCTACAATGGCCGTTTCGTTCAGGACCAAGCTGCAAATGAAACGTTTTATGGCCACAGCAGAAGTTCTCTGATAGACCATCTGTTAATTTATGGGAAAAACTGGGCATGGGTGGGGGACTTCATGATTTGTGAGAGGTTGGAAAGTGACCCTTACCCCCTAACGATTGAAGTTTTGGTAAACCGAAGGGAGAGAGGCAGTACTAGGGAATAGTCCCCCACTCAACTCCTGGAGCTTAGTGGGCATACAAGAAAATCGGTTAAATGGATTAACCTCTTGAACCATGCCGTTAAACCCGATATACATGCTTCTATATGCACATATAACATCTCAGTTATATGCAAGGAGCATTCTAGCAATGGGACTATTTTGTAAGACTATAAGAAGCTAAACAGTAATCGAACCCCCTTAATCTCTCTCTGCCCCAGAAAAATGAAGAATCAAGCTAAAACCAAGTCTGAGTTATATGACAGTGATTGTCGTAAGGCTAAAAGGAATATTGATGTTTGTACAAGAGCTCCATCGGGTGTAGATAAACTAACTTTAAGCTCCTTAAGATCTAAATACAAAGGGTTAATCACTTTAAAAAAGAAGATTTTGTTCAAGAGAAGTAGGGTTCATTGGAGATTGCTCTGCAAATGGGGGATGTTTGTCTTTTCTGGAAATTGGTTTCGGACAAATAGCTAAATGGGGACAGGGATATATATATATATATATATATATATTTTTTTGTTGAAAAAAAAGATTTTTATGAATCTTATTCAAACCAAACAACAATACAAATCAAACACGCAGTGCAATTTACAACAGTTCAATTGTTCACTACTTAATCTTGGTCACTGCTCCCCCCATCCCACCCCCCTTCATGAGCCTGTTTGTTTCTCTCTGTAACGCTCACCTGATTCCCACGGAGGCGCAGGTCTGGCTTCGAGTGCTGATGCTTCTTCAATGGTGAAGCGCAGGACTCTGAAGATGGACAGGAAGGGCCCTCTACTCTGGCTTCTCCGGCTCGCAGGAATATTCCCCTGTGCGTGAAAAGGGAGTATTACCTACTGACTGAGTTATGATCAAGCCTCCCACTCTCTTCCAACCCTCCACGATACCCTGCCACGATTCCCCGTGAAGTCTCACCTTAGGGTCAGGAAGGACGAGCTCTCCATCCTGCTTCTGATGCAGGGGCGCGTTGAAATCCAGTTACTTCACTGGATTGAGGATTGATGGGAGTTCAGGTAAGCTTGACTATTCAGGTAAAGCTCTGTAAAAGTTCTGTTGCAAGTTCAAAAGTCCAAGCTTAATAATAATGTTCATTGTCTTTTTGCAGCAAGCGCTAATGTTTATGTCTTTTTTCCCCTTAGGGGCCGGGGTTCGGAATGCCGGAGATATGGCACCGACCCGAAGTGAAACGTGCAGTTCCAGTAAATAGCAGGTTAATTCTGGATGAGCGCTCGGGAACTGACTTTGCATACGCTCATTCAATGCCTTTGTCTTTTTTCCCCATAGCGGCCGGGGTCCGGAAAATGCCTGGAAGCGGCAAGACCCGAAATGAAATGAGGTAAGTCTTATTCCCTTCCTTCTCTCACCTCTTATTCTTGTCTTTTTCTCTAGGCTCTGGGACGTGGCTGTGTATCTGGATGATCGCTGCTGAAGATGGAGGAACCCAGGAAAGGCGAGTGAAATGCAGCGCTGCAGCGATCGTAACAAAATGCTTTTAAAAAAAATGTCTTCCCTTTCAGGCTCGTCAGTGATGTCTCCGTGGTGCAGATTTAGCTGGTAAGGTCTCTTGTCTCCCTTTGCAGGTGACCCAGGATGCTGACAGGCGTGGCTGAAGTCCAGAAGCAGGAGCTGACACGGTGAGCGTCCAGCTGCGAGGAGCAGAACAACGCGAAGCGTGAGTTACTGATCGGGTGTGGTTTAAATAGCTTTGGAAGAAGTCCCAAGTGTGTATCCTTCCTCCGATCAGGTATGTATCCTTCCCCGACCACACCCGGTGGAAAGTAGTCCCACAGGTAAAGTAGTTCCATTCAGGCCTCAAGAGGGCCTGGATGTGGCAGCATGGTCTGCATCAGGTAAGTTCACATGAAAACACTTGCACACATGTCTAGCTTTATGAGCCTGGCGCCTAAGGCGCTAGGACTGCGTCCAAAGGGCCCCAGCTTGGGCCCGCTGGCACTCCCCTGGGGGAAATGATGCCTGCCTCTGGGGTCGCTGGGTCGGACCTGACTCCTTGGAGGTAGGCATCATGACACTCTCACTCTGTATCCACTACACGTGGCGGGGTCTTGCTTCCCGCAGATTCTGTCAGAGTCTTGTATTGCTTTAAATAATTCAGCTATTAATGATTTCCATGCCATCAGGGTTCCCACCTCTTCCTCCCCCCCATATTGCTCGCCTCTTGCCATACCATCGTTTCAGCTTCCGCCCACTTCTGCAACTCATTCCACCACACCTCCACCCGTGGCTTGTGACACGTCTTCCATCCCAGGGCAATCCTTCATTTTGCAAGCACATATGCCAAATCTTTCAGTTTCCCAACATGCTTAAGTTTCTGCAATCTAGGGAACCCTCCCAGCAAGCAGGCCCAGGCTGTGTCTATGATAATCGTGACCCCCTTTTCCACCAGTTTCTGTGCCACTTCGCCCCAGAAACGCTCAATTACTGGGCATGTGTGTCATGCCAGCATTTTCCTCATCGCATTTGGGACATGCCTGTCGTCCCGCATTTTCAAACCTGGATATCCTCAGAGGTGTCATGTATGCTCTATGCATTATATACAATTGTATTTGTTTTAGTCTCGCATTCCTTGACACCTTCTTGTGGTCTCCCAGGGCACGTTCCCACATCCCATCCTCTATCGGGGCTCCTACTTCCGCTTCCCAGTCTAGTCTCAATTGTGTCAGCTCCTTCCCGACCGTAGTCATCATCATCTCATACAGTCTAGAAATCTCATGCCCCCCCTCCGATATGTCATATATTGCCCCCATGATAGCATCTGGTTCTTCTTCCATTACTGTTTCATGCCACGTTTTCCGAATTCTCTGTACCATTCTATTATACGTAATATATTGGCCCGTATGTAACACCGCTTCTTCTCCAAGCATACCGAAATCCTTAATGGTCCCCACTTGCCAAATGTCCCCTAGCGTTACCAACCCCACCGATTCCCAGTGGGTCCTGATAATCACCTTTAGCTGCATATCTTCCCCTGTCAATGCGACTAGCGGTATATGCGGGGAACATGGGAATGGGTTCTCCATCAGCCGGCATGCCCGTCGCCACATTTTCCAACCAAGCATCATCATCCCGGGGCGCTCTCTCATTTCTGACTCAGGCAGCCAGATCATCTCTCTTAGGTAAAATGGGGCGCAATCATGCCCAACCAGCCTTAATTCAGGGGTCGCTTCATCTGAGACCCATTTGGCCACATATTGCAGCTGGCTCGCTACATAATAAACCTCGAAATTAGGCAGCTTAATCCGCCCCTTTTCATAAAGGTTCTGCAGCTTCCATAGCGCCACTCTATTTCGGGTACCATGCCACAGGAAGTCCCTACACATACTGTTCAATTTAGTAAAAATCTTCTTGGGTATCATGTATGGAATATTACTGAAATAATGCAGGAGCCTAGGTAGGACCACCATCTTCAGCATTGCACCTCGTCCCATCATTGCTGGGGGCAACTTCACCCAGAAATTCATACATTTCTCGATTTTTACAATAGCTACCTCGGTGTTGTGCCTATGTTCCTCCCCTGCCGTGTGGTACACGTCTATCCCGAGGTATCGGAAAGAACTAACCGCCCATGGTATTTGTAACACTGGTAACCTTCTCACTGGGGTTCACTTATAGCTGCCCAATGGAAAAATGCTTGATTTTTGTGGATTCACCGCTACCCCGGACAGCCCCGCATACCTCTCCATCACTTCCAGGATTTACTGGAGATTTTCTTCCGGGTACTTCAAGTATAGTAACAAATCATCCGCATATAAGGATATCAGGTGTCGTTCCCCCCCTATCTCAATACCTATAATATCATATTGTTGCCTGAGGTATATTGCTAGGGGCTGCAGGGCTAGAATGTAAAGCATCGGTGACCAGGGGCATCCCTGCCTGGTGCCTCTACTAAGTAGCCTCCTCTCGGATATCACTGATCCTGTTCGAACTCTGGCTAGCAGCTCACTATATAGCATCTTCGCCTATCTAATGTAACCAGGCCCCATTCCGTACCCCTCCAGGGCCGCCAGCAGCCATGGCCACTTGACAGAATCGAAAGCTTTTACCGCGTCTAGAGACACAATCGCCATTTCGCCTTCAGTCTTATTACCCCATTCGACCACCCGTTGGAGTCGCCTGTGATTGTGAGTTATGTTCCTATTCGGGACATAGCCCGTCTGGTCAGGGTGTATTAATTTGCTAATTAATCTTCACAATATGTTTGCCAGGACAGCCGTCAATATCTTGCTGTACTAGTTCAGCATTGACAAAGGTCTGTAAGAGCCACAGCTATGCCCCGGTTTATTAGGTTAGGGAAGCAGTATTATGATCGCCCCCCTAAGCGACTCCGTCCTACCTCAAACGATTCATTAAGCATTTCTAGCACTGGGGGGAGCACTTCCTCTCTATATACCTTATAAAATTCACTCGGGAACCCATCCGCCCCCGGGGTCTTGCTGATAGACAACTGCCTCACCACTTCTAACTCCTCCAGAGTGATTGGTGCATCTAGCTCTTCTATTTCCTCCCCACTTATTTTAGGCAGTCCTATATCCTCCAGTGTTTCCGTTATTTCTTCGTGGCTGCCTCCCTCCCCATCCCCATACAGCACCTTATAATAATCCACAAAACTCCTTGTTAACTCCTTCTTGGGTGTCCGCTACCCCACCATCCTCCCTCGTTACCGTTCTGATCGGGGGTCTGGGAGTTTCACTCTTGTACAGCCATGCTAAAAGCCGTCCTGTTTTATCCCCTCCCGAATTCTGTCTCTCTATCTACTTTTTGTAGTTGAGGTTGCAGAGCCTTTCCCAATGTTCCGCACATTTCTGCTGCAGCTTGAGTGCCAGCTCCATATCTACGCTGCCACCCTGTAATAATCTTTCTAGTTCCCCTTCTGTTCTTTGTAAGTCAGCCAAGACCCCACCCTGCAGGCCTTTTGATTTTGCTATGGCAACCCCCTGCATCACTACCTTGAAGACTTCCCACAACGTGCCTGCCGAGTCAACGCTACTTGTATTCACCTTGAAGTAGTTAGTAATCTCTTCCCTTATGTCCTCTCTAAACACTGGGTCTTTAAGTGCCTCTGCACGGAGGCGCCACATCAGGATCCGTGCTCTCGGGGGGGAGTATTGCCACCCGAGAACCAGCGGCGAGTGATCCGAGAGGACCCTCGCTTTATATTCTGATTCTATATTATCTGAGTGACTTCTGTAATTACATCCGACGTGGCAAAGACATAGTCCAGCCTTGTGTGTAGTTGCTGAGGGGCAGAGTAATGCAAATATTGCCTTTCTTGGGGGTATTTTGTTCTCCACACATCTGCCAGGCCAAAGTCGTCTAGCAGTGTCTGCAATGCTTTAGCTGCTGGGGCGGGCCTATCAATCTTGCCATCTGATCTATCCACCTTGGGGTTCAAGACACAGTTAAAATCCCCTCCCCAGATCACCGCACTACTCACACACATACTAAGGTTGGTGAACAGAGTCCTGAAATATGCTGCCGTGTTTTGGTTGGGGGCATATTTATTTACAATGCTTATCTCCCTATTCTCCACCAGCCCCTTCAATATGACCATCCTCCTATCCGTCTCAACCACTTCCTGTAATAGTTGAAACGGGATATGCGGCGCCATCCAAATAAGTACTCCTCTAGCATAAGCAGAGTATGGCGAGCCCACCACAACCCCTTTCCATTTCTTTACAACCAACTCCATCTTTTCCCGTGTCAGATGTGTCTCCTGCAGTAGTGCAATATCTATTTTTTGCCTTCGCAGATACAGCATGACCTTATTCCTTTTCAAATAGCTATTAAGTCCCCTTACATTCCACGTGATTATTTTAAGATCGCCCATGGCTCATTAAAGATCTTCTCCTTTACCTCCAGCCGATACCTCCCGCCCACGTAATACAGATTCAACCATCCAACTCTTCTATGTAGGCTCATGTTCAAACTTAAACTCCCCATAACTATATACACACCAAACTCTCCCTCTCCCTTCCCTCCCCCTCCGAGCCATTCCCCAGCAACACCCTCCCCAACTGTTGCCCAGCTCCATGCCTGGATCTCAGGCACCCCCACATCTAGCCCTGTCTAGCACAAGCCTATGCTCAGGGCTCAGTAGGGTGAAGTCGCCCTAATGGCCACTCAACTACTAGTTCTCAGGGGTGGATTGCTTCCGTCCCATCGCTCCCATTTTCAATTTTATTACGCTTCATGTCAGTACTATGCAGCTCCCACATGCATTTTATCAACTACATTCCAGTCCATGCGAAGCACAAGGCCCGAAGGCTACACGTTGTCCATCTAGTTTCTTTTTTCCCAACTATATCAGGGCCACCCTCCCACTTACCCCCTCAATGTCCATGGCACAGTCTTCTCAGTTGTCATGCTCCTGACAATCTCGATCTGCCTCTTGTTCCGGGCAACCCTGCAGGTCCAGCCATGACACCACCTCCTCTGGAGTATCAAAGAAAAGCGCTCTGCTCTTATGTAGCACCTTCGGTTTTGCCGGGTACAGGAGCATATA
The DNA here is from genome assembly GCF_040938575.1 of Ambystoma mexicanum. Lineage (NCBI taxonomy): Eukaryota > Metazoa > Chordata > Amphibia > Caudata > Ambystomatidae > Ambystoma > Ambystoma mexicanum. The sequence goes on along the minus strand of NC_090933.1, from coordinate 1,076,404,058 downwards.
CTTAATGCCAGCCGCGTGCAGCCTCCTTTTGACGGTCACGTAGCTGTACCTCTGCCTCTGCACCAGCATCGTGTAATCCGGGTATGCCGTGATGTTGGTGGATGCTCTCTCTATTGTTCCGCCCTTACGATAATATTCCAGAATCTTCTCTCTGTCTTTATAGTTCAAGATCCTCGCAATTATCGGTCTTGGGGGGCCCCGGGTCGTGGTTTCCTTGTCAGGGCGCAATGCGCATGCTCCACAGTGTACCCCTGTGAGAGCTTGTCTGCTCCTATCTCCTGGAGGATCATGTTCTCCACATAGTTCGTGGGGTCCTGGTCTTCCTCCCCCTCCGGCAGGCCGACCACCCGTATGTTATTTCTTCTCGGCCTTCCTTCCGCTTCTTCCGCCCGATTTTCGAGATTAGCAACCTGCTGTGTTAACACGTGGGGACCTCTTTTGCGTTATTCGCGCTGACATCCGTATTGGTCTTCACAGCACTTTCCAGACCACTCGTTTTCTCTGCCAGCGACCTAACGTCTTGTCGTAGCAGGGTAGGTTCAGTTCCTACCGCATCAATTTTGTTCTCCAGGGCTGTCCACAGGTCTGTCATTGCCAAGCCCCATTTGGTGCTCAGCTCCGTTATAGCCTCCAGGATCTGATGCTTGTCTCCTTCTGGGGCTTCTTTCGCGGGAGTCGCGACTGTGCTTTGTGTCAATGTTGTGGGGGTCCTCTGCGCTTTTGCAAAGACCTCCATTGTAGGTTGTTTGGTCTTGGCTCTCAGCCCTTTCACCGACATAGCGCTACCCTTCCTATGTGTCTGGCTCCAATTATGCGCTGTTGTTGGGACACTTCCGGTTCTTTCAGTGGTTGGGGTTGCTATCTTGCAACTGGCTTGTGTTATGGCGCATGAAATTGTTTTACAGATGGATTGTGTCCTCCCACGTTTTATTCTCCACATACAACTCTTAGTGGCACATGTTTCCACTGACACCTCCTTCTGTGGTCAGGTTGCCTGGGCACATGTAATATAAGCAGAGTTGGGTGCCACTCTGAAGTTATGTTAAGCAGACTCACTTATTGTCTATTGATTCTCCCTATGTAGCCACCTTGTACAACATTAGGGGGTACAATAGTGCTCTGCTTCACAGGTCGCCTGCAGCCTCCTAGGTTGTCCCCTGTAATTGTTCAATTATGTTCACTTCAGATTTTTTCTTCACAGTCATTTGCTATGCGCTCTGTGCACCTTCCAGCTTGCTCATATATTAATGAGCGTTCGCGGGCCTGTTTCTGAGCTGATCGTGCAACGGCAGCCCTCCATCTGCGAGTCGGCTCTGCAGAGCCTGATCACAGTGTCCTTGGCAGGCAATGCCCGCCCCGAGCGCTTGCTACCCGCGCCGCGGGTCACAGTGTATGTTCGCCGTTATAGTGGCTTCACGTGTTGCAGGGCACGGCTACTCTTACACCCGCGCCTCGTGTGCTCCCGCAGAGACCGGAGCCTTCAGCTGCCTCAGCAAGTGTCAAACCGCTCCCATGCGCTCCGCTCCGTTAATTTGTGTGTCGGATTTGGTGCCGCACACTGCTTGCCTTCATTTCGGGGAACCGCGTTGTGTGCCTCACGCCAATGCAATCGGCTCGGCCGCACTCAGGGCTTCACGGCCCACAGACACATACAGCTCTCAATCAATGTCCTTATTGTGTTCTTTGCCGCTGCTCGCTCCTCTCGTCACAGATCACCGTGACTTCCAAGCCCGCTGCCTTCATGAGCGGCTGGGAGCCGCGGCTGCATTCAGCGCCCCTCTGCTGTTATTGTATCTGTTTGCGCGTGATACATGTATCGTGTTTCAGGAGCGCAGCCTCATCATTTCAGCATTTAAGGATAATATTTAATGCTGGCTGCTGGCGGCCGGCTTCTTCTCACTTCTTTTGATACGGCAGGATTCAGCTGCCTATGTACACGGCTGAGAGCTTGCCCAGCCCCCGGAGCTTGTTTATTGTTCCTGTAGCAATCTCCAACCGCTACAATTATTCGGGCCCGGGAGCGCTGATCTGTCAACACGGTTCCACGCAGGAGAGCAATGTTTAATCATTGGCAGCCATCTGCATCCCACTCCGTGCAGTCGAGGGATTCGTTACACTTCCAGACTGTGTCAACCTCCCTTTGTTCTCCGCCATATTGGAAACAAATTATCCACACGGCCGCTCCCAACAAAGTCTATTCATCTTTCAATCCGCAGGCACGAATGACTCACTCTTCAGGATTTCTGCAGTGCATATGTTCCGACGCTCGTCCCTTCAATTTCCAGGCACTTGCATCATTTTTCAAGTGTAATTCATGGGATAAATGTCGGATCAACAGGAGCTCAGCACAAAGCACGTCCTAGTCCATGGCTAGTTAGCCACGCCCCCTCGACAGGGATATATATTGTACCATTGGTGAAAATGTTTTGGTGAAATAATATTTCTAGATTATATGGAGCGGAGTGTACACTAGCACCATGGTTTGCAGCTGGTAGCATTGTTCTTTCCGTGGGTGAAGTGGCAGCAGCTCTTATGTCATAATAAAATGGTAAAGCTGCTGGGCTGGACCTAATTCCAGCGGATCTATTTAAGGATGAGATTTGGGCTCCAGTTCTCTGGAAATGTTTGAAAGTAATCCTGGGAAGTGGTGAAATTCTTGACAAACAGACACTATTCTGCCAGTTTAAAAAAGAATAGGCGGTAAGGACCTCCCAACCAATTACCGTCCAATTTCCCTCTTGGACAGTGCTGGCAAACTTTTTGGGAAATTAATTCTTAACCACCTCCAGGATTGGGCCAATCATAATAATGTAATTAGCCACCTCAGGCGGGGTTTAGATCAAATCGAAGCACAATGGATGACTGTTTTCTACTTTCCATGCTTATACAGAAGTATACAGCGTTAAACAAAATGTATATTTATGTGGTCTTTTTAGACTTAAGGACTGCCTCAGTTTCAAGAGAAATCTTATGGCAGATTCTCTTAGCTTGCAATGCCCCCTTTGATCTGGTTTCAATGATTTCCTCCCTCTAATCAGCTGATAATGCAAGAGTTTGTCATGGTGTAGGTGGCGAGATGATGCAAGCTTTTGGTGTACATATGGGTGTTAGACAGGGTTGTGTTCTGGCACCTTTTCTATTCAACATTTACGTACAGGAGGTCAGCAATGCATTGATGAAAGGGTGCCAGGACCCCCTTAGGATGGCTTGCCATAAATATCCTGCTCTATTTTATGCAGATGATGCCGTCTTGCTTGCCACTACCTCAAAGGGACTAAAAAGGGCTTGGTGTATTTTTCAGGACAAATGCAAGTATTTGGGTCTAAACCTGAATTCTGACAAATCTAAAGTGATGGGCTTTAAACCCTCTTTTGCTAAAAGCAAATTGTTGGTCTTGAGTGCATGTGACTCCGTTATTGAGCAAGTACTCCATTTTTATTATCTTGAGGTGCGCTTTATGGAATCTGAAGGCTGGAGAGCACAGTTGGTAAAATCTATCATTACACTGGAGAAATGCAGTGGTAGCATATTGTCCCTTTTCAGTAAACATGGCAATCTCCCAGGCATTGCACCTGTACCAAAAGCAAGCCCTAGCGACCTTAATGTACAGTGTTGAACTACGCGGTTGTGCAAGCACTGGTAGGTTGAGCACTTGTAAAAATAATTTTTTTGTCAAGTGATGGTATTACACACTAGTGCCCCCTCTTCTTTGATTCTTTTAGAACTCGATTTTGTTCCAGTAGTATCCCAGATCATTCTTAAGCCAGTTTTATACTGGCTCAGAGTCTGGAACACCAAGGGGCTTGAAAGATACTGTGATGCGTTATCCCATATTATGAGCTTAAATGGAGGCAAGAGTTTAAAATAGTTTAATCACTTGAAGTCAGCCTTTCCCATTTAGACAGGACTGACCTTTTGAATAACCTACTGGATCTTATGCCGCAGGAAATAAAGCACTTGTAAACATGTATGAATTGGAGAGCGCGTGATAACCTGATTATTGAAGTGGAAAATCTGAAATTGGGCCCAGAATATCTAGAACACAGAATGGAATGGAGATTCAAACCTTACTTAGATAGACTCTCCCCATCTTTCGAGAGATCTTTACAGCTGCGCTTCAGACTTGGCATATTGCCAGTAGCGTTCTTTACTTCATCCTGGAGAAATGGTGAAAGTACAAAGTGCTCTTAATGTGGATGTTCCTGAACTCCAAAGAAACTTTACTTCATTTTATGTTAATCTGTGGGAAAACCTCCCATCTGAGATGGTTGTATTTGAGGCCATTACTAAAGACCTCTGCCATTCGCCATGTAGCACCTGCCTTGTTGTTTTTAAGCCATTTTTAAATGTTATTTTTGCAATCGCTCGTTATATCTCTAGAGCATGGTTCTAGAGAAACAAATCCTTGAAACAAGGATATATTAGAACAGGGGCCACTTGCTAATTGGGAGATGATGTGATTTTCAATTCTTTCTGGTCTTGTTATTGCACTTTATATGGTCTACTGCTATGTTATCCTCCACCTTGTATTTTAATGCTTATATGAATCCTCTTTTTTTTTTACCAGCGCTGTATGCCTTTTATCGACTTGTATTTTGTATATGTTGTTAAGCTTGAAGGATAATACCGAATTACTGCTAAATGAACAAACGTTTATAGAATCTCACTGTGAAGCTGTCAGCCCACTTCATGTCTTGTTAATCAATCACTCCACTTCCTCCACCTCTACTAGTTTCTCTAACTCCTGGGCAGTCTCCTTTGAGATTCCAAGGATTAGCAAATGGTCTAGGTACTCTGAAATATGGGAGCCACCTCCAAATATTCTGTGGTGTAGAGGTGCTCAGAAAGCTCCTAAATTCCTCCCCAATTCTCTCTGTGTCGTACTCCATAAGTACCCCATGGACTTTCTTCTTCCTCTCCTCTTGCAGTTTCCACGCTAGAATTGTATTGGCTTTGTCCCCTTTTTCATAATAGTTCTGCTTAAGAAACAACAGTTTTGTCTCTGTGTCCTGGACCAAAAGTGTCTTAAACTGCACTGTGTACCTTTTAAGTTTGCTAGTTCTCCCGGGAGAGAGAGAAGTGCTCGTCTGGCACCCCGGTTGAATCTCTGCTATCTTTGCCCTCAACTTCTCCTCCTGTTGAAGTCTTTCTCTTTTTTTCCATGAGTCTACCCGAATAAGGGATCCTCTTATCGTGGCTTTGAATCCCTCCCATAAGAACTAGATCACCATCTTGCCGTTATCATTATGCTCAAAATATTCCTTGATATCGCTGAGCAGAGTATGTGCAATTTCCCTATATTTAAGGAGGCCATAATTACATATCTATCTTCTTCTCGGCATCCGGGTCACCCAATTCCCCAGCACTATCCTCACCCAATCATGGTCCGACGATGGTCCGACCATGGAACCTGGTCAACCTGGGAATCTGTAACCTGTCCCTTCAATGTGTCATTCACCAATATTATATCGATTCTCGAATAAGAATTATAAATCGGGGAATAGTATGTGAAGGGTCTGTCCCCTGCCAGTTTCTCAATCAAAGAATCTGAAATACCCAGCTCCTTATTCACCCTCTGAAATTGTTTGGAATTGTCATCTCTCAGCTGGGGCGCCAGGGTACTCGCCACTCTCTTGCAGTCTTTGCTGGGGTCCAGGACCATATTAAAATCTCGCCCAACTATCAGAGGACTCTCCACGAACAGCTTCAATCTGGAATTTACCCCCTCCCAAAAAGGCAGTTGGCCCACATTGGGACAGTAGACTGAACCCAGAGCCAGGGGGCTTCCCTGTAATTTCCCTTTTATAAACACATATCTACCTTCTCGATCTACCATTTCCGAGACCACCCCAAAGCTCAAGCAGTTAGAAAGCAGAATTGCCATCCCCCCCCCTTTTTTTGAGGTGGTCGAAGCTCTGTAAATCCCACGCACTGTGCTTGCTATTACGGACGGCTCTTTACCCCATAACCAATGGGTCTCTTGAACCATCAGGATATCCAATTGTGCTCTCCGAAACTCTCTCAGCAGAAGAGACCTCTTATTCGGCAAGTTCACTCCTCTCGCATTCAGGGAGCCTATCGTTATATCAACTCTAGTGCTCATATTGTTTATTCCCTACAATTCCCACCTCCCAACCACCTGCAGGACCCATTGCCCCCTGCGTATACCACCACTCCATCAACACTGTGCTACAGCTCCGATCTGAACAAAATAACTGAAACACTTGAATCACCCCACACTGAACTTGAATCACCCTCTAACCCCCAACTGCACATTCCCCCCGCCCCCAAGTGTCCAGTCCTGAGCAGCATCCAGTGTGACACAAGACCGGACCAACAGCAGACCGCCGGCCACCGGGTCCACAATACAATACAATACACTACACCTCTTCTGAGCCCCCAACTACCCCCCATATAGCCCACCCAACATCCCGCAACACCCCTCCCCCAACACCTTCCCTGCAAGTGGCCCTCCACCCTCTGCCCCCTTATAAACTTTTAAAAATCTATATCAGGCGCACACCCTCCTTGTGCTCAATGCCCACCTCATCCCGCAGCTGGAACTACCCCCCCCAATATTCCACACTGACATCCCCTCTCCACTTCACCGCCCCTTACACCGCATCATCCTCTCAAAGAAGAACTCATTTTGGACTGGGGGGGGGGAGTGTTCAGGTTCTATAGATTGTTTTATTTCATATGATAGGCTGAAGTGAAGTGCTGTTTATTTTACTTTCGTTTTCGCTCGTTTTTAAAAACCCTTTATATCTGTATAGTCAAGAATTGTAGGAATTGTAGGAACTGCTCAAACTACTTGTGCTTTGAAAACTAATATAATTGCGAAATAAGTCAGGATTTTATTTCTTCTTCTGCCTCCCGTGCTTCTCACCGTGAAAGCACCTGTTTGGTATCTTTGCTCTGCTTGCTTGCTCTGCTTGCTTGCAGTGAGGAAACTGTTAAGAACTACAACTCCCTTCTCCACTGTAGTTCTGACGTGTATTTAATCTCACGTCAGGCGCGTTAGCGCCGGCGCGTAGGGGCCAGTTTGCTCCGGTACTTAAACTGAGAAAGCATCCATCAGGCAATAGATTGTTTTATTTCATATGATAGGCTGAAGTGAAGTGCTGTTTATTTTACTTTCGTTTTCGCTCGTTTTTAAAAACCCTTTTTATCTGTATAGTCAAGAATTGTAGGAATTGTAGGAACTGCTCAAACTACTTGTGCTTTGAAAACTAATATAATTGCGAAATAAGTCAGGATTTTATTTCTTCTTCTGCCTCGAGTGCTTCTCGCCGTGAAAGCACCTGTTTGGTATCTTTGCTCTGCTCGCTTGCAGTGAGGAAACTGTTAAGAACTACAACTCCCATCGCCACTGTAGTTCTGACGTGTATTTAATCTCACGTCAGGCGCGTAAGCGCCGGCGCGTAGGGGCCGGTTTGCTCCGGTATTTAAACTGAGAAAACATCCATCAGGCAATAGATTGTTTTATTTCATATGATAGGCTGAAGTGAAGTGCTGTTTATTTTACTTTCGTTTTCGCTCGTTTTTAAAAACCCTTTTTATCTGTATAGTCAAGAATTGTAGGAATTGTAGGAACTGCTCAAACTACTTGTGCTTTGAAAACTAATATAATTGCGAAATAAGTCAGGATTTTATTTCTTCTTCTGCCTCGCGTGCTTCTCGCCGTGAAAGCACCCGTTTGGTATCTTTGCTCTGCTTGCTTGCAGTGAGGAAACTGTTAAGAACTACAACTCCCATCTCCACTGTAGTTCTGACGTGTATTTAATCTCACGTCAGGCGCGTAAGCGCCGGCGCGTAGGGGTCGGTTTGCTCCGGTTCGCTACAGGTGAGTGCATAGCATAGCAATATCCCTTTTTTCTTTTCTTTTATCTTATTGTGCGCCTATAGTCACTTGTACCTAGACCAGGCACCAGTCATGCCTATAAAAGAATACACACAAATAGAACTTGTATCCATGATTCAAAGAAATCATAGATTACGGATTCAGGTGGAAGCCAACTGCCCTTTCAAAAAAGAAAGCTCCTTGCACACCATACCTTGTAGAGTAAGCTATCATGCTCTTTCTTGCCCAACATATGAGCACCATACCACTGTTTCAGATGACTGTGCTAACACAGTCACACTACAAGAGGAACCTACTTTAACTAGTGTAAACAAACAACACTCCTCACCTCATATTAATGACAACACTCTCAAGTGCGGTCTTTTGAACACACGCTCCATAGTGTTACACGCAACTGAGATCGCTGATAATATCATGGCTAATAATTATGACCTTTTTGTCCTAACCGAGACATGGCTTCATGATACAGCCTTGCATGCTATAGCTCTTGCCACTCCAGTAGGATACAAGTGCTTACATGCTGATCGTAAATCCGGACGTGGAGGTGGGGTTGCAATTATCTTTAAATCCTCTTTAGATTTCTACATATCGTCTTCTCCTCAACTTGAATTATGCGAAGCTATTCAACTCAAACTTAACACAGATACAACTCACTCTTTAAGTCTAATAACTATTTACATACCCCCAAAAGAAACTCCCCTCTTTGAGGAACAATTGCTAGCTCTTATAAGAAGTATATGTAAAACTAATACTGCTGCTGTTATCTTAGGAGATTTTAACCTATGGGCAAATAACCTTCAAGGTACAGAAGTTCAATCCCTTCTTCGGACACTCTCCTCTATAGGGTTTGTACAGTCAGTGGATAAGCCAACCCACAAAGCTGGAAACACCCTTGATTGGATTCTTACTAGGAATATTATACCTACTATAACTAATATAGATCCGTGCCCTTGGTCCGATCACCTTTTGGTACATTTTGCATTAGCATTGAAATTTAATCCTATCCCGGAAAAAACTAGTAGTATAAGTGAATCACGTAATATAAAAAATATTACAGCTGATACATTTAAATCTACCATACAGCCCATGCTACCACCCCTAGGAGGTAACCTATCTTTGGAAGACTTTACTACTGCCTTTAGAAACACAACTAACAAGGCATTTGATATTCTTGCCCCCCTCCGTCAGGAAAAAAGGAAGAAGAAGCAAGGCTTCAAACTTCAACTCACCCCCAATATAATCACTGCTAGGAAAAACAAACGGAAATGTGAGCGCCAGTGGCGCAACTCCCATCCCCCCTCGCCCTACTGACCTATCAAGTCGCAGCTAGAGAATACAAAAGTCTTGTGCTTGAGGCTAAACAACTGTCTCTTAACAACAGAATTGAAAAAGCCGCAATAAAATCTAAAGAACTTTTTACAGTTCTTAACGAACTCAAAAATCCCAATACTGATCATAGGATCACTATAAACAATGAATGGTGTCAAAACATACTTGATAGTTTTACTCAGAAAACTGAACTCCATCAAGGACGCATTAGGGATAAAATTGAGACTCAATGTTTAACTGAATCATCACTACCATCTCTGCCAGAACCTCCGCATCACGGCATAACACCTTTTTCCTTTACTAGCATGACAGAATCAGAGGTCCTACCGATTATTGAGGGCCTAAAACCTACATCATGCAAAAGAGACATCTTTCCCACTTCACTTTTTAAGGAATTCGCCAGCTCCCTTACCCCATGGGTAACAGAACCTGTCAATCGCTCCTTTCAGGAAGCTGCTGTTCCTGTTGGCATAAAGGAGGCATGGATCACCCCTCTACTTAAGAAGGACAATCTTGATCCTTTGCTACCTGAGAACTACCGTCCCATCACAAATGTTCCCTTTATACTTAAAATACTGGACAAAATAGCCTATATCCAGCTGGAGAAATTTGTTGAAAATAATAACATTCTTGCCAGGGAACAGTCCGGTTTCAGAGCCAACCATGGAACTGAGACGGCATTATCAGATCTTAAAGCCAATATAACAGAGATACTTGAGGAGGGTAATTCTGCTTTACTGCTCCTGCTGGATCTCTCCTCTGCGTTCGACTTAGTCGACCATGAATTACTTGCTGATAGACTCCAAAAAACCGGCCTATGCTCTCCCGAAGCGGTACGGTGGCTAAAATCTTTCCTGGGTCCTAGGAATCCATGTGTCGCGAAGGGATCTTTTAAATCTCAAAAAATTCCTGTGACCTGTGGTGTCCCCCAGGGATCTTGCTTATCCCCACTACTTTTTCATATTTACATCAAATGCCTATGTGATTTGCTGAAATCAATGGGCATACAATTTGCTAACTACGCCGACGACACGCAGATAGTGATTAAACTATCTGGTGTCTACAAGGATGATTTGGCTACTGTAAATGAAATTAATGATACCATTCAAAAATGGATGGCTCTGAACTCTCTCGCACTCAACGATAAAAAAACAGAGTTGCTGGTTATCAGTACAGCTTTTAGGATTAAAAACATGGACACAGACTATACAGCCTTCGTAATTGGCGGTAACAACATTCAAGTATCAGACTCTGTAAAAACGCTGGGAGTATATTTTGATACTTATCTTACATTTCAGAAGCATGTATCCTACCTCAAGTCATCTTGCAGTTTTTTCACACATCTCCTATGGCAAATAAGACCATATCTGTCCGAAGTTAATAGAGCATCCATTGCAGCAGCCATAGTTAACACCAAGCTGGACTACTGCAACAGCCTCCTGATAGGCACCTCAAAAAGAAACATTAGGAGTCTCCAAACTATACAGAACGGTGCTGTTCGAGCTGTATGTGGCCTAATTCGCCAAACTCACATCACAGAACATCGAAGAAAGTTACACTGGCTCTCTATTGAGCAGCGGCTTAAATTTAAAGGACTAGTTATAGTTTTTTAATGTCTTTCAGGCAAAGCCCAGGAATATCTAAAAACTAGGCTACAGACAGTGATTCCAAAGCGTACGCTACGCTCTAACAGTCTCTTGCTACTGGCACAACCACGTATCCTTCTGAAGAAAGTGGGTGAAGCAAGCTTTGGGGGCTTGGGCCCTAAGAATTGAGACATAATCCCTCTCCACCTCAAACAGTCCACCACACTGCAACAATTCAGAAAACGTCTTAAGACCTTTCTTTTTGATGTCTAATCGCCATCGTATGCCCTAAGATCTCTGGCTATCTCTCAGGATGTGTTAGTCGCCATCGCGGCTATTTCTTTTTCCTCTTCTTTTTCAATTTATGTTATTTGTTTGTTATGTTATGTAAGCGCCCTGAGACCTTTGGGTGAGTGATTGCGCTATATAAGAAACTCTTTAGTTAGTTAGTTAGTTAGTTCCTCTAACTAGACTAGTTCCATCTGCGGTCTCATGCTTTACCCTTTCTTGGTGTTCTCCCGAGGGTCCCCACCCAAGTCTCCTCCCATGTCTTCCGGATGTCTCATCAATTCTCCCTTCACTCTCAGGATATCATCCTCCATGACCAATGGCACCTCAGCCCCTTTCCTTGCAACCATTGAGTCAGCAGAGTGCACAGCCTACACCTTGCCAAGGTGAATGCCGACAGGTCTTGAAATATTGCAACTTGAACATTGTCATATTTTATTGGACCTTCCTTTCTTACCTTCTCGAGCATCCTTGCCTTCCCCGCATAGTAACGAAAACAGGCTAGCACGGCCTGTGTTCCTCTTGACCCCCCTCCTGCCCCACGCACTCTGTCAATTGTCTGTTCCCTTGTTGCTGCATCCCCAAACAGCTTCATGATCACCTCATGAATCGACCTTACGATATTCCTTACAGTTTCAGCTTTTTTCTCTGTGTAGCCAAAAAACCTGAGATTTTTGCGGCGCTCACTATTCTCAAAGTAATCCATCTTCAGTGAGCGTTCCTCTTCTCTCCTCTCTATCTCTGACAGTTTCATGTCTACCTGGACCTCCAAGGTGTCCAGCGAGGTCGGGTTTGCATCCAAACCTTGAACTCTATCCTCTATGGAGTCCACTTTCTTGTCCAGCTTCTCAATCCTGTGGGCAATTTCTGCTTGCATACCCTGTATCTCCTCTAGGATGGCAGCTATGTCCTTTTTAGTTGAAATGGTGTTGTCCGATTACCATCGGAGAAAGAAGGCAAAGAGCGGTGACAAGGTGGTGACCTGCAATACGATAGACACATGTGCCATTGGCCTTTACGGGCTGTCTTCCTGGCTTGAACAAACTAAATACTAGAGGTGACCAGAGTGACAGGGAGGGTAGCCCCAAGAAGAAGCGACAGACCAAATGTTGTGCTGACATTTGAACATGAGACAATGGCTGATCTTCGCAGAACGTTAAGGTACTCTGAAGGGAACACTGCAAAGGTAAATGAGGGGGGTTGCTAACACACCTGATCCGAACACCAGCGGTGAAATGTCTATGATCATGGTTGGTTTGCATTGAAACAATGTGAGGGTTTAAATAATAAATAATAATAATAATTTGGCATTTATATAGCGCTACGAACCCTCAGGTATCTGAGCGCTGCTTATTATTACCCACGGTGTGTGGTGCTCATTTATCAACCTCAGAAGGATGAAAGGCTGAGTTTGGCCCCGCCGGGATTTGAACCTGCGTTAGCAAGCTCTGCACGGATGTCAAAGCGAGCGCTCTACTCGCTGTGCCACTTGACCGGCTTTGAATTAGCTTTGTATGTTGGGCGGGGATGGAGGGGGGGGCAAAGGGGTTCAATCTTGGATGTGGTGATTTGAGATGGGATCATGGAGGGCACAGTCCCCACTGGTGGTCTGGATATGGCAAGGTGATGATAACCCGGCTAGGTCGGACGCCGCCACGGGTGGAGGGGAGGGAAGAGGGGCTAAGGGGAGGGGGTTGGACAGACACAAGTTTCTACATAAATATGTTTCATGATGCAGTGAATGTATTAAGAACAGGTTGTAAGTGTGTGACACACGTGCGGAATAGACAATGGACTATGGCGGTAGAGTCGCCATCCACTAGACCCGGACTTGTCAGGACGGCCACGTTTAATGTAAAAGGACTGAATTCACCCACAAAACGATCATTAGTGTGTAGGGAATTTAAAAGAGTGAAGCTGGATGTGCTGTTCCTCCGAGAGGGCAAGTATGTACGCGGGGAAGAACGTAGGGTCCTACACTCCAGGGTGGGAACTGAATATTGGAGCTCTGGTCCCTTGCGGAGGGCGGGGGAGGGTATACTGGTAAGAAAGGGACTCAATGTTGAGAGCACTAAGGTATGGACTGACACAGAAGGGAGGGCCATCATAGTAGTGGGTAAAATACACAATACCACACTCACACTCGCGGCGCTTTACTTCCCCAAAGTTGGCCAATCTCAATTCCTGCAACGCACTGTTCCGAAAATAATGTTGGAAGCCTCGGGGCATGTCATATTGTGCGGAGATTTTAACTTATGAGCAGATCCCATATGGGATAGGCAGGCTAGCAACCCAGAGGCAGGTGAACCGACAGACGGTGGCCGTGCAGAGGTAATGGAGATGTACGGTTTGCGTGACATTTGGCGAACCTTCCATCCCAACGAAACAGGTATACATTCTACTCAGCACCTCACTCTAAGTTTACTAGAATAGACAATCTGTACCTTTCGGAGGGCCTGAGTGAAGCCGCGACTGCCTCAGAGATTGTCCCAATTTCGTGGTTGGATCATGATATGGTCACTGTTGACATGAATCTGGTCACATTGCCACATAAGTGTGCGAAGTGGCGTTGTAATGAAACCCTGTGGAAGGACCCTGTCTTCTGCGTTGAACTGACAGGTGAGATTGAGGAATAAATGACACAAGAGAGGTACCTAAGAGAGTGATGTGGGAGTCTGGGAAGGCAAAGTGGCGGGGTATCCTGATCAAGGAAGGGGCTGAAAAAAAGAGGGAAAGGGAATAGACCGAGGAAGGAAATCAAGCAGCTAGATATTGAGGCACAGAAATCCACTGAAGGGAGGGTGGAGAAAGTTGCAGAATCTGTACAGAAGAGAGAAGAGCTCAGACGCTTGGAAGAGGTACTAGTCGTACGTAAACACCAGTTTCCCAGACAAAAGCATTATGAGAAGGGTGATAAAGCAGATGCACTGCTGGCTGCTAGACTGCAGGGACAACGAGCAGAGAGGTGGGTTGCTGCTATTCAAGGGGGAGGTGATGCCCAGACAACAGAAGCGAAAGAGATCCCTTTGCAAAGTTTTATGAACATCTATATAGATCTGAAACGGTAAAGGGGGAAACAGACATAGACCAATACATGCGGGGGGTGGACATGCTGAAACTCTCACGAGATAAAATGGAAGAGATGGAGTCCCCGATTACCGCAGCAGAGGTCAAAAGTGCGATCACGAGGCTCCCATTAGGGAAAGCACCGGGCAACAACGGGAACTCAGCGGGATTCTATAAGACCTTTATCTCGTCCCTCCTCCCGTTTATGGTTGACTTATTCAACGACATCTTGCAGACAGGGGTGGCTCCTGAATCCTTCTCACAGGCGCTGATTTCTGTGATCCCCAAAGAAGGCAAAGACCCCAAGCAATGCGGATCATATCGTCCCATCTCACTACTCAATATCGATGCAAAAATGTATACCGGAGTACTGGCAGCTAGACTTGAGACCCACATGCCCCTATTAATACACCCCAACCAGGTTGGATTTATCTTAGGGAAACAGGGCGCGGACACGATGCGTAAGACACTCCACTTAATTCATGAGTCTAAGAGAATGCCAGGTGACCCAGCGCTTCTGTCAATTGATGCTGAAAAAGTGTTTGACAGGGTGGAGTGGGACTTTTTGGAAGCGGTACTCCACAAGGTCGGACTGGGTTGTATCTTCAAAAAAGGGGTCAAGGATGTCGATACATCTCCCAAGGCATCAGTCATGGTCAATTCGGAGTATTCCAGATGGTTTGACCTGGAGTGAGGCACGAGACAAGGCTGCCATCTTTCAGTGATACTGTTTGCTCAGAACCTCTTGCACAGACACTCAGAGCAGATCGTCAAGTTGAGGGTCTTCAGGTGGATGGGAGGGAATATAAGGTAGCCCTCTACGCCGATGGCATTCTCCTGCATGTTAAAAACCCCTTGACATTGATACCTAGAGCCATACACTTGATAGAAAGATATGGGGAACTCTCTGGCTTCAAAATGAATAGGTCCAAATCCATACTTTTCCCATTACAAGAACTTACCCCTGAGAATGCCACAAAACTCTCTACGCTTGGCCTAGTGATGGGAGGCACCACCCTCCGTTATCTGGGGATAAACTTGACACAGGACTTATATGACGCAAACTTCCCTCACCTCCTAGCTTGCTTCCATGCTGATTTGGCAAAGTGGCAGAGGCTCACAATCTCCTGGATAGGGAGAGTCAATGCAGTTAAAATGGTGTGCCTCCCAAGATTCCTATATCCATTCCAAATGCTTCCATTGAAACTCCCAGATGCATTCTTTAGAGAAGTAAAAAGAGCCATTCTAAGAGTCTTATGGCAAGGGAAAAAAGCGAGGATAGCATATGAGGTCCTCATCTTACCCAAGGAAAAGGGGGGGGGCGGTCTTCCTGATCTAAAATTATATTACCGTGCAGTGCAATTGAGGGTACAGATTACCCACTTGAGAGGAAGGAAAGAGTTGCAGTGGGTACACCTTGATAATTATAATCTAGCCCCTGCCACTGTCTCAGAATGGCTGTGGGTTCCTAGAGATAAATTGCTTCAAAGACTCTGAAACCACCCCATACTGGGTACGATATGGGAAATATGGAGGGAGGGGGCGGACATGAAGGGGGTCACCACATGGTCTTCTCCCCTAAGCCACATATGGGCCCCGGCAGTGCGTGAGGAGATCCCTAACCATGCACGATTCCAATCCTGGTTCGATGTGGGCCTTGAGAGGGTGGGTCAAGTATGGAAAGATGGTATCTTCCTCACGATTACGGAACTGGAAGAGGCACTAGGAATACACCCATTACGGTCTTTCCTTTTTTACAACTTAAGGGCACCCTCATGAGGAAGGAATGGTGTGAGAAAGTACAAAGAAACCTCACCCCGTTTGAGAAATTACTTGACACAGTGACAGAGACCAAGGGAATGATCTCGAGCATGTATAAAGTACTGTTAGATATTGGGAAAGGATCACCCATCAACTTGAAACACAGGTGGGATCGGGATTTAGGTAGAGAATTGGATGAAGAATTGTGGGCAAAGATATACAAAGGAACTTCACAAGTGTCTATGGTGGCTCAATATAAATTGCATGCCATCAAGTTACTCCATAGGTGGCAATACGACCCTCCCAGGTTGTCGAAAATGTTTCAAACCAGGAGCCCTTTGTGCTGGCGTCAATGTGGGGAGAGAGCCAACTACTGACACATGTGGTGGGAATGTCCCTGGGTTCAAGTGTATTGGAATGAGGTCCTTGGTTGGATCAAGCAGATAGACGGGTTCTCCCTTGAGGCTGTACCTCTCCTGATACTGTTTGGTTTGGAAGAATGTGAAGGTGAAACGAGGAGAATGAATGGAATTGTGGTCCCCTTGCTGCTCGCCGCACGGGCTTGCTTGGTAATTAAATGGAAAGCAGGCTTGGTCCCGAGCAAGAGAGAATGGGTTGGTGTTGCAACAAACATTTGCACGATGGAAAGAATCACTGCAGCCCTGCACGGGAAAGTGGCTCAAAATTAGTTGATGTGGAATGATTTTGTAAATGAGTACATGCCCAACCCTGCACGAGGGAATGATAGAAGAGCCGCTATCAAATGTAGAACTTATTGATCTACGAAATGCGTGTACCTGGGAACTCTGGGGATAGGTTATCATCTGTGCCATGACCGCTCAGTCTGGACTATGTACTATGACAATAAGGAAAGTGGACCTCATACAACATTAAGACCAACTCAAACAATATGTGGACTAAGCGAAGAAATTGTGTTCTGGGGAGGTGGGTGGAGGGGTGGAGGGACGAACTCAAGTTATGTTATTATTTATGGCTGTAGTGCACTTGGAAGAGGGAAGGGTGGACAGGGTGTAGCTGTTTGTAACATGTTCCAAATGGTGTCTGTATGTTACTTATTATGTTCCATTAAACCTAATAAAATCTAATTTTTCAAAAAAGAAACGATGTTGTCTGTCATTATCCCCACTGTTCAGTCTCAGGGGGATGGGTCACCGTGGGCTGACTCCCGAAGCAAAGCTTCTGCAGGGAGAGCTGTCAATTAATTCAGTAGTCTTGTGATGTCCTCCAATACTTCCACAGACTATCGGATCCTCGCCAAGCCAAGGGTTTACCCTCTGCCTTTGTACAGTCCCCTTGCCCTCCGGTGATATTCAGCCCAGCAGGATGACCCCTGACCGAGCGTCCCGCTATGCCCGGACACCACCTGCGGTCGCTCCAGGCCACCCCACCCTTCAGGCAGCACTCCGCAGCTCTCCTCTCTTATAGGCACCAGAGCTTTGATTCAGGGCCCCTCAGAAATGGCAGAAGTCAATGTGCACCACGGGTCTGGGGGCACCCCTGCCAAGGCGGAGTCACCATTGCCCAGCCTCCTGGATGGGCACCCTCCACCATGACTCACCTCAAACACCAAGCACCAATGTCTCCCACTAATAAGTCCAAATAGGCCTCTGCCGGCACTCTCCACAGTCTCAAAGTCCCCTATGATCACCTGGAGCAGCCTGTAAATGTATGACAGCCCCCTCTGGCATCCAGGGAAGCCCAGGGGCATTCTCACTGTTGATAGGGTCTGGGTGCACTCACCTCCTCCCAATGGGCCATCACTGCTCTCCAAGCAAGACTGCAGCTCCCCAGTGCATCAGAGAGGCTCCATGCCCCCACTTCCTCTGTGGGCCCGAACCTCACCACTGGCCTCACTGCGCTGGAGGAAACACTTCTGGACCTGAGCCGACTCTGCCCACTAATGGTCTCATCCTCCATCCTTCAGGTCACTCGCTGTGGGGATAACGGTCCCCTCAAGCCGCAGCCTGAAGCCCTCACTCCACACACTTGTTCCTTCACAGCTCAGGCGCTGCTGTCACCACAGGCTTTCGTGGCTGAGCCCTGCGCCTTCTCTCACATCGGGGGCCCCCAGGCCTAATAGGAGAGCCTGCACGAAGCAGGCCGGGCCCACCCACAGCCTGAGCCATCACTTAGTATGCAGCTGGAGCGCAGGTGCCCGCTGCGCAGCTTTCGGGCCGCCTCAACCTGCAGTTATCCTGGTGTACAGGCCGCCGATTCGCTCCTGATTTGTACCGGGTGGGCACTGGACCTGTGCCTCCCAGCTGCTACCTTCAACACGCTGCCCGGAGGGGAGAAGTGGGAGGCTCAGATCCTGTTTTGGCCCGGCATGCAGAGAGCAGCTAGACCGCCATTTGTTGCACCCCCCTGGTGGCCTCCCCCTGTACCTATTATATACAAATGAACAGTCACTTGTGTGTCCTCTTACCCCTACCAGTGTCCTTCAGCACCTCTGAAGCCAGACTGCGCACAGGGCGGTGCCTTGGGGTGCTAGGCAGTGATCCCTCTGTGTGGGTGACAGGTGAATGGATTGGAATCAGGCCTCATGTTATGTTGCATGGCCAGGAGCATGCTGGCATGCAATGCCTCCGCAAAGGTCAAAATGCCCTATGTGATTTCCCTCACAATCTGCCCAACAACAGCTAGGGAGCCAGATGTTGTGGCTGACTGCTGTCAGTCCTGCTCTATGGCACTCACTATCCTCTGCGAGACTCCCTGTACACAGACAAGGATGGCCGGTAGATGTTGGACCTGGAATTCCACTAGTGTCTCTAAGCACACCTGGCACGACTCCATGTCTTCAAGCCTCCTCAATATGGCTCCTCAGAATGGCTTCTGAGGGCTATGGAGAGAGCTGGGGCTGAAACAGGGTGATCCATATGACGGGCCATCGCTGTCACCCTTTGACTCCTGGCCAGGTTGCTGGGTGTCCCGCTCAGGTGATGTGGGGGTATCATAAGATAGGTGGGTGGGTGCGTCCACAGTGTCCTCTGGCGCCTACCAACATCTAGCTCCCCTCTCATGTCCTCAGTGGCCAGCTGTTGGGGGGCAGTTTCAGGTTCCGGGTGTGCAGTACCTGCAGCAGTCACATCAGATAACGTGCCAGCACTGGCACGTGTGGTGCTGTTGCATCCTGGTGTTGTGATCTTGTCCTTTCTCTTCCCCTTCCTATTGCAGGGTGGTGCAGGGGTGGTGGCTGTTGACATTGCCCTGGATACCCTGCCATGCAATGTGAATGTGCCTTTATCCTCCTGCGTCGCCTGTGAACCTTATGGGCGAACAATGACATGCAGTTACTCATCATGCATGCTTGTACGTGGGCTTGCAAGTCACACATGCTACATGGTGGAGGGACATCCTGAACATGTGGTCTGAGGGGTATGGTCGATTGCATGCCCATGCATATGGCCATTGCAAGGTGGGGGTAGTGTCTGCTGAGGGTGTACTACCTATTGGCATGTGGCGGCAACTTCCCCAATCCATTGGGCCCATCTGTGCTGAGGGACACATGCTTGGGATGGTCATTTGGTGTGCGCATTGTCAGGGGAGAAGGGGGACATTCAAACTCACCAGATACAACATGGCTTCTGGTCCCCGCCTCTGCACTCCCGACTCCCTCCATGTCGAGGATGGAGCTCACCTTCACCTCCTACGGGGTCAGAATTATGGGGTCAACGCTGCCACCTCCTGTGGCTAATGACTCCTACCGATGTCTGGACAGGAGGAGGCGGCGGCCCGTGCCCTTGAGGTCATTCCACCTCTTCCTGCAGTCTTCTCCATCCTATGAGACTCTGCCCACAGCAGTTACCTTCTCACAGATGTCACCCCAGATGGCGGACTTACACTGCACCGAGATTTTGTGGTGCCATGAGTCATAAAGATCCCCTGCATGGCCCACAACCTCGTCAACAAGGACCTGCAGCTCCGCCTCACTGAATTTATGTTTTCGGAGCCTTTGACCAGGCACCCTTCCCTCTCGTTTCTCCTCTGACATCTTTTCTCTATCCTATGTGTACGAGATTGATAGTGGATTGCGTTTTAAAAGATGGCCGCCACCGTGCTTCCCATCCCGGTAATGATGCTATTTCCATCGGCAGAATTAGTGACGATTGTACAGCGGTAAAAGTAATTCTGTCTAACATGGACAGAATTACCATTGAGGACCCAGTTTCAGCCATAATTCCGCTGGACGGAATTACCATTTCCGCCATTGGTGTGTGTGTGCTTCCGCCATGTTGTGAAATGGTGGTGATTATATCCGGCACCACAACACCAATGGTAATTCCAATGAGGCGGAATCACTGCTGCATTACTGACCAACTCGTAATGAGCCCCAGGGAGCTCTCTTGCTCTTTTTCCCCCCTTTTTAAATACCTGGATCATTCTCCTTTCTCAAATCTCATTGGACCTTCTTCTCCTCTTATGCACCTTCTTTTTGTTATCCAAATCAGTGCATGTTCAGCCAAGGGCATCGTTGGCACTAGGATACACAACACAGGACTGGGGCAGAAGAATAGCCATAGCTCCCAACTCACACACTTTTGGCGGGTGTCACCCGCCTTGTAAACAGCGGACTCACCCGCCAAACCTCATGCACGCCCATTCATTTCAATGGGCCTCTCACCCGCCAAAAGTAAAATCGGGTGTTTTCACCCGCTTTTGCGACATAAATGGTTGAGAGCTATGAGAATAGCCTAAAAAAAAAAAGGAGCGTATTCAGTGACGGCTGGTTCTGGGTACATCTAAGAGAAAGGGGCAGGGCATTCCACAATTTGCCAGCAGCAAATGAGAATGCAGGACCACCAACCCTAGAAAGGTGAAATCTGGGCACCGTAACAAGGCAGGCATTGCCTGAGCGAAGAGTCCTCCTAGGAAGATAAGGAATGAACTTCTTAAGTTCACAGCGCCTCCATGCCTCAGGGCTGCAGTGCGCTCTACAAATGTAAAAATAAAATAAATACAATAAAAACTTGTCTTGTAGGTATTCTGTCTGCGAAAGTAAAATAAGTAATCTCAACTTCAGTTAAAATTCTTTCTTTCTCCTTCCTTTTCTACCACTCATTTTTACAGTTAGCCGCTTGGCTCTCACTCTGTAACACCTTAGTGGAAATGTTAAAGACACAGACTGATAATGATTATTATTTTATGTATTAGAACTCTGTGAGTGTGTGAACTGATTCTACAGGGAAATGCCGCCGCAAAGAGTTCTAATGCTAGCAATAAAGACGTGGCGTAAGACGTGTTTGGCGGCACGCGTCACGTGATGCAAGTCACGTGACGAGGAGGACGGGCTACTTGCTACTATCGTCGTTCCTGACGGGCTCTCGATTCGAGGCGCTGCAAACTCAAGCTTCCCAACCATGGAGGTGAAAGATGCGAACTCGGCTATGTTGAGTAACTACGAAGTGTTCCAGCTGCTCACAGACCTGAAGGAGCAACGCCAGGAGAGTGGCAAGCACAAGCCACGGGCCGGGCAGCAGAACCTCAATACTGTCATGTACGAGACGCTGAAGTACCTGTCCGGCACCCCGTGCAGGCTGCAGAGCCCGGCGGTGGTGCGCGACTTCCTGGGCGCCATGCGCTCGCACCGGCTCACCAAAGCCGAGAAGCTGCAGCTGCTCAACCACCGACCGCGCACCGCCGTGGAGATCCAGCTGATGGTGGAGGAGAGCGAGGAGCGGCTGAGCGAGGAGCAGATTGAACAGCTCATCCAGACGGCCAGCACGCTGCTTCCAGGAGATCCCGAGGAAGAGGGCATGGAGGCGGCCGAGGGCGACCAGTCCTAGCGGCGCAAGATGCCGGGCGACCGCAGAGCTGCCAGAGAGAAGTTGCACAGACCAGACGCTCACAACTAACTCGTCGAAGAAACTTACATTGGGGAGATGGTGACAACTGACCCATCTGGTCGACTCGACACGTCCGCTACTAAATTGTTCTGAAGACCAGGTGCATGATGTGGGGAGACAATACTAGTTGCTTCTTGGAACTTGTTTGTGGTGTCTATTGGGTTTCAGCTGCTGGTTTCATTTAACAAGTAATATTCGCATTTGTTTAATCCAATGGTTGCAAATGGAAAACACCAGTAGATTAGGGTTGACCATTGTATAGCCATGGTAAACTGCACTATTCTTAGTACGCAACCACACCAGAAGAGCCAGGAGTTGCCAGGCAGCCCACTGCACCAGAAGAAGAGGATGTATTGATCGCGCATGGGAACCAGCCTACTGTTGCCCAACAACAGAACGATCACCGTTTGCGAGCACACGTCTTAAGTGCACTGTACATCTGTGATACGTACTTATGAAGACTTTGAAGTAGTTGGGTATACGTGCAGCACATACTGTACGTCTGCTGAGCGTACCCAGTTACGGTGTTTCCAGTTGTGTAACCGTTATTCACAGGCATATCTTAATGGAATGAGGCTAATAAAGAGTTACGTGTTTGTGGGAGAGTTCCTCAGATCCTTACTCATCATGTGTAACCCGTGTTAGAGCCAGGTCGCAAAACGTGCAATTGCCACTAACAAGTGATCAGTTCACTCCTGGTGAGTACGAAATGGGAGTGTTGTGTCCTGCGTACATGTAGAGAACTGAGGGGGCGAATACTTGATGGTGGCTTGCCACTGGAAATGTTATATACGGTTAGCGCCATGTTGTTGCACCTCTGAATAGCATTAAACTCGCATTTGTGACCCAAACACCTTGGAACACTTTGGATATTTGCAAAACTGATATAAAAACAATTCAAATGTAACATTTGCATAATACCTTGTGACTTATTACAAATACTTGATACCCTAGCACGTTAGTGTTAGACGCTTTCAATCCTATTGAAGTAATTGCTACCACACTCTTTAGTGTCGAAAGTTATGGTTGGCAGTTTTCGCATCGCTTGAAATTATACACTAATCGCAGATCAAACCATTGTGACTATACAAGCTTGTCTGCTCTCCCGTTATGCTTTTTCCACAAACCCATCCAGCATCATTGGTGATCTTCATCACCATGCTGAGGTTTTGATGTGTTTGTCCAATGTATGAGCTGTGAGTGGTGATTATTTAATAGTTCTGGGAATGTATTTTTCAATATTTGCAAACTGTGTTTGTACATCCATTGTATGTGAGTAAACAAACAATATGTAGTAACTTTGCAGGCAGGGACATACGTTTCACTTTGCGTTTGAAAACTGTACACTCCATTTTGATCAGGGGCAGGTAGAGACAGCCACAAAGAAAAGGGACTCCGCATGCACTAACGCGACTATTGATTCTATGGCCAGTGACCAGCAATTACAAACATTAAAGCTGGTAGGAAACTATATATGCAATCGGAGGCCAAAGGCCTCCCACTGACCACTGCCACCTTCCAATGGACCAGATCTACAGGGAATAACGTAAATAGGCTGGCAGCAAGTGGTAGTGCAAATTCCCAGCCCCCCTGATCACACCATGCAAGTATGGGCCCAGGTTACAAATACAGAAGTATCCAAGACAGAAATCACCACACCAATACTAGTAATGCACAAGGCACCAATGAATCGATGGCAGGGTATAACCTGTTTCCACACACACGCACAGCGTGAACCCTATGCTGTTCCATCTTCTCAACCACTAGCAACAACAGAAATGGGTTTATGCACCATACCAGCGCTGCCATCTTTAGTAAAAAAAAAAAAATGCGTTGGTATGGAACAGGATATGATTTAGAGGAAGCAATTTGTAGTTATGTTTGCTAAAATTAAGAAAGAAGTGATCAAAGATTGAGATTCCATGATTTGTCTTAGATTGGTTAAGCTGAGAAGTCTTACTTGGAGCACAGCCTGGTTCTAAATTTGGCAATGAATTGTCTACACTTTTTCACATATATTCCTCCTTGCATTTTTTAATTTTTTTTTATAAATCTCGCTCCCTTCTATTTTCTCTGCCAGGTACCAGTGGCATGTTAGTTGGAGGTGCACATATGCATGTGGTGGATGAAAGGTTTTGCTATTTCTGTGTTGCTTTCAAGTTGGGGATCTGCTTCTATGGTGTTGATTGTTTGGGAGAGATGCTTGTGTGTGGGGATGTGGCTAATGCTATACTTATTGGGAGATTGGAGTGGATGTAGTGGGGAGCTGTCTTTGCGTTAATGGGTGGAAGTTGTAATGTGCCTGGAGTTGTTTGGATAAGGTGGAAAGATGTGCACGTAGAAAATGTTGATGTTGTTCGGATATAGCAGTTAGGTGCATTTTCTGAGTTTGATACCTGAGAATTTCAATGACTGACCTGACTATTGGTTAACCCACGTGGCTATCCAGCCATGGTGTAGGACGTGCCTTGCTGAGTAGCTCCTGCTGATCCGAGACATTGCACTGAAAAATGACCCACGACCTTCAGAAATGAAGGCAAATGTGTCGGAAGAGGTGCCCTGCAATATTTGAAAAAAGCGAGTGAATCGTGTTAAGGAGTACGAAGTAAAAGGAACTTTGGAAATGCGGACGTACAGAAACAAAGAAAAACAAGATGGCAGACAACAAAGGGAATCGAAGACACGGCCCCAGATGTAAATGATCAGATACGTGTGGCGGACACTTGGAAAGGAGACCGGCATTCAGTGTTTATGTGGCGCTCTGACTTCACCCCTGCTTGCTGGCAACATTGTGAGCATCATCTGCTTGCAGAAAACAGCGTTGCCTAATAATAAGGCCAGCCACGGACCCGCAGCAACGTAGTGATCCGCGCGGAAGATACTGTAGCCGCGCTAGGCAAACAGCAGGGACTGCAGTGGCGGAGTTCAAAGACCGAATGGAACGTGCTGTGCAGCCGCATTTGTAGCGATATGCGAAGAGCCAGAGGAGCAGGAAAAGTGTTGCACTAAATAAACAACGGCGAACGAGCTGCGCTGTGCGAGCAGAGGAACCAGCGCGGCTTGTATAAAACACTCCCACTCGCAATTACACACAGGTGCCATGATGGGAAACCGAAAATAACATTTCCCTGCTATTATACGAGGAGGGGGGAGCACCCCATGTAAACGAAGCACCATACTGGTGTCCTGCATACCGATGCCAGCACTTTGCTAGAGTGAATGGGGGAGAACCTTCCTACTCTGCTGGGAGACAGATGCCCCTGTAACCAATCTGACATTAACATCCCAGCGAGAAAATGTGACCTACGCCATGAGGTCTGATCCACGGTAACGCACTGGTACACTTGACTCAAAACCCTCAGTGCCACAGCGGAACCCAGGGGACAAGGGAACGGGATAATACGCAGCGCTGAACAATACTGGCAAGGGCAAGAAGGCAAGACAGGAAATTGTATCGGGCAAGAATCTGGTTTATCCTGGGTACTTGCTAGGTGACAATAAAAAGGAAATAAAGGCGCTAAGCTAAATGCCGACAACTGGATAAGGGCCCTCACCAAGGTGATTATACGGCACTGGGCACCATACGAGCCCGAGACTCCGCAGCGGCAGAGAAGGAGGTGCATCTAATGGCCCCAGGAAACAAGTGAGCAAGCCATCAATAACCACAGTTGTAGAAATATTGTATGAAGGGAGAAGCCAGACCAAGGATGGTGCCTCAGGACCTGCATGAACACCAACATCTGCGCATTCCTGGCAAACGTATGCTGCTGCCGAAGTTTGTGGGTCCTTTTCCCATTACGGAAGTTTTGAATCCTGTGGCAGTGCGTCTTTCTTTGCCTGCTTCATGGAAACTGCATCCGGTGTTCCATGTATGTCTCATCAAGCCTTGCCTTCCTTCTACGCGTCTACCTACGCGACCTTGCGCTATTCGCGTGGATGGCGAGGACGAGTATGAGGTTGCTGATATCTTGGACTTTCAACTCCGCAGGGGTTGGCCTTTTTATCTGGTCGACTGGAAGGGGTACGGTCCTGAGGATAGGTCTTGGGAACCCTTGAGTAATATTCACTCACCTGTACTCCTGCGTCGCTTCCATGCCCGCAAGATGTTGCCGCCGCCTTTGGGGGCGGATGCTGTTATGGGTCGACGTTCACCTCGTCCTGTGCGGAAAACCAGGCCACCTGCGCCCCTAGCACTTCGGTTTCCCAGTGCAGCTATCAGGAAGGTCAGGAGGTTCGTGGCGCTCCCCAAAAGGATACGGCATAATGCTGCTCCATTCTATGCACGATGGCAGCTGCCGTGGAAGTTAGCAACTCGAAAACTACACTTCCCAGAAAACCTAGCTCCGTGCGGTAGTTCGGCTGTAGAGCCTCGCGTTGGCTTGCCCCGCCTCTCTCACTGATGTAGTCCGTGGATGCAGCCAGGATGCCGCTTCTGTTTGCAGCTACTCCCGGCATTTAGAAGTTCCTCCTTCGAGTGCCAAACCCTTTGTCTCATTACGGAATCGACTCGGATTGTTTACTGGACCCGCTATTGGAATTCCCTTGTTGACTTGCCTTGCTGTGTACCGAACCTGTTTTGCTTCCACGGACCCCGCTAGAAAAAGTTTTCTTGTTTTCGCCTGCAAGTGTACCAGAACCCTGTTTTCTCCCGGACTTCTCTTCTACACGCTTTTGCCATAGTCGCTGTCCGCTAGTGTGCCGTACCTTGCCTGCCTTCAACTTACCTTACTTGGAACTGCCATCCCGACTGGTTGTTACCTTCATTCTTCAGTCACCAGTGGTAAGACTTTTCTGCCTTACGAACTGAACTTTTGGATTGAACTTGGTTTTTCCTGTGCACTTAAGGACGCTCTGCAGCTGTGCACCGTCCCGAATCCAGTGCGACCCTCGTGCCGCCCGGTTATTAGTATCCTACTAACATTTCCCTTTTTCTTATTTTATCCCTGTCGTTGTGTTCTGAACTGCTCAAATCCTTCAGTCCTACTCCACTGGTAAGATCCTGTCCACCTCCTGAATTGTCTTAGTTTAAATCAGTTAGGTGCTAAGTCTTGTTATATTCCTAGGTGATTCCCGGTTTTGTGCCGTACTTCCATACTACGGGGGGAAAAAGCTCAGGTATTCCATCGATTAGTAAGACTTACAGGGGACAAGTGTTACCTTTGTATTACTTACTTGTTGTTCTTTCCTTTACAGCCTGGTTCATGGTGGTGCATTCTCCCCGCCCTTCTGTGTGATCAGTCCCCTTGTCTGGTTAATTACAGCAAGAGGTCATATCATTTTGAAGGTCTCATTCCCTCACAGACAGGAGGCTTGGGTGGAGGCTCTACCCAAAGCTCTTCAAGCAACTTCCTGGTTTTTCGATCTACTCCCCGGTTCCACGCACTCATCTCACCGGTGAGTAACAGCTCAGACATTACAAAAAAACAATTTCATAACCCTGGCATAACACATTTAGCTATATGGAGTTATGAATTTATAGATTTAAGCTTTTAATAAATCCCGATAGGGCCAAGCCCTCATACGTGGCTTGGATATTTAAACATCTTTTCCAAGCCCACTCATCCTCAAACATAATAAAGTGGAGTTTTAGGGATTCCAGATATTTTACCCTAAGTGGGTGAAGAATCACACATTCCATAACCAAATGTTTTAAAGTCTCCTCCATGGCCAGGCAGAACCTGCAACCAGCCATATCCGTGGGGATCACCCCTCTTCTGACCAGGATATCTCTAGTGGGAAGGACATTCCATCTAGCTCTAAGGACAATGCCTCAATATAATCTATCTGGAAATTGTAAATTAACCTTCGAGGCAGATCCCCGGGCTCTATGTTCATGATTCAAGTGAAGGATAAGAATGGAATGCATCTACAGTTCCACACCAATCAAAATTGAATAATGCCCGTTTTACATACATAGGATTACAGATCAAAGACTCAGTTGTCAATCCAATCTTTTCTAAAATGGCCTCTGATCTATCCCTTAAGGAGGTCAATGTACACGAGTGATCTAAGTTTCTATCTAGTAGGAGATAGAGTGTGTTTGGCACTCCAGTTTTAATTTTTGCATACAAAGATATGCAAGCCCACTGTACCCGAGCCCACATTGATACAACACCCAATTCAAATCTAATTTCAGAGATTGGGATTGCATTTGGCATACATTGCAACCTTCTCCAAATACGGCCCTCAATGCGATTAAGTGACTCGCTCACACTCTCTCTAATACATCCCGACCAGAGGGGCTATGTCCCAAACAGGAACATATCCAATAATCTTAGGCGACTCCATCGAGTCATTGAGCATGTAAATGAGAGCAAAATTGCCAATTGTATCGTTGGACGAAATAAAGGCCTTTGACTCGGTCAAATGGCCGTGGCTGGTTATGGAATGGGACCCGGATATCTGCAGTGGGCAAAAATGTTATATAGTGAGCTGTTGGCTAAAGTTAAAACAGGAGCAGTGATATCAGAGAGATGGCAACTCCGCAGGGGCACTAGACAGTGATGTCTGTGATCTCCTATGCTTTATGTTTTGGCCCTGTAACCTCTGGCGATATACCTGAGGCAACAGTATGACACGATAGGCATCACCGTGGGAGGGGAACCTCATTTAATCTCCCTGTATACGGATGACATGTTGCTGTATTTACGACACCCGGAAGAAAACCTATCAGTACATTCTGGAGGTTATGGGGAGATATGCGGGGCTGTCTGGCATAGCTGTGAATCCCCCAAAAATCTAGCATATTCCAATTGGGTAGTTATAAAGGGATCCCGTTAAAACAGCTACCGGTGTTACAGATACCATGGGAGGTTAGCACATTTCGATATCTTGGGATATATATATACCATTTGGTGGAAGAGGAACATCAGTATAATACAGAGGTAGTGATCAAGAAAATTGAAAACAGCATGAAGTTCTGGGTGAAGATTCCTTTAGCAATGATGGGGCAAGGGGCAATGTTGAAAATGGTGGTCCTACCAAGACTCTTTCACTACTTTGGGAACATACCATACCTGATAGTGGGGGGGTTCTTTACTAGATTAGACGGCATGTGCAGGGATTTCCCTTGGCATGGAACGAGAAATAGAGTAATCCTCTGGAAGCTACAAAACTCATATGAGAAAGGGGGTATAAAACTTCCAAACTATGAAATTTATTACATAGCAAGCCAGCTGCAATATGTAGCTAAATGGATCAACCTCGGAGTCCAGGCTGTTCCGACAGGACTATGCTCCATTCTACTTAAAGGAAATTATGTGGCTGTCCATGGCAGATATGGAAGGACGTCCAAAGATGATGATACTTGGGTGGAGGATATGGCGCAGGGCATGCCAGGTGATGGAGAACCCATTCCCTTGTTCCCCCGCAGGTACCATTAGTGGCGCTGGTGGGCAAAGAAAAGCAACTAAGGATGATGATTAGGAAACACTGGGAACCGGTAGGGATAGTAACAATGGGTGATATATGGCAAGAGGGGACTATAAGAGACTTCGAAGTGTTGGGGGAGGAAACCGGGTTACACATAGGCCAGTATATCACATATCATAGAGTGGTGCGGAGAATCAGGGGGACATGGTCCGAAGTGGTACTAGGAAAGGAACCAGACGCTACCATAGATACAATATATGACATAGCAGAGGGGGACATGAGATATCAAGAATCTATGAGTTGATGATGTCAAAAGTGGGAAAGGAGATGGCACTACTGAGGCGGATGTGGGAGCCCCGATGAGTGATGAGATGTGGGAGCGAGCCCAAGGGTATCACAAAAAGGTGTCAAGGAACGCAAGACTACAACAGATGCAACTATATACTACACATAGGGCGTATATGACACCCCAGAGAATAGCTAAATTCACAAATGCAAGACTGCAAGCATGTCCCAAATGTGATGAGGAGAATGCCGGAATGGTGCTTTTGTTCTGGTCATGCCCAGTCATTGAGCGTTTTTGAGGTGAAGTGGCACATAGACTAGCATAAAAAGGAATCAAGATTGTGGTGGATACAGTGTGGGCCTGCTTGATAGGAGGGTTTCCTAGACCACGTAAACTCAAGCATGTGAGCAAACTAAAAGACCTGGCGTATGTACTCGCAAAGAGCAGAATTGCTATGGGGTGGAAGGCATGCCATAGACCACGACTACAAGTATGGTGGAAAGATCTACAGAAATGGGCTGAAGCAGAAACCACAATATGACAAGAAGCAAGCAATGCCGGGGGGAGGAGGAAACAGAGACCCCGATGGCCTGGAAACTATTAATAGCAGAGTTATTTGGGCCAATGCGAGACCCAACGGAACTCATGGAAGAGGAATCCCTATCACAAGGCGCAGAAACAGAACACGAGCGGAAGTAGGCTCGAAAGGGGGGGTGGGAACAGGAGAAGCAGTGGACATGATGAAGCGATGTATATTTAAAATGTCATTATATGCACTGCAAGTTTGGTTTGTATTGTTTGTTGGAATACAATAAAAAATTATTTAAAAAAATAAAAAACTATTGGTTAACCTGCATGAGACACTTGTGGCTAATCCTGTCTAATTACATTTTTTTTAAAAAAAAATGTGTTTATTTATAACTCAGCACATCAGAGAACATGTACTTTAACATTTGATTGGAACTCCTTAGAATGAGCCGTAGGATGACCTTCCCCCGGTACCTCCCCTCCTGTCCATGTCCCCGGCTGGGTCTTGTCTTTCAGTCCCATTGGGTTGGACCCGACTCTACGTCCTCGCCGGTAGAGTGGAGGGCTCTTGCGATCAGGCGTGGCTTGTGGGTCAGGGCTGGATAGTTCTAGTTATAGTCCAACAGCGGTGTCCAGATGGTCATAAAGCGGTGGAGTAGGCCCGCTTTGGCTGCAGTGACCTTCTCAGCTATGAGGATGTCCCAGATTTTGATCCACCACAGGGTCGTCAGGGGGCCCTCTGCAGATTTCCAGGTGCTCGCTATCGTGAGTTTGGCCGCTAGCAGGAGTCGAGTTATCAGCGCTGCCCTCCGACCTGTTCTTGGGTAGGCGTCTGGGATCGGGATCCCCAATAGGACTTGTTCTGGGGCCAATGGTATTGCCGTTTGGGTGATGTCCTTTATTGTAGCGAGGCATTGAGACCAGAACTTTTTTACCATGGGGCAAGTCCACCACATATGAAAATAGGTCCCTGACTGGCCGCAACAGCGCCAGCATAGTGGATCCAGTGCCTGCTGAAAGTGATGAAGGCGGAGAGAGAGGGGGGGGGAGTACCAACACAATAGTTTGTGAGCGCATTCCCGATTAGTGACGCATGGGGAGGCCATACGCATCTTGGACCAGATGGCCATCCAGGTATGGTCCTCTATGTCGTGACCTAGGTCCGCCTCCCATTGAGTCATATACGAGGGCCTGGCGCGGAGGGGGTCATCTTGTAGTAATCTCTAGAGAGCTGTGATCTTCCCCCGGGCTGGCAGATCGTTTATTGTAATTTCCAGGATAGCAGGTGTTCGGGTAGCTGCTGCTTGGGTTAGGGAGTGGGAGCACCAGTGCCTCAGCTGGACATAGGTGAACCTATCTGTTTCTGCCAATTGGAAGGTTTGTTTACATTGTTCGAAGGTGAGGGGGAGGCCTCCCTCAAAGAGCTGTCCCAATGACTCAAGGCCGCCCACCACCCATTTTCGAAAGTTTCTTGGATGAGTGCGCGGGAGAAGGCTGGGTTAAGGAAGATGGGTGAGAGAGGGCTCAGGTCCCCTGGGATACGTTTGTGCCTAGGGGCCCAATCCCAGGCCTTGATAGGGTGTTTGGTGGAGGACAGCAGATCTGGCCAAGCCCGGCATAGGGCGGAGGGGATGAACGGTAGAAAGCAGAGGGGGAGAGGGAGGCAGCATTGTTCAATTTCTATCCACTTTGGGCACCCCTGGGCAATTCCCCATGCCTGAAGGTGGGCCAGCTGTGCTGCGATTTGATATTTGCGAAGATCCGGCACACCCAGACCGCCCAGTTTCATACTGCCCATCATTGTTCTTCGAGGGATGCGTGCTTTCTTGCCCTTTGAAACAGTCAATTATTTTCTGTTGAAGCCGCTGTAGTGGGGAGAGTGAGATTGAGACAGGAAGAGATGAGCATGCATAGTGGAACCGTGGGAGAAGGTTCATCTTGCATGCCGTGATGCAGCCTAAAAGAGAGGTTTCTTGCGACTGCCAGCGGTTGAGGTCCTTTTCCATTTCTGTGAAAAGGGGGGGGGGGGAGTTCATTTGGAATGTTTTTGCTGGGTGGGCGGGGATCTGAACCCCAGATATGGGATGGACTCGGCGTTCCACTGGAGTGGGCTTAGTTGCTCTAGGGTTTCCCTCTGCTCTGGGCTCAGTCCCACCCCCAGAGCCACCGATTTCCCAAAGTTGATCTCGAACCCTGCCACTTTCCCAAAGCTCTGGATCTCAGTAAGGGCCATCTTCATGGAAGCCGCAATATCAGTGACAGTCAGTAGCACGTCATCTGCGTAAAGCTCAATTTTGTGTTGGGCTGGGCCCACTTGTAGGCCTCTAATCTGGGGGTTCCGGCAGATCCGCTGGGCCAAGGGTTCCATGGCTAGGCCGAAAAGCAGAGGAGACGGGGTAGCCCTGTCTCGTTCCATATGTAAGCGGGATCGGGTCTGATAGGAGACCGTTGACTCTCAGCCGGGTCCTAGGTGTTTGGTAGTTTGCTAGGACCATTCTTCGGAAAGCCGGCCCAAAGGCTTCAAGGGTGAGGCGTAGGTAACTCCAGTCCACTTTGTCAAAGGCCTTGGTTGCGTCTAAAGCCAGCAGGGCGAAATGTTGCTTTTCCTGATTGGCAATCTCTATCAAGTCCAGGGCCTTCTGGATGTTGTCTTTCGTCGCTTTATGAGATATAAATCCTGTTTGGTCTGGATCTATGATGTTAGGGAGGATAGGCGCTAGGCGGTGGGCCAGGACCTTGGAGTATATATTAGCGTCCAGGTTTAATAACGAGACAGGTCTATATGAACTGGTGTCCTTAGGATCTTTCCCGGGTTTAAGAATGAGGACTGTGATGGACTCCTGCATGGTCAGGGTGATGGTCCCAGTAGCGGTAAATGAGTTAAATAGTCCCGTTAATGGCGCCACCAGTTGTGGTCGAAATAGTTCGTAAAAGCGGGAGGAAAATCCATCTGGGCCTGGGTTTCAGGCTTTTGATGGCTTCGTTGACTTCCTCGCCTGTGATGGGGACTTCAAGCCCTTCGCTTGCCGTAGGCGTGAGGGGCGGGAGAGCAGCCTCTTGAATGTAGGCCTGTTTTTTGCTTAAGTTCCTTGGGGTCGCCGTCATTATTTCCGATTGGTGGGCGACTGCTCGGCGTAATTTCTCGCGTTCCGCGAATTGGTTCACTCCCTGTGAGTCGCAGAGGCTTAAGATGGTATTTCGTCTCCTGACTTTGGCCAGTTTGCTTACCAGTAGCTTGTTGGCCTTGTTGTTATTGATGTAGTACCATTGTTTTGTCCTGGACAATAAATTTTCCGTGGCGTCGGAATAGTGCGCTTCCAATCTTTTCCTTGCCACCTGTAGGGCCCTGTGTGTTCTCTGGGACCAACCCTTTCGTTTGTGGGTGGCTTCCGCTTCTTGAACCTCCGCCTCGAGAATGGTGCGGGTCGCCCATCTGCCTTGGGCGATCAATTCCCCCCCCCCCGGAGCACAGCCTTCATGGCGTCCCAGGTGGTGGCTGGTGAAATGTCCTCTTCCCAGTTTTCCCTGAAGAAGTTCTGGATCGATTTGGCAATAGTGTCTCTCACCGCCATGTCATTCAGGATGGGGTCATAAAGGTTCCATTGGCGGCGGGGAGGGGGATACAGATTGTGGGCTTGCATACTTAGTGAGACTAGGGCCTGGTCGGAGAGGATCCGGGAGCCGATGGAGACTTTGTCCGTAAAGGTCAGGAGCTAGGGGGAGGCCAGTAGTAAGTCAATCCTGGAGAAAGTGAGTAGAAGGAGAAGTCCTTCTCTTCCAGATGTAATACCCTCCAGGTGTCAACAATGTTTAGCGTCCGAAATAGATGAAGCAATCCCGTTGCTAGTGTTAAATCATGGTTGGAGGCGGGGGGGGTATCTGTCTTTAAGAGGTCTGGTGTTCCATTAAAGTCTCTCCCAATGACGATTTGTCCCTCAATGAATGGGAGGAGGGACTCTTCTACATCTTGGTAAAATCCTTCCTGATGGTTGTTCGGGGCGTATGCTGAGATGAGAGTGTAGAGTTGACCAAAAATAATGCACTTGATTGCGATAAAGCAACCCTCCTGACATCGTAGCGTACCTAGAATTTGCGGATTCAGGTCCTTCGCAAAACAAATGGCCGTACCACCCTTCTTGGTGCCATTAGATGCTAGGAATTGTGGAGGGAAAAACCGGCTGCGAAGGCGAGCGAAATCGGCTGGTATCAGGTGGGTCTCTTGCA
The DNA here is from genome assembly GCF_040938575.1 of Ambystoma mexicanum. NCBI lineage: Eukaryota > Metazoa > Chordata > Amphibia > Caudata > Ambystomatidae > Ambystoma > Ambystoma mexicanum. The sequence continues at coordinate 1,076,369,891 of NC_090933.1, read as the reverse complement.
AGAAAACTACAGAGGATCCCTCGTCCTGCAGCAGTTGTAGAATAGATTTCTTCTTCGGGGGGGAATTAAGTCCTCTGACATTTAGAGTGGTAGACTTCAACTTCCAATGTGGAGGTGGGCTCCCGCGCTGTCTCCCCGTGAGGGGTGGGTTGGGAGGGAGGGTAGCATCAGCCATAATCATGGGGGGTAAGCTGCGTTGTGTTCTCCTGAGGCTGAGGGTTTTTAAATGACCTCCAATGGGAGGAGTGAACTTTTTTTTTAAACTTTTTTATTTAAGGTCAATACAGATTTAACTCATTGCACACTGCATACATTAGTACATATAATGCACAAGTTATCGAATACATGTTTCATCGTTTGCAATTCAATTACGTAGACATTTCTGTATCTGAAGCCATTTCGCAAAGGTACATCCTGAACGGGGCCCATATGTCCCTTGGGCGACAGCTCGGTGTCACAGTCAATGTGTACTGTTCCTCACATTCATTTACGTAAGCCAGATCACAAAGAAAATGCTCGATTTTGGCTGGAAAGGTGTTTGTCCAGCATTTCAATATGCATCTTTTGGCTACAGCACATGAGACATTAAACAATCTCATGGTCTTTTCAGCTTGTTTGCCTATATCTCCGAATAGATATTTTTGCGGAGACATGGTTGCTGGGATCTGTGTGATATCTTCAAGTATTTCCACTACCTCTTTCCAGAATGCAGCAATTAGGGGGCATTCCTAATACATGTCATATGCACCTGCCTGACTTGTTTTACATTTAGGGCATTCCCCGAAGTGGGCCGCTGAGAATTTAGCCATCTTCGCAGGGGTGTAGTGTAGCCTATTTAGGATCGTAAACTGGATAAGTCGAAGGCCTGTGTTCATAGATACATATTTGGTAAGCATACAGTATTTGGTCCATTTTTCGTCTGGGATGCTTGAATTTAGGTCTTCCTCCCATTTGGCTTTGACATGATTCATAGTGGGGGTGTGTGTTTGTACTAATGAATATAATTTGGAAACTCCCAGCCCCGTACCTGATGTAGTAGCTTGTATACACGGGTGAGATGATGGTTCATCTGGGAAGAGTGGCCAGCGTGCGCTAAATGCCGTGGTCCCCCTCTTATTGCCTCCCCAAATTCCTCCCGTGTTACAAATTTGCCGTTCGGGAACATGTCTTTCATTCGAATTTGTTTGTTTGGGTCCCAGTGTCTTTGTATTGTTTTGTCCAATGTGGGCAGTATACTGGGGTGTTTCCACAGAGGGACATCCGGGTCATATGGGGTTTCTATTTTCAGTTTTTTATACAGTGCTGTCCATGCGCGTACTGTGGTTCCCACTGGGTCATAGGGACAGGAGTCTTTGTATTGAGGATAGAATATAATAGAACAGAGGTCTATGGGATGTGCTGCGAAATTTTCGAGCCAAATATGAGGTGAATGGACCTCAAGGTCATACCAGTGTTTCGCAAATTGTGCTTGCGCCGCAAGGTAGTATAACTCAAAATCAGGTGCCGCTAGCCCTCCAGTACCATAAGGTTCAGGAAGCTTTTCCCATTTAATTCTAGGGGTTTTCCCGTCCCACACAAAGGATACAGCCATTGTTCTTATTTTTTCAAAGAAGGTTCTACCTGGCCAGATTGGTATATTAACAAACAGATAAAGTAACTTGGGGCGGACCACCCTTTTAAGGATAGCAACCCGGCCATTTAGGGATATAGGTAGCTTAGTCCATGTTTGAAACTTTACTTTCAATATCTGTGTTATTAGTTCATAATTATCTGTATACAGTGCTTGTTTGTCACGGGATATCAGTATACCTAAGTATCGTATGTGCCCGGTTGCCCATTTGAGATTTTCAGTTGACAACGGGCACCTGGTGTGCGGTGTCAACGGTAGTATTTCCGATTTCCCATTGTTTATTTTATAACCTGGGTAGTCGGCGAATTTGTATATGTCCTGCCTTAGGGGTGCCAGGTTGGTGTCAGGGTCTCGGACGTATAGTAGTGTATCGTCCGCATATAGCGAGATCGATTGGGGCAGACCTGACATTTTTATTCCTCTATCCCCATCTTTTAGTCTGACCATTATGGCCATAGGTTCGATGGTTAATGCAAATAGTATTGGTGAGAATGGGCAGTCGTGTCTGGTACCTCTACCCAGTGTGAATAGGTCAGAAATCATGTTGTTTGTGAGAACTCTTGCCCCAGTTTTTTTGTACAATAGTTTAACATATCTGATGAAATTGGGGCCCATTCCAAACCTACCAAGCACTTCAAAGAGGTACACCCAGGACACCGAGTCGAATGCCTTCTCGGCGTCCAGGGATATCGCCACAGCCTGTGCTTCCGGGTTAATCTGTGCCATTATTGAGAACAGTCTGCGTAAATTCAATGCAGTGGATCTTGTGGGAATTAATTAATTCTGATCTGGGTTGATCAGAGACGGCATGTTAGGTAACAGCCTATTTGCCAGGACCTTGGCGAAAACTTTGGCGTCAACGTTTATGAGTGACAGTGGTCTATATGATGACATGTCCTGTGGAGGGCGGCGGGGTTTCGGCAGTACTGTTATTATAGCTTCTCGCATAGATTCGGGGAGCCCATTTAATTCCATTGCTTCCTCCCATACCTTTAGCATAATTGGGACAAGTTCTTTTCCAAATTCTTTATATAGTTCCCCCCCCCAACCCATCGGATCCCGGGGCCTTTGCCGAGTGTAGTGCTTTTATAGCTTCTGTGATTTCTTCCTCAGTAATTGGGCTATCAAGGGCCATTTTAGCTTCTAGTTGGAGGGTCGGGAACTCCAGGCCGTCTAAGTATGTTTGTATTTCTGATATCGTTTTCTTGTCGTTATTCGAATATAGTTTCTGGTAGAATTTCAGGAACTTATGATTTATGGCTCGACCCCTGGTCACCACCCCTCCCTCCGTGTCTTGAATACATACTATTTGAGTGTGTTGGCGGTCTGCTCTAATGATGTTGTCCAGGGCCCTTCCCGCCTTGTTCCCTTCCCCGTATCTGCGCGCCCTAGGGCTGCTATGTATTGTACTTCTCTTGTGGCCAGCTTGTCGAATTCTTTTAGGAGATGATTTATTTCTGCCAATGTGTCTTTTTTACGGGTTTCACTATAAGAATTTTCCAACTGTCGGAGTTGTGTCTCTGTTTCGGTTAATTCATACCTCACTGATCTTAGCAATCCTGTAGTTTTGGAAATCAGTGTTCCCCTTACCCAGACCTTGAAAGTCTCCCATACTGTAGAGTACCTGTCTACCATCCCCACATTGTTATTAAAGAATTCTTCCATTTCTATATGTAATGCTTCTGTCACATTGGGATCTTTAAGTATATTTGCGGGCATTCTCCATTTCTTCTGTGGTTTTGGGACATTTCTAAATACCAGATCCAGGGATAGGGGGGAGAGGTCAGACATTGTTCGTGGGTGTATTTCACAACTTTCAAGCTTGCCCAGCATGTCCTCAGACACCAAGCAATAATCGATTCGAAAAATTCCGAGTCGTGTATACTCAAATAATATGCATATTCCTTCGTGCATGGATGTAGTGCCCTCCAGGCATCTCTAAGTGTCAGTTGCGGCATGATCTGGTCTAAGACAGTGGATGCTTTGGACTGCGTCCATCTGACTTTGGAGGATCTATCCAGATCTAGATCTAGTTCTAGGTTGAAATCTCCACCCCATATTATACTGGAGGTGTCAAGTGTTGCCAATAATTCCAGTATATTGAGGTAAAAATCTGGGTCGGCTACATTTGGGCCATATGTGTTAACTAATACAATTGATCTTTCTGCCATCTCTCCCCAAACTAGTACATATCTTCCCAGGGGGGTCATTTTTATGTCCTTTGGTCTGGAATCCCAGCGATGGATGCAGGATTGTTATGACTCCTCGCGCCTGGGTAGAGTATTTTGTGTGGTATCTCTGCTTGGCCCATGCGGAAAGTATGTTTGCGTTGCTGGGGCCCTGTGTTTCTTGTAACATAGCTATATGGGGTGAGTGTCTATTAATATATGTTCCAATTTTTCTGGTTTTTGAGGGATTGTTCAGGCCTCTAACATTCCATGACAGGAGTTTAATTTTCATCCCGTTGTCCCTGTTAGCATTCCACGCCATTGTATCTGTTCATCATTGTGTTCTGGTGCAAACATCATTTAGTATGCATAGTGCAATTCTCTGTTAGACCATCGACAAAACAACTTTTACAACTCTCAACTGTTCAACAGGTAGTCCGTCCTCTCCCCTCCCCTCCCGCCCTCCATCCCCATCATCCACCCCAACTTGATGATTGAACCTTATAAAATTTTGGAGATCTCCTGGGGTTGCCATGTTGTCGCTGTATGCCCACCTGTTCCAGGCTCACAGCCCGGCTTCCTTATTCACTTGTGGTGCACCTCCGCTTATGTCTGTTTTCTTCCGTTTCATCTTTGTGGATAGTATTTACTTTGATTCATCCCATATCCGGGTAGTGTCAGTTCGCCTTAGGGGGAGGTCTGCCATTTTGGTCCGGGCCATGTCCTGCCGGGGGTAGAGGTATGTGAGCTTCTATATAGGCCATCACAGCTGTCGGGTTCTCAAAGAAATGTGCTCTTCCTACGTGCTGGATACGCATTTTAGCAGGAAATATTAATGCATATTGGACCTGTCGTGCTCTCAGCAGTCTTTTCACTGGTTCATAGGATCGTCGGTTGGCCTGGACTCCTGCCGAAAAGTCTGGGTATATGTGAATACGGTTTTCTTCGTAATACAGTGTGCCTTGCTCACGGCCTTTTTAAGGATCGTATCTCTGTCTCTGTAATTTAGGAGGCATGCTATGATCGTACGGGATGGTGCCCCGGGTTTCGGCATTGGGGCCAGTGTACAGTGTGCTCTCTCAACCAGGAAATGTTCGGAGAAAGTTTCGGGCCCAAAGAGGGTCTGCAGGAGAGCTTCAACTTGTTGTTCCATAGCTTCTTTATCAAATTTTTCAGATACTCCAACGATTTTGATGTTGTTTCGCCTAGAGTGAGATTCAAGATCTTCACATTTGGTTTGTATTTTAAGAAAGTCGTTTCTCAATTGTATTATGTCTCGATCATTGTTAGCAATAGTGTCTTCATTGGTGCTAATTCTGCCTTCGGTTTCTGTAATTCTGGAGCTTTCTTTGTCTACTCTTGCCTTCAATGATCCGATGGTTGACACGATATCATCTAATTTCACATTTATCGCAAGGAATCCATTTTGGACAATCGTAGTTAGCCTGTTGACTCTGTCTTCGCTTTCAGCTTCGTTTCGGGTATTGGAGGTAGCCGACGTTCCTGGGCCAGAGTCTGTCATTTGGCTGTTAGTAAATGAGTCCATTGGCCCCTTCTTCCTGGTCCCTGCTCCTTTTGACGTTTTATCGGGCATTTGTGTTATCCTTGTGTATACTTTTCCAGTTTGCTGAGCAGGGGTCTCCAGTGGCTTTAGCGTATTCTCCGCCCCGTCGTATATATAGCATGCAGTATTTTGTACAGAGTCTCAGACCTCCGGTGTGTAGGGCCAATTCGTTTCTCAGGGTTGTTTTATGGTTCTTCAGAGTGCAACCTTTAATTATGCAGGGGATTGTGCAGTATGTCTTTTAGTCCATCTTCTCTCTGTCGTGGCACTATTTTTATCTTATTTTATCCAAGTATTATAATCTCCACCTTAGTCTGAATATCCACTGTTTATGGGCTTTTGATTTGTTTCCCAAAGCCGTGCGGGGTCTATTCGTATTGTGTTCAGGTTTGCGTTTTCTGCTGGATAAAGGATGTGATCCCACGATGGTTATGGTGTGTGACAGTCTCAATTCCAGCTTTCATCAAACTTCATAATGTTTGGATTTCGTTTGGATATTAAATTGTGCTGTTTGTGGATTAATCTTGCTCTATAGATCGAGTGTTTATATTTAGGGTTATTTACCCCCTTCACCTCACGTGTCTCCTTCCAGGGGGGGAGCGGGATCTGCATTGCGCTTATTTATGAATGGGTTGTGTTCGCCCACGTATTTTTGGGAAATTATGCCCCTCGCATCCGTTTTTGCCTTCTAGGATTTTAGATTTGTAGCTGCAGGCTATGGGGCACTGCTGTTTCCTTCTAGTTGTGGGCCGCCATATCGCAACGCAGAAGCGATATCTTCACCCCCTTATTTGCGTTGTCTTGCAGTTCGGACACGATTTTAGTCCGTTTTTTTCAGGGGGCGGCGTCTGCATCCACTGCCACCCATATCACGTGGTTCTGGGAAGCGGCTCGCGCCACCCTCCTTCCCTGCTCGAAATTCGATTCGCTCTATTTCCTTTCCACGTTAGCCTTTCTCTCCCGGATTTCTTCTGCTGCTAGCGCAGATCTTTAGTTGCATTCTACGCTTCTTTTACCGGTCCGCGGGGTGCTCTGGGTTAGGATATTTTTTGTTAGGATATTCGCTGGGACGGAGCGCTGGCTCTAGGTGCCCATTTTCGCTGCGCTCCACAGCGCCCCCCCAGGAGTGAACTTCTAACTCGGGCCCCCACCGAGGGGCCAACATTGTGGCGTGGGGCCTCACCGATAGTTTAAAATCCAGTAATTACGTCCAGAGGGGAGTCAGTCGGTTCCTCGACGGGGGCGAAGCCTATGGGTGCAGTCAAGCAAGAGCTGGGCCTCGTCCATATTCGCAACAATGATTGGAAGAAGTTGCCCACGTACTCGGGGAGCTCCTTGTCTGAGATCGATGTAGGCACCCCTTGGATGCGTAGATTATTGCGCCAGAGGCGATTTTCCATATCTTCCTGTTTGAATTCCAGGATCTTGGTTCTGTCCATAAGGGTCTGGATGGTGTGTTGCACTTCTGCTAAGGAGTTGGAGTGCTCTAGGGCTAGTTCATTGGATTCCCCCATCCTGTGTTCGATATTGCTAACCCTTTGCTCCGTTTGTTCTAATTTTGCGGTGAGTTCCGCCATGCAGGATCTAAATTCCGACTTGATGTCGGACATGAAGGCCTGGAGATTGTCTTTGGTTGCAATTGTCCCTCTATCCTCTGTAGCCTTCTGTGGTGTGAGTTTGGGGGGTTCTGGTTTCTTTCCCTTTTCCGTAGCCAGCAACATGGTGGAGATGTCAACGGATTTCAGTGGTTTGAGCGCTTTGGCCATGGTTCTAGGTGGGGGGAGCTTGTGGTGAGCCAGCCCGAGGTTAGCGTGTAAGCTGACAGGTGGGGCGCTGGTTGATCCGCTGGTAGTCTCGGAGTGTCCGTGAAGCCACCGGGTCTAAGGGAAGCAGCAGCCGGAGGGGGGGGGGTAGGGGATGAGGTGGGGCAGGGTGCCCCTGGAATGAGCAGGCACGGTAGACTTCTCCGCCTCAGTAGGGTAGCGGCAACGCTTTAGTAGGATGGGGGGAGGTGGGCACAGGGCTCAAAATGCTGTGATGGAGGTAGGCTTTCAACTCACCCCTTGCCGCAGGATTCCGGGTGGAAGATGGGGGAGACTGGACCTCCCCTACAGCTGTGGGCAGGGGCGCCCCAGGAAGCCAAGGGAGGCGGCAGTGCAGTGTGATGGCAAGCAGCAATGGGGGTCCGGGAGGCCTGGGGCCCCCAGAGGGTGCTGCTGAAGTTTAGGTAGGTGAGGGGGCCGTTGTTGTGGACTCCGGGGAGGCTGCTCCACCTCCCCCGGATGTGGCCTCTGAAGGGGAACAAGTGGTGATTAGGCCGCAGCCAAAGAGGTGACCCTGAGGTGGGCGAAGCAGAGGGTGCCAGGACTCCCACGGGCCCCTGTGCGTGTCAGGCAGGGGCTCCGGGGAGCCGATGGATCTCTGGAGTCAGCAACTGTAAGTGGAGTGTTCCGCTCCCGGAAGCCGGCCACAGGCGTCTTCAGTGATGGATGCCGGCATCAGGGGACTCACCCCAACACCAGCGTCATCTTGAGCTGGTGGTTGGTTGGGGGCCCCCCCTCCAGGAGGGCACCCAGCGATTGCGGGAATGCTGCTTCTGCTCCCAGGGGAGCGAGTGGCGGTATTACGATGGCGGGTTGGGTCGGAGTGTAGGTGGAAGTGGGAGGGGCTCAGGTCCCCGGGGGCGGGAGAGAGCCAATAGGAACCCCCACCGCCCGGACCCCCGGCAAAGAGGAGCTGGAGCACTCCAGTGTCGGCAAGGGGCAAATCGTGGAAGTAGGTCCGATGAGGAGGCTAGCTGGAGATGTTGGTGCCGGTGCGCTGCCTCTGGGGGATTCCCTGCACCCGGCCACAGAACAGGCAAGGCCCCCAGGCCGCCCCCACCCGCGTATCTGATGCAGCTGGCAGGCAACGGTGGTCAGGCTCCGTGAGCGGGCGCTGGCGGCACCCCGCCACACGAAGCAGGTCTGAGGGTGGTGGGGGCTGCCAATTGGCTGCTGGAAGAGGGCCGTAGAGATGCAGCCGCCATTTTAGACCGAAACAACGGATGCAGGTGACAGGTTCCCTCGCTGCGTTTTGAACGTTCCTGAGAGCATTATGCTCTCAAAACGCTGTCATCAGCGCTCCATATCTTCCGCAACCAAGACCCTGCAGTATGTGGTGAACCTGACAGAAATCAGAGATATTAGGGCTTAGCCGCGGGCCCATACAGAGGCCATCAAAGGAGGTGTTCCAGGCCACGCCCCCAACATTTTAATAACTATTGCATATGGTTGATATTGATAATCCTGCCAATTTATCATTATAGCAAATCCAATACCTTCTTATCAGTATTGCTTACCCTGCCTGATGGGCATGGTTGCTAAACCTCTGTCTGCTGTTATTACTAACTACTCTGCTGGACAATATTGCAAATTCTACTTGATGGCCTTATTCATAATCCTGCCTGATGTCTGTTATTGCAAATTGTTTGATGTCCTTATTGTTCTTCAATGAGTCAAGGGTTGGTGCTGTACTTGTGCGGGCATGCCTCGTTACTTTGTTTCACCCATTTGTTACAACTTTACTCTCAACGAAGAGCTGGAATATTTGGCGAACAATTATAGTGCTACCTGCACCTTTAATTTTTGGAACCCATGTGAGGAAGTCCATGGAGACCCTAACTGCTGTCTTTTATACTTGCAAGAACTGCGCGAGTCAAGTGTCAGTGCTGTACTGGTGTGGTCAGGAGTCCACTAAAAAAGTCCACATAAAAAATCAATAGAGCTAGGTCCTGGGCAAACAAAGACTATGAATGATTATTTTGGTAAAACTGGCCTAATAACAAGCACATAACTCAGGCCTACAAGTAACACCAGACTGATTGGACCATCGAGCCTGGATTATGCTTTAATTAATGACCAAAGTTTGTTGGAGCTAGATTTACAAGACTCTTGCCAGAGACCGTCCAGCTAGCTCGATTACTAATCAAGAATCAAGAAGTTTTGACTGCAGATAGGAGTTTTATTTAAGTTCAGTCGACCGATCCTCTGTGCTAACTGAGCTTCTGATGAGTCCAGATCCCTCATCAGTGAAGGAGGCATGGGTGGGATCCCAATCTCCTGTGCTCCTATTACATTGCACCCTGAGAGATCTAGACAATCGAATCTGCCATACAGCTCTTGAGATCTCGGCCTTAAATATGGCGTTCACTCGTTCTCCACTTTATACGATAACATCAGATTGGAGCAGAACCACAACTTTGCAACTCAGTGATGTTAAGTATCATCTTGAATCTCTGAATTCAACAACGGCAAATATATCATTAGCAGTGGGGGAGTTGGTGAAAAATAACGAGAAGGGGCTGGAGAGCACATGATTAGGAGACATGCGGCCTTCCGCTCCTGGACCATTGCAAACATACAGTGACTTTCTGACTTACTAAGAAGCGAAAGGGCTTTCTCAGAAAATATAAAAATCGGAACGCAACCACCGGTACATTTTTGAAGAATCTACACCCATCCAAGGAAGCTGCAATGATTGCAGGTGTGGTTGATGTTACAAATGATCAGGTTGAGGTAGTGGTACTGGGGGTCAGACCCCTGGCATGTAGTACCAACAATCAGAAGGCCTCGTTTGTGGCTTGTGGTTTGTGGAGTGTGGAGATGTGATTGCTCAACCCGAGATGAGAGCCATATCATCTTTTCCAAATTTTGTTATATAAATGAGGGGGCTACCCCAACACAGACTGCAATAACTGTTGTGTGCGATAGTGAGAATGCTGCTACTCAAACAAAATCTATTGATGCAGACTAAAATGGCTTCAAATCTTGGCAAGTAGTTGGAGTCCAGCCCCCTGTGACTTCGGGTGACACCAAGTGTCCCAAATTCCAAACAGTTTGAGGTGACCAATTGTATTACTAGCAGGGAAGCTGGAACGCAAAGTCTGAGGACCTCGGATGTCTCTACTTGTGTGACGCAGAGTGAACGAGTTATGCCAGTGAAGGTGCTTATCAATACTATGTTGCATGCACTGCCCCTGGTGCAGTAATGAAGGCGCAGATATGATCCATATGTACTGGACCTGTCACAGGGTGCAGAGCTTTTGGGCCAAAGTTGAGTGGACATGTGCAGAGGCTGGTGTAAGCAGATTCATGGACCCCGAAGAATGCCTCTTAGGAACATTCCCCAGACCAAGCAAATACGAACATATCATAAGGCTAATGGACATGGCGTGCATCCTTGCGAAGAGAGCGATAGCGATGGCATGGAAATCGCCCAAAGGGCCGAGATACGAAGCTTGGATCAGGGAGATGGAGAGATGGACAGATGCAGAAACCAGCGCCTGGAATGCAGTAATCACCAGAGCGGAAGGCTACACGAACGACACTCTCGATTCATGGAAAGCCCTAATAAGGGACATAAACTTCTCGGGAGATCACAAACACCCATGAACTTACTAGCACAGCAAAACACAACCGCACTACGAACCGGGCTAAGCATCCCAAACCGGAACGCCCGAACCCTGCAACACCACACCGTCTTAAAGAAAAGCGGCAAAAGATGAATTAGGAACCAACGTCAACACAAAGTAGCCAGAGGACAGTTATTGGGAACTGTTGTTTATTGTTTATATATCGTTAAGCAAAGAACAGAATATCACACCGCAGTCATGCATTATCATAGCACATGAGATTCTGTAAACCTGTTTAAAAATGCCAATAAAATACTTTAAAATTAAATCAATACTATGTTGCAGAGGGAGAGGGCTCTGGGTTCCCAGGGCCATTCCTTTGTCCATGATTATTCACAGACTTCTAGTCTAATAGAGACACACCCAACTCAGCGCTTGTGCTCTGTAGAATTGGGTGTTGGCTGTCTCGATCAACGGGCCCAAGCACACCTTTGCAGTTTGATAGAGAAAGGGTCATGTTCTAATGTTGGGGGCCTGGTTGGTCAGTGTTTCCAACAACCAGTTACAAGGGTGTCATGGTTTTGGGACAATTAAGTTGTGTCCATTCAAGGGGTGAGGGCCCCTGATGTTGGGTGCAAAGCCAAACCAGCTTTGGTCTGTTCCATCCTTTGGACCAATACAGACATGCCTACCGACCACAATAACATAGGTAGTTCATCTTCTGCAAGGGCTCGCTGAAATCGATTGATTGTGGAGCGGTTTGAGTGGGGCAGAAAGGGTATATTTCAAATAGGACTAATGTTATGCAGTTGTTCCATGAGATCCCCCAATTAAAGCTGTTGGTCTCTAAAGACATTGAGAGAGTTTGTTTCCCGCCGGAGGAAAGAACTGATCTAGCGCGGTTGGATTTTAGATAAAGTACAGTTTTTGGAGGAAACTGATTCGTTTGGTGCTATGGGGTATGATCTATCCCTTAGGGGAAAAAGTAGATTGCAGTCTCTCGGCCAACAACAATGACAGGGATGGGGGCAATGATGGAGATGGTAGGTGGGTGCCCCTTGAAATCACTTTCATAATGGGCCTCCAGAGTAAGAGAATTGTGGAGTTTGCCAGTCAGATGAAAAAAGATAAAACTTGTGCGTTAACGATTGGCAATGGCTCCCAGAGTTGCTGGCTCGACCCTTTAGGAAATTAGGAGAATCTGACAAAGGGCTTTAGTTGGGGTGGTGAGGTTAGGCCTCTCAAAATATTAAGCTGGAACACCAGAGGCTTCAACAGTTTTATGGGGACGTCTGAGAGAGCTGCCATGGTAATGGGATATGATCTGATTCAATTGCAAGAGGCCAAAGGTAATACAAAAATTGTGTTTGATGGCTTCAGTGGTCCACAAGCTGGCCACAGGTGGGGTCGCCCCTCGGGTAGATTAGTCACATCCATTAGAAATACCATTTTGAAGAGTATAAGTAATTTCAGATGCCATATATGGCTTTCTTGGGGGGAAGGTGATTTTGAGGAGTGAAATCCTAAACAAGCCAATCCTGATGGTTAATATTGATCGCAATCCAGCATCTGTTAGTGTGGAGGTCCTGTTGACAACATTATCGGAACCGTGAGGTGTTTTTGGAGGAGGCGTTCTGTTCATATTTTAATCTTTGATGATTTAAATACAGTCTGTGTACAGGGGGAAGGGCCTTTGTTCACCCCACACATTTGTAACATTAGTGGCCCAAGAGCTGTCTCCTCAGAGGGATTGATTTGGTGTGAATTCTGTGATTAATGGCGTTTGACGATTGTGTATGTTTCTGTGGCCGGTGATGTCCCGCCTAGGCCGTCATGGGAAAATGGTGGATAAACTTCATGCATCAATTACTTATTCCTGTCTGATTCTCTCTTCAAGGAGTGTAGGGACTTTAGAGTGGTTCAAACATCAGTAAGTGATCATAGTATGATTACTGCAACTCTAGGAATGGGGATTCCTGGATTAGGTTCACTTGACCGTTGCTGGTTTGGAGGTTAACTCTGGGGAAAAATAGGCTGGCCAAGAGAAGAACAAAGGCCGAGAAGTTCCTGGGGAAGGGGATTTAGGGGATGTCCTGGCAAGAGTCCCTTGGGATGAAAAGTGAAAACTTATTGACAAATTATCTGGTTCAGTCCTTGATCAGCCCATCAGTTTTTAGAATTGATCAAGAGATGCAGCCACAGACGTCTTCCTCCACCTGGATTCCAGGATGCAAGCTTAATGTGAAGCTTCTGCTTCAGGTTTCTTGTTACAACTTCTGACAAGGAGGTGAGTCTGAGCCCCCCTGTTATACAAAACATTCCCATTCACACAGGCTCAATCAACCACAAGTGCATTCATGCAGGCAGCACCCAATTAGGCTCACAGGCATTCAGGCTATTCACCAGAAATGACACAACCACAACACGCGATGGGCTCCTCCCCAGCCTTTCAGTGCGTGCTGGCTCAGGCATTGTGTCACACAACCAAAACTAGACACTCACAACACAGAATGCATCTTGACTACTCACTCCGTTCAGGTAGGCTGCGCCCCAAGGGTGTACCCACAGAAAACCAGTCTGGCAGGAGGCAGCCCCAGAGCCATATTCGGTCCTTCAGCCTTACAACCATTCAGTGGAAGGGGTTAGAGCCAGGACTTCTCAGGACTACAAGGAGTAAGGCAAAGGAAACCAAGAGGCCACCAGTGGCCATTTTGCCTTTGTGTAGAAATCCATTGATTCCTATGGCAGGGCCTGGGTATCCCTAAAATGGAGGATACCTAGAGGCACTGACACATCACCATGTAGTTGCCACCAGACTATCCCCTGTTCTGTGGGCAACACCTATGTGCCCAAAAACCTACACTAGTGATACAAGGCTGTACCCCTACCCATGGGTGCCCTACGGGTATTCGATGGGTTTTTGTTCACCAAGAACAAAATGAAGAACTCCACTGCCAGGGTCACAAATTGGACTCCTGGACAGAAAATAAGCAGTGCACACAGTATAAGGAGGTATAGGACAAGGATGCCCTGTCCCTCCAATGCATTTCCAGTTTAACAGGTGTGTCCTTCTTCCTCATGATAGTTTAGGGCAGCGCATCAGCCTGGGTATTTTGGGATCTGGATTGGAAGGCACTACAAATTCAAACCAAGAAACCCAGTAAATCCAGCAAGTTCAGCGTTGGGTCATTGCCTTGGCGGTTGACACTAATCTCTGATTCTCATAGTCCATTATGGCACTGACAGGGTGTTGGCACCCTCAGGGAGTTGCCTCCATGCCAGAAAGGCTTCCTTTTTTTTTACTAGCAGTCCTTTTTTGAGGATGCTAGAGATCTTTATTGGTAGCACTGGATGTGAGGAGTTCCTGTTCTTTTTACATCAACAACCCCCTCACTAATCTCTTGACCTCTATTACTACTTGAACAGCACGGTTGGCAAAGGAAGGGGACAAAGATCAGAATGTCCTTGAGTTGGATGACTACGTAGAGAATGTCTCTGAAAACAATGTTCAAGAAATGTTGGAAACCTGTAGTGACATTGCACAACCCGAACGGCATCACTAGATGGTTTTAGGGCTGCACCAAGTGTGAAGCGCTGTCTTTCATTCATTTCAGGTAAATGTTTCTTACAGGGTTGTATGACCCTTTTAGGACCAAATTGTACATATGTCCGACTTTCATGTGCTTGATCTATTAACACTTGAATCGGTGTGGGGGTGGTATTTTTTTATTGTAATATCATTGTTGCCAGTAGTTCACACACTGCCAACGTGTTGACTAATCCTTTTTAGAATAAAAAAAAAATATGGGAGCCCCTGAAGATGCCATGTATTGACGAATTAACTCCTTCCGTAAATTGCCATTGATGTAATGCTATAAAAATCCCGTCTTTTCTTGTGTAGAACATAGGTTACCCCAATGATCTGAGAGTTGTAAGCACGATAAGTCAGTTTTCTGCCTCTAATCGGTTGAACGCATCAGAATGGTCCTGATATTCTTAGGGGGTCGAATCCTGTAGAACCAACGCTGGGCCAGAAAATTGGGTAGTGGGACAGTTGGATAGAGTTGCCTGTCATCTCTGGCACCTGCGGTTTGAAACAGGATGGGTGACATTTATTTCCCTGGAAAACTACCTTCAGGGCATGCCAGTTGATATTAGGGTTATGGTGATTCAGCTAAGGGACCCACATATCACTTGGAGCAGGGGAGACTTGTTGGCATCAAATATAATTACTTTTTTGTGTTGTAAGCACACCATTTGTAATGGATAAGGGACTAACTAGGGTGGTTAGAGGGCCACAAGGAAGTGCTGATCCATTGATACACATGCTGGGTTCA
The DNA here is from genome assembly GCF_040938575.1 of Ambystoma mexicanum. Classification (NCBI taxonomy): domain Eukaryota; kingdom Metazoa; phylum Chordata; class Amphibia; order Caudata; family Ambystomatidae; genus Ambystoma; species Ambystoma mexicanum. The sequence goes on along the minus strand of NC_090933.1, from coordinate 1,076,354,800 downwards.
GTTTTAGGGTTCACGACCAGAAGAGGAATTACCATTGCTTGAGCAGATGCCAGATCATTAAAGTTAGTTGTGGGACCACTGTCTATAATGGCAAGTACCTTCTCTCATTGTTGTGATGCTTAAAAAGTAATTCCACTAGGTCAACTGTGTAATGAATGACGTGGTACTGTAGGATGCGGTCCTCACCTGTCAATAGACACCTGGCTAAAAGTGAGTGGGCTTTTTACTGTTGGCATGGGAGACATTTTCCTGCGAGCACGAACCGAGACTTGCCTCCACAATAAAACATGAATTGTCTATGGATTTGACCTGTTCTTCAAAGGGGATAGGTCAGAACCTGGCTATATAAATTCAGACTCGTGAGTGTTTGAGATGAGATCTCTGTTCAGGTTTTGTAAAGGCCCCAATAAAAGCATACCTTCCTTTCACCCCACCCATGCCATTCACTTCCTCTGTGGTCCGAACCGACTACCAGTGCTATGTAGTCGTGGAGTTGGGAGAAGCAAACATCTGACTTAAGTCATACCTCGGGCCATATCTTAAACCTCTAAAGAAATTGTCACCTGGGTGTCTTGCAGCCAGGAGGTAGGTCTGTGTAGCCAATCTTTGAAAATGGGTTGTGTGTGCTAAAAGGTCCATGTTCACATGTCTGATCTCGATCTGCTAATTTTGTATAGATTATTTGGAATACTATCAAACATTGTCTGAGAGGTTTAAAAAAAAAACTCATTTGTCAAGAGAGAATCAGAGTTGGGGGACAGACCGCGCTAGGTCATCTTCTCGAGATAAAAAAATGAACACCACCATGGCTTCATCAGAGTCTTATAACTGGTGCCTGCCTCTTTAGGAATTGGATCTTAAATGGTGTAAGGAAGGCTCCTTCAGTATTGAAGGGGCATTGAGGATGGAAGGGTGTAGGGTCATTTTTAGAATAGGAAACAGAATTAATGTGTATAAAAATGACAGGAACCAAAATATGTGATCCAGCAGAACAATGCACATGGGACAACACAGGTGCCGAGTTGCTGTGTATTAGAAATTGATTGCAATAAAGAAGTGATGTTAGATTGCAAAAATGAACAGTAGTTTGTCAGCACTTGTATAGGTTATCTGTGCTTAAAAACTTTGCTCTGCCGTTACTTTTTATGCAGATTAATACTGTGTGACTCTGCTTTAGTGAGAGGCAAAAATGAGAGAGGGTCTAGTTGGAGGGTGTGGCCTAAGTACAGGTACTTGGGCCATGTCCCATAACTAGCCCCCCATGCCTATGGTTGGGGGTGAGGGCTGGTGAGCGCTGGGGTGCACTGGCATTACCTTTGGCGTGCCCAGCCCCTCTTATTGTGTTCCAAATCATGGGCTCTGAGCCCCACTGGGGAGTGGGAGCCTGTATTTAAAAAACAAAACGAGAGGCCGGGAGCACCAAAGGTATGGCACCGGTGCACCCCAGCTCCATTTCTATTTCTTAATGGGGGGCCAACACCCCGCAGGCAGCCCATTCTTTCAGGGAGACGGATGGTTAAAGGGCTGCCTACGGTGGTTGCTGACCCTTGCGCAAGCAACACTTTAACCGCGCTGCTCCTTGAGTGAAAGGGCTGACTGCTTGGTGTTTGATCTTTACTCAGAAACAGAAGGAGGGCTGGGTTGCCTGGCCTCTCCTTTTTGTTTCTGAGTAAAGAGCAAACACTCACCCAGCAGGCAGCCTGTTTAGCCGAAGGGCTGCATGCAAGTGCTTCAGATTTGAAAAAAGAGGAGGCATTCGTGCCTCTTTTTTTTCTTTCTAATTCGAAATGCTGGCCTCTGCGGGCAGCCCCTTAACTGTGCAATGCTTTGGATAAAGGGCTGCCTGAGGGGGTGTGGGATATATTTACCCACTCAGCAGACCTTCCAGGATTTTGCGGCATGAAATGGCAAATTTTGCGGCATGAAATGGCAGATTTTGCAGCACAAACCTTTATTTATTGTGGCATTTTTGCGGGACATTTTGTATTAACTGAAGGGTGTAAGATTGCCACATTGCAGGAAATAGGCAGAGTACAAGGCTACAAGAGAGCCGGGGTATCATTATTATGCATCTTTTGTATTAATTTAATAGGAAGAGTCCCAGATGTCTCTGGCTTGGCAGAACAGTGTTTGATTTGGCTACATTTTTGGTTTAATGTTCATGCCTATTTAATAGTATTAACTAAATTGATCATTATCAATTGTAATGCTGAAAATATTCCCCTTCTATGTTCTCCAATCCCCCAAACACCCACACACCTCTCTCACCAACACACATCTCACCAACTCTCCATCATAACTTACATTCCTTAACCTCTCACTCTGTCATACAAATACTCATGTGCTATGTCACACTGTCAAGTCACAATTTGCACTGCCCAGCCCCTGCCACACTCCAAATCACACTCCCAACTCACACATTACACTCTACAATTCCTCCCGCAATATACAGTCCTTCATTCTTTTGTGCTGCTTCTGCATCTTGCATCCTTTCTCCCATTCTATCGCGCTCTTCCCTCATCCTTTTTCCCAATCTGCAGCTCACTGCCTCTTTCTGGCCAACCGCTTCCTCTCTGCTTTCTGGCTCACTGACCACATGCTCCCTCTACTTTCTGTACCTCTGCTCGCTCTGAGATTTCGGGCCCACCGCATCACTGCTTCCTCTGCTCTCTTGTGCAGCGCTTCCTCCTCTGACCCACTGCTCTCCCTCTGCTTTCTTGCCTATCACTTCACATCTCACCCATCACTCTCCCTCTCTTTCATAGTGTAACCATTTTTAAAAAATGTTTTAAATGTAGATTTTGACACAGTTCCTCAAATAATGGGGCATTTAAAAAAAGAACGGAGGATATGCTATTTTTAGATAACCCATTTCTGGAAATGAGCAGGTCACCTTATTCTCAAAGGTGACCGGCGCATTTCCACAGGCTTGAGCTGTAGCGCAAATTGTGCGCCTGCCAGCTGCCTTGAATGGTGTTCTGGGTTGTTTGACCGAAATGTAATTATTTGCGGCCGAATTGACCGTAGTAAATTTCGCTGCGAATTGATTTGCACTTCAGACAAACAACCCAAAATGTACCTTTCACCACCACCCAACTCCCTCCCCTACTTAACTGCTTGGTCGCTGCCGCTTCCCCTGCAACCCTACGGTGCCAGATCTGTCCCTCTAACGCGGGTCGGATCCGACTCCACAGGGTCCCTTTTTCGTTATTTTCTTTTTTTTCTGTCCCCGCCTCCAATTTTGAGGAAAAAGGGGAAAACACTTCTGCAACCACCCTAGACCAAAAATACTGAACATGGGGAGCGGGCGGCACCCCCGCCACAGATGCTCAGTATTTATAAAATCGATCGAATAGTACTGGACGAAATAGGTCAAATTGTAACATTCAATATCTTTTTGTCATCAAAATGGGCAGTACTTTGAATAGAATCGCTCTCCCGACAGTGTTCTGCAAGCTCCCAGCGCCTTTCACAGGGACAGGCCCTTCAGGTGTTCAGGTGCCTGCCACTGTAAAATGCAACCCAAAAAATGCATTGTTATCCTGTTTGAGGAACAGAAATGCAAGCGACACAGCAGCGGTTCATACCTTAAAAGAAATGCATGACAGGGTCAGGAAAGACCCACATCTCGTGCGCGTAGGGTTGCCTACAATTTCTGCACATTTAAAAGTGCACCTTGCTTGGAAATGAGGGATGCGCTTTTAAATTGACAGAAACGCCACTTTATTTGATCAAGGAGGTGAAAAAGGCCATCTGAATGGGCCCATTCATGTGTCCCTTGTGGATTGGGCTGCACCTTTTTGGGGCGCAAGTGATGAGATGTGTTAGCGCATTTCATTTCTTGTGTAAAAAAAAAGTTGAGAACCTGGCACCCTGAGTATTTTTTTTTTTAAAACAGTAATTATTGCAGCTGACTTTAAAAAAATTGTATAAATTTGTTTTTTTTTTAAAGATGCTGATTTTGCACAAAATGGCCATTTTGCAGCATTTTGCGCAAAACGGTGCCTTTTCGCAGCATTTTGCGGGATCGCAAAATCGTTATAAACTGGAGGGTCTGAGCAGTACTTCCCCAAAATCAACAAAGCTGCATTTTAGCAAAATGGTTGTACTGGCTGCTTTGAGCGCCACTGCCTCACACCAAAACTGCGTTTTGCAGCAACAAAAGGAGGGCTGCACTGTTTTGCCAAGCTCCATTGGGCAAGATGGAACAGTAAGCACCCTGATAAAGGCAACTATGGTGTGTTCTTGTTTGTCTTAAAGAAATGGAGTGAAAAAGCAGCGCTGTTTTGCTGCAAGCCCAAAACTCCCATTGAAAAAGGGAATATTTCACCTTTAAAATGATGCCGCTCTGATGCTATTTGTCCCTGTTCTTCATTACACTACCTTTATCAAAAAGACCCTGTCATGCCCAGCCATATTCCTATTGTGCTCTATCAGAAAAGAGCCTTATTCCTGAAAGACAGGCTGTGCCTGCCAAAACTGAGAAAATCAACAAAAGCTTTCCTTCAGCTACACGGGAAATGCTTAAATGTTGCTACAAAATGCCAAAAATCACTGCTTGAAAAGAAAATCATAGCTTTCTGTGCACATGTCAATTTCACGAAGACTTTTGCCTTGTACAGACTGTTGTGTAAAACAAGCTGACTACAGCTACAAAACCACGTGGGAATCCAGATGGAAGAGCAAAACTGAATTTGAAAGGAATATGCCAGCTTTCACCACATGTGTCAGAATAGGCTTCTACAAACCAGAGGAAATAAAATGCCTGTTTTAAAAAGTACAATGTTGAATGAAAGCTTGTCCATGCCTAGCAATGTAAAGGGGATTGTTGCTAGGGAAACATATATGTGCTGTTTTATTCAACAGGCTTGTTTTGATTCAGGACAAAATAAAATAAAAATAAAACTTAAACTGAATGGCCTGGATTTTGCAAGCTCCCAAAACATGTTATTCCATTTGGTCAGAGCCAAGGCTTCCCCCAAAAGGGAACCACCATAAACCTCCAAGAAACCTGGCTGATAATCGCTAGGTTGGAACACTTTGATTGACCAAGACAAAGAAACTTCACATACTAATCAGACTTGGGTCTGGGCTGAGCCATTTTACAATGGAACTTCTAGGACACGGATGCGTGAAGTGAAAAATCACACTTCCTCGTGACTTTTACCAGAAGCTTCAAAGGAAATCTCAGTGACAACCCTGTGTTGAGGGGGTAGCCTTGGGAAGGCATGCCCATATATGGGGAACAATACTGACATTTGCCTGCAAGGACTATTTATTAATAACATTTTTTGACTTTTATCTCTGCAGCACGAGTTTGCATAAATGTGAAAAGTTAACCGTTTAAATGGGATTTTGTGGGCTTTAATTTAAGATGTCATAGACTTCACTGACACATGGGGAATAGAAATGTTAGAGAATTGGGTATTACAAGGGAAGTGTCCATGATGGCATTACGAATTTTAATACTTACACGCCTGACGATAATCCAGACATGTGTGTAAAGTTACAGAATTTTAGGCCGAATCTTTCATACTCACAATTACTAAAAAAGTATTAGAAGGGCGAAACAATGTCTTACAGATTGCAGAGTTGGACTGGTATGGTCTGCATAAAATATGTAACCTGCTCATGTGATTTGTTAAGATTCTTCAACTGTATAAATGTACCATCTGTGGCAAAATTGGATTTTAGCTAAAGTACCTGTGGGAGGTTTTGAACATTGTAAAACTCACATCATAAATCTGACATCCTGCCCTTGAAATCCAACCAGCTGAGAGCGAGGCGGGGACTATCACCCCTGACAGAATCCAGTGGTTTAGAGGCGTGCTTAGCTAAGCCTGCCCTACCATATACTTCTATGATGTAACTATGCATTATAAGTAAGAGTCCCTGACAGGACTCGACACACACTCTCTCCTGAATTTCCTGCGGCTGCGTTCCTGATCTGCTCCATTCATCTTGCTAATTCCAGATTTCACTACAAGGCCAAAGCATTGCTGACCCTACTCCTGCAAGGCCAACACATTGCTGATCCTGTCCCAGCAAGTCCATTGATCCAGAAAAAACCTCACTAAAATTCCATTAAAAAAGGGGAAAGCTGTGGTACCTTTGCATCCTGAAATCAGACCAGCTTGCTGCCCACTACCTGCATGCCCGCTGCAACCCTGCCATCCAGCTGTCCTTGCCATCTGGTGACCAGAATTGCCCAGCTGTTTGCTGTAAGGCATGCCTGCCGTGTGGTGACCAGACCCAGTTGGCTGTTCCATAATTCCAAACCTAAGCGTGGAATGTGAGTATCTCCCCGTCACAGAGAAACACATAGTCTCCCCCATCTTGACCCTTTTGTCTGTATTACACTCTCTAAGCAATCCTATTTATACCCTGGTAACTTGTTAAAACTGTTAGAATCCTCTGTGCACCCTGTCCTTGTGCTAGCGCCATTTCTCTTTTCATTTCTGTCTGGTGTAAATCCTAAACCCTTAGTTATATTTTGAGTAATCACATTTCCAGTTAAAGTAGTGCACTGGGGTGATAAGGTTGACCTTGCAAATCAACATTGGAGCTTACTGTGTTTCTCTTTAACAATAAAGTCTAGATAATTTAGTTTAAGTAACATTTGCCTTTCTTTCAAAACCGAAGTTTTCATTTTGACGGCTCTATTTTTCCTAAAACTGAACCCCATTCCACCCCGAAAATCACATCAAAATCTTCAGCTACCACCATTCTTTCACTTTGATATTGTCTCTGTGATATACACAGACCAAAAACCGCATTGCGATTTTCAGTATTTCACCCGTTTCTATAAAAACCATTTGGGTCATTTTAAACGGGAATTGAGAACATTGCAACTTTCCAATGTGTCATTCGGCTGCAGCATGTTCAAACTTTCCACTCATTTTCGAATTGTATGCTTCTTGTTGATCCATTGCATTGTTATTGCTAGTTTTTCTGCATTCCTGTTGTTGGGAGAAATCATATTTGCCTCACACATTTAACCGCACATTAATAATTTATTTATCCATTTCCGAGTGTCATTTCATGCCTTTGCAAAAGGGTTTGTGTCTCTCAATCTGTGAGGGAAGGTCGGATTCTGATTCTGTTTTCTGCCCCTTATTCCTGACTACCTGCTGCTCCATTCTATCCACTCAGAATCTGATTAATCAGGGGTTGAGGGAACGTTGCAGGGGGAAAACTTACCTTGGGTGCTATCTATCCTAATTCAACAAGTGCTCCTATTCACTTGTGCTTTGTATATGTTCTAGGAGAAGGTTAACCAAGTGCATTGCTTCCATTTTCATTGTAATTATCACCCCATTGGTGATTGCTGCCCCATATTAAAATTGTATGATTTCCTTTGAATCTTAAAATAAATAAAATATAGCATTTTCACCAACCAGCCTGGTTCATGGTCCATTGTGACCCGGGGTATTTTAAAAAGGGGGTGTTAGACGAGTTGTGTACCATCTCAAATTGAATCTGCATAAAATAAAGAGAAAGGCATTTAAGTTGTGCACTACATACTAGGCTGAGACCAAGGTGTGTGTCGCCCGATTGAAATCCTTAACAGGTGTTGGCGTAGCTAGGGCTAGTTGGGAGTGAGGCCCGCAAGGCCCCCAGTTCGGGAGCCCTTTCTGGAGACTGCTGGGGCTTTACCCCGGCTAGCTCCTGCCCACTTAAAGCCCAAGATGAGAACATAAACATTGAGGTATCTTGCTAGATATGGGGCATCAACCTCCAGGACCCCATATTAGACGATTAACAAAACCTTTGTAAACAATCTTTAAGAAACATTATTGCCTATATAGCTTGATTTAAAGTATCAGAAGTGGCTTAGGAAGATGACATTCAAGCAACTGGTTTCTATAGAGGATTAAGGGAAGCCATTGAAGACACCATGTACAAATCATTCAGTCTGCCTCTACTATTGAGGAATTGATAGACCTCCTTACAGAATAAACAGAGACAGGGTGAGAGGAAAGGAGAGAAGAGGAAATTCAAATTAAACCAGACAAATAGGGTACTGTGATTAATCCGATGGAGTCATCACTGTTTTTCCGGCGGTGACCTCCTTCCATGCTGCCAGTGGACAGCTGCTGCTAGATATCAGGACTTCATCGGATGAAGACATGGTATTCCCCATTTTCCCTTCAGGATAACGCTCCCATACCGCATACCCTCATGGAATATTGTCATGTGTCTCTGTTAGAGGTAGAATTCTCTGAAAATTCCCTTCTAGCTCTTTTGCTGGACTTTAGGACTTTTAATTTTTATCCTGGAGCGAGTGAGACTTTTTTCCCCACTCATGTATTTTTCCTTGATTTGAATACACTGTGTTTCTTTTGGTTGTGGAGTCTGACAAACTCCAGAGGCATCATCTTTTTTACATAGTTAGACACAGCACCTTCAGTGCAGTGACACAGGGAAGTCTTTTAGATTTCCCAAAGGTTTAAATACCTTCTCTTGGTTAAACTACTGTTTCCAAGAGCAGTAAAGTGAAATTGACTTTACTTACCTTTTGTAACTTTGTAGACCTAGCACACACTATCTTGCATAGAGTGCAGGAGGGGTTACTTAGCATATCCTTTGTCTACCTTCTCATGTAACATTTTTATGTTACCCTTTCTACAATTAATAGCTGGTGGCAGTGGTTTACTTTTTCCTACCATTGTGTGTTTTTACAGTGGGCTGCGTTTGCAGCTGCAGTATAGCACCCATGGGTGCCCATTTTGTCAAAAAGGCCGGTCTTCTTTTTTCCCCATTTTTGTCTTAAAGGTCCTTCTTGAAGATTTACTCTGCACGCCAAACCAGGTTTGGTACCTTTGTTTTGTCTTGGGTAGGGTTCACTGCTAAAGCCCGCCTCTGGCTCCAGCGTGTCTGGCGGGCAGGAAGTGAGGGAAGTGCTTAGTCTCCTTGGTTACAGGATTGCACCCAAAGGTGATTGGCCGGCTGGCTGTCTTTGGATGACAGCCACCCTGCTGTGTGAGTGGCAGCTAGGCTGCAAATGAATGGGATAGACTTGCATAAAAGGCAAGGTCTTTTACAAGGAAGGCAGAGTCGACCACTGCACGAAGGAATCCGAAGAAGAACTTGGAAGAGGCGCTTGCTGCAACTCCTGAACCGTTGGTTTGCCTGTGAAGCTCTGCTGCAGTGCTGAAGCTCCGAAGAGAAGCCTTGCAAAGGTAGACTTCTCCTCTTGGGTTGGTGGGACCAATCGACCCCAAGACGAACTCATCTGGAAATCCTCTTTGCTGGCTGTACTTCCATTGCTGCTGCAGGAATTGAGTGCCAGGGACAGGAACACCAGAATTGAGTGCATCATCTTTAAGCCGGACCCGAGCTCCAGGAAGATCCTGCGGACTCCCTCGAAGCAGGGCTGACCAAGCCTGAGCCACCTCAACAGAGTGCTGGACCCCAGAAGCAAGGAAAGTCCACAATATTGTCCAAGAACCACAGTGGTGCTATTAGCGAGAAGCTGAAACCGTGAAGAGCCGCTCATCTGAACCTTGCCCATTACTGCCGCCGACCTACGAATCATAGTGCAGGAGTTCCCAGACGTCCTCCCTCTTGTACCCATGACTGAAGATCAGGAACAACAGGATCTGTCATACTATAACAGGAACAGAAGTCAGCTGGAACCAATTTCTTCAGACCTAAGGTACTGTGAACTAAGAGGTACTCTGGTTGTGTAGCTTGCTTGCTCTCAATTGAGACTTGCATTTGCTGCCTTTTGCAGAGTTGCTTGCAGCTTTGCCCATCACACCCCTCCCAGCTTGTGGCCCAACAGTGATTTCAGTTTCTACAAAACTCTCTATAACATTGTGCAAGACTTTACTTACCTTCAAGATGTGCCTCAGCTCCTCTAAACTTTGCTCAAGTAACATTGGCTGTCCTGCCTCCCTGAAGACTCTTCTAACCTCTGACTTTGTGCTTTGATTTGTCCCTCCAAAAAGTCATACATTCTTTACTTGTTCAGCTGGGAAAGGGTTAATCTACATTGCATTGGGGGTTAAAAAAAGTGCTTCCCTGTTTGAGAAACTTGTTAACCATTATTTCCTTCCCTAGCCTTTTCCTTTTTGACACCAAACTCAGTATTGCTCTAAATGTACCTGTGATATATCAATGTCCACAATGTCCTAGTTATTGAAGTCTCCTCAGAGTGTAGGAAGTGTCTGTGTGCCATCCCAAAAGGGTATCTACTGATTTAGTGAAACTCAGAGTGTGTATTTTGAAGTATATTTAAGTGTTACATATTTGCTTCCTACTAAGGAAGGCTTACTAAACTGACTGTTAATTTAATAAAATATTTGTTTAATCAAGAAACCTTGAGTGGAAGTATTTTTTGGATACTTGTCACTGTGAAACTATATGTTGCACCCTACAGCCCACATTGACCCCTCTTGAGATAAGCCTGGCTGCTCAGTCACTGTACCAACTTGTGCAGTACAGACTTATACCAAAGGTTGGGTTAATTATTGCCAAGAGGACAAGGCTGGTGCAGTCTCCCACACGGTACTGTATACAATCTTGCCTAGCAGTCTCCTCATCCACCTAGGAAGGGACCCATAGGCCAACCCTCAAAATAGAAACTGCCTCATGAAATTGCTGGAAACACCTTCCCAGACTCCACATACCAATCCACCAAAACTGATTTGCCATCTAAAACCACTAAGAATAATGACACAAGGTTTTTAGGTAACTTATCAAGAATGGACAACCTTTCCCACAACCACCAAAATACTGGGAGGAGGAATGCAGTAATGGAGAGCAAAGGAAGACACAAACACAGGCAGTGCTATAGTCGCTGGGAGAGCACACCTGTGCCCGGGACATTTAAACCACATAAGCAGGAAGCAAAGAGAGACTGCTGGTGGGAGATAACTGGAGCTCTCTATGCGAACCGGGAAGACAGGCTGAAGGAGGCTCGGTGGAGCCAATCGGCTCGAGAACGGAGGGAAGGGAAACTGCTCCAAGTGGAAGACACACTGCAGGAACACCAGAAATCATCGGAGGACTCTTGGGTGTACACAGGTGTCAGGAGGCAGCGTTTCACTTACCCGAGTCCCGTAATAAGCAAACAATCCCAGCTGATGCTGCGAGGTACAGAAACGCAGAGGGGAAACTGCCACAAGAGAAAAGGGGCAAAAGACCATCACTGATTGGCTGCAGCAATAACATGGAATGCCTTCAAGAGCCGGTGAGTCCATCCAGGCACAGTGGGGGACACTGGGGCGTATTGGCTGCCACACCGAAAGCGAATAATTGGGAGTAATGGAATCGAGAGAGAAAGAGAAAAAGAGCATTTTGTAAAATCTGAGAGAGAAAGGGTGAAAGAACATTTTACTAAAAAGGAAAGTGATTCAGAAAGGAGAGACTTTCAAATTTGTCAGTGCAGGCAATATATGTTTATGAAAAACCCAGACAAGAGACTATATATATCAAGCAGAATATATTGTCCAATAAGGCACATGTACAGGACTACCAAGTAAGTCTGTAAGAGATCATCAGTGAAAAGCCCTGGCAGGAGAGTGTACCAGGCAGTTACAAGTGTGTGAAGTACAGAAAAACCCTGGCAGGAGAGTATACCAGGCAGTCACAAGAATTTGAAGGAAGTCATGGTACAGACGTATACCGGGCAAGGACAAGCTGAGTATGATACAGAAGTTAAAAAGGTCCTGATAAGAATATGTCAGCACCAGCCCAAAGGGGCTGTGTGAATCCAGAGAAAGACAACTGTTTTGTGGATAACCTTTTTTGTTGAATCAAGAGAAACAACAGGAACTGTTACTTGTGAATATAAAAGACTGAAAAGAAGAATCCAGGGGAAGGAAAGCACCCTCTGCAACAAGGATCCCTATGCTGGAAAGACCTTTTGTGGAAGTTATACACTTTTTCTTTTTGAACATTTCTAAAGCACTTATGGCCAAAGACACACCATTTTAACCATAGAATTGATTTGTTTAGAATGTGAGGTTCAGAATAGTACTTTGGACATGGGACGGATTTGTTTTGGACTTTCTTAGAAGAATAGAAGTCTTTAGCCAAAACCATGTCTAACTTGTGTCTGCATTTAATTTCTGACTCCTCACAGTGCCTATTGAAAGTACAAGGATATCTCAAAACCCATGCAAGTCGGTGGGGTTAGATGTCCTGGAACCCCTGAAGAAAGAGAGCAAAAACGACAGCAAGAATGACACAGACAAGAGATATCAAGTTGAACAAAGGAATACTTAAATGTCAGGATGGTTGAAAGCCTAACTTGCCCTATACTAATGTGGGATGTTCCTACCTAACTAAAACTAGGGAAAGACTGAGTCAGAGTTCAACTTAAAAGTCTGTCTGTGTCCAAAGCTGTTCCTTCTTGCCCTCAAACCAATGTGTAGGGATGGAATAACCAAAAGGAACAGTGTTCAACAACAGTTCTGAGCTTCTTCCAGCTGACAGCTTTCTTTCATCTCCCTTCCTCAAGTATAAAATAGTTCCACAAAAAGTCTGAGTTGTCCTTTTTTTCAAGTTCAAGAATATATAGTTGTGAAACAAGTCACAGGTTTCCCTTCCCAAGTTCCGAACAATTCTCGTGGTTCCCTTCCCCACGTTTCAAACATCACAATTCAAAGCACAAAAGGAAGAGTTTTGAAGTTTCAGGATTCCCTTTTCCAGGACTGGTATTTCGCAATAGTTCACAACTCAAAAGAAGGAGGTAAGGGAGCCTCAGGGTTCCCTTCCCCAAGACTGGTATTCCATCACAGTTCTAAACACACAAAAGAAAAAGGGGATTTGGCTGTTTTTTTTTATCCACATTTTGGCCCAGGCATGCTCACTTCCTTTCTTCATATAATAAAGTGATCTTCAGGATTCCAGATAATTTATGGGATTAACTTCCCAGTAGTCAGTGATTTTCTTAACCTTCATTTGTTTTCGAAAAGCAGTATGCAGTGATTCTTAATGATTTTATAGTTCCATTCACTGTTAAAGGCAACATGCAGTATTTTCTTTTTAATTATAACATTCATATTGAATTCAGGGTTCTCTGGGCACTGATTAGGCACACACTCTTGTTTATTTATTTAGACTTAGACACCCCTGGGCCGGCTTCTCGGCAACAGGGAACGAGCACTTTACTTGAAAGGTAAAAGGGCAGCCTTTACACCCAGCTCCCTTTTCTGATGCCAGTCCGCTCCATCGAGCTCTTGCTCCCATACCAGACTGTCTCAAGTCACCTCTCCCTGCAGTCATCAGCGTCTCGGTGTGCCGTGCACCTCAGGCCTTCCCATGGCAATTCCTTGCAGTGGCTTTCCTCTCTTCCAGCAAGGTTCTCCGTTTGTCACACCAGTCACCCTGCTGCTGCTCTCTGTGTTGATTTTTCCTCCTCTTTGTATACACTTGCAACGCTCTAACACGTTGCAGGTGTGTTCTCTCAATCAGCCTTGCCTGACCCTGATTAGGAGGACATGTCTGAACTTCACACTACTTTGCAGGCATCTTCTTTGTCCCAGTACCAAAGTGGTGTGAGTGTATGGTGTTCATTACTCTCAGTTGCATCTTCCTCGTCTCAGTACTAGAGTGGTGAGAGTTTATGGTATTCATTACTCTGTCGCCTCTTCCTCTTCTCAGTACTACCAAGTGTCTCATATGAAGGGAGCTGACTTGTGATAACCCATAAAGGTCGGGGGAGATTTAAGTAGGTTGTCATTAGGAAAAGGGGCATACCATGTCTCGCCTGAGGTTATCCCGATTCCAGTCCCCTTCTTTCTGGGTCTTCGAGGTTTGGAATTTTTCCTAATATTATTATGACCAAAGGAGACACGGCAGCAATATCCTACAAAAGCTCCTGGAACTCTGGGTTCATTATGGCATGGAAAAGGGCAATATTATAACATACTTAAGGACATTTCCTTCCCCTTTTCCACAAACCCTCTACCCAAGTGATGCTCCCTCGCTTTACAGCCCTCAGGGTTGGGATCCGATAGCGATGGCCTTTCCCTGGCCACCTGTGCAGAGGATCCAAGGGAAGGAGATGGGAGAATGCCCTCAGGTTTCTCACAGAACATACATTCTATCAACGGCTCCGTTCTGACCTCAGGTCCCATTATCCATCCATCGGGGTCCTAACATATGGTCTGTGGGGTTTAACATCATGAGTATGTTGCTTTTGATCTCATTGATGCACCCTATTTTCAAATTGTTTTGGGCATGACCTCGCTGACCATCCACAACCCTCTGGAGCAAGGGCGTTGTTAATTTCAGATCTCTTCAGTGTGAAAAATCTTTGCATCTGGAATCTCAAGTGAGAACCCTTAGCACGAAAAGTCGAGACCCCTTATTTAACCCAGACCACATCTCGTTGCACCGGTGGATAGTATTCCTTCCGAGTATCAAGAATTTGGGGATGTGTTTGATCTTAAAGAGGTGATTTTACCTCCTCACCGACTATTGTTGAATTTAACTCCTCAAGCAATGATAACATATGGGAAGACTTATGCATTGACCTAAAAAGAGACTAACGTCCTTGATGAATACATCAAAGAAAACCTTATGAAAGGCTTTATCGGGCCCTCAATGTCACCTGCAGGAGCCCCGATTCTTCTTCATCCCCAAAATGATTTGTGCCAAACTAAGGGCGTGAATCGATTACAGACAGATGAACGACATCACTGTGAAAAATTTATACCGCTTACCTCCTATTCCTGTCCTCATCGACCAAGTACAAGGAGCAACCATTTATACCAAACTTGATTTAGGAGGAACATACAATTTAGTTTGTATATTCCTGGGACATGAGTGGAAAACGGCCTTTCGGACAAGGGGGTATATTATGAATACCTAGTTATGCCGGTTGGACTCTGCAATGCTCTACATCTTCAAAGATACACTTGTTCATTATAACTATAATTGTTCTTTTATGATATGATTTAAGTCATTTATAACACGCCTGTACATCATGTGTGTTTCTGGGCGCGACAGGAGAAGGGGGGGAGACTGAGGGAGGACAATACAAATGATTTTACTAGGTCTTGTGACATTCAGATCGTGCAAGTGCGACAATGCCAAAGTGCAGCGGGGAGTGAGAGGGGGAAGTGCCAGGGAGAGAGAGAGGGAGATGGAGCGGGAGAGGGAGGGGAAGTGCGATCAGGGCAGCAATGCTGCAGCGCTGCTCTGGGTAAGTGCAGGGAGGCAGGGGATTGTAGAGGTTACCATTACAGCCCCCGAAGTGCGCGGTGGCCCATAGGCAGTGCAGGGGAGACTGATAACGGAGAATCCTGGTACCCGTTGTGCTCACAGGGTAGCCAGGCAACCAGTCAGTGCGGCAGACAGGTAGGTCAGCAGGGGAGGGAGAGAGAGAAAGCAGAAGAGAATAGGAAGGTCTTGAACTGTTTCCGTAACTTCTGTTGGTCCGGATCAAGTTTGAGAGGGGCAGGGAGGCTATTGCAGAGGGAGGCACCTGCAGAAGAGAGAGATCAACCCTCCACTCTCTGCCTAGCGAAGCGTCTGACACTCAGAGTTGACCGAAGGGCTTGAGAAGGAAGGTATTTTGGAAGAGAGAGTTGTATGTAGTGTGGGCCCAAGGCCCAGAAAGCCTTGTGGATGATGACAGAGGGTCTTGAACTTGATCCTTGCAGCCACGGGAAGCCAGTGAAGAGATTTCAGTGCTAGAGAGATACAGTCTCTGGGCTTGAGGCCAAGGACAAGTCTTGCAGTCCTGTTCTGGATGAGTTGTAGAGGGCGGAACGTAGAATCAGGCAGATCTAGACCAAAACATAGCTGTAGGGATACCCTACAGTTTGTCCACAAATCTTTAGAATAAGGCTGCTCTAAAAGGCTAAGTGCCCTCACATTCCATCAAAATAAGTTTCACTGTCTGCTTCTCTGGAGTTTCACATACTGTACACAGTTTATAGGCAGCCTCCTCCTTCCCCCATTTTGAAAGAACTCCTCCAGTATGCGCAATGTTTAAGCGGAGTCTGAGAAAGGTCTGACTCTCCAATCGGGAACTTCTCAAGATATCTTGGAACACACCCCAATTTCTTTTCTAATGGTGAAAATTAGTTAGCTCGGGTAGCACCTGCATAGCTTCCATTGTAATAATCCAATCCATCTGTTCAATTGCTTTTTTTACTTCAAGGGATTGGTAACCTGGGTCTCCCAGTCTGTATCAGATCTTGCCAAGAGCTCTCCAACCCTCAGGTTTATGTCAGTTAGCAACGCTGATTTAGAGTATACAAGGTGGTCTTTGATATCTGCTATTAGAGTGTGGTGTTTAAACACCATGATTAATCGGAAGAGGGAAACCAGCTTCCAAAACGCCAAAGATGCCAATGATTTAAGACCTAATTTGTATCTTGAACATATGATAGGACGACCCTGCGGAAGTCCAAGGACCCTCTTCCAAATCAAACCCTCCCATTTTCGCCAGTTTGTTTTCCAAAGTAATGGGTTAGCTTCCAGACCATTCAAAGTCACTGGTACAAATTTGGCCACATACAATTTGATTAGAGGCGTTATTGAGAATTTGCAGTATTTTGTATAAACTTTTTTCATTTGGGATACCAGCCACATGATCTTACCATCTATTTCTTATTCCTCTTTTTCTATTGATGGTGATGCATACATTACACACCCCAAATAAACCACCTCCTCCACTCTTGGAATTTGTTTGTTATCTAATAACCATTGATGATACTGCACCTCTTTTCTTGCTTGTCTAAAAACCAGTATCTTAGATTTCTCTGGATTAATGGAAAGACCATTAACTTTGGCGTATTCCCCCAATTTGTCCAGTAAACGTTGCAGACCAACTGCTGTCCTATCAAGCAGAACAATACCTTCAGCATAGGCCAGCCAACAGATTTTATTGTCATTAATGTTAGGGCTGGCCATTGCTGATGACTCCAGTGATGTACCCATATCTGCCAAGTACAGATTAAAGAACAAAAGGGCCCCCATACAGCCCTGTCTGACACCTCTTTCTACCCTAATGAACCCCGAAAGATGGCCTTGCTCATCGAGTCTTACTCTCATTAATGTGTCCCTGTGAAGTTCTACCAGCATTGCCAGGATATGTTCTGGAATCCCCCAATTTGCAAGTTTATTCCATAAGCAATCTCTGTTAACCTGGTCAAAGGCCTTGGAGAGATCTATCCAAGCCCCATACAGTGGTGACTTTCCCTTCCCCCTGGCTTGTTCACTGATGATATTCAGAGCTAACCCATTTAGTACAGTGAAAAGACCCTTCCTAAATCCTGTCTGGAGCTTGGATAGAATGTGTGCTTCTTCGACCCAGCTTTCCAGTTCTTGTAGCAACAGCTTCATAAACAACTTGCTTTCAACATCAAGGAGGGTGATGGGGGGCGATAGTTTGACTGGATTCACTGCATCACCCCCCTTGAAAAGGGGAATAACTATGGCTGTTTTCCAAGAGGAAGGAAACACCTTTCTTTTTATGATATCCCTAAAGAACCAGATAAGTAATCTAGCCCAGAGGTGCACATTATTTTTTAGGACTTGATAAGTCAGCCCATTAGTGCCAGCTGCCCTAGACGAAGATGATTTGGTGATGGGCTTTGCTATTTTGTGCTCGTCAAAATTAATTGACCAAGGGCCATCAGTATATCTAATCAGAGTTCTAATATAGGGATTCTCGAACTTTTGTGACAAATATTGCAACCACTTAGATTCTGAAACCAAGTTACAGTGAGGGTTACTATGCTGCACTTCCAATTGGTTGACAATTGTCCAGAAACTCCCCATGTTATTCCCACAAACTGCTCTCAGCATCAGCTAACCATCCTTTTGTAGGCGCAGCATCTTTTGTCTCTTCGACCAGTGCCTAAACTCCTTAGTTAATCTCCTCCTCTCTTTCTCCAAGAGTTCGCTATTCATGGGTGTCTTCCACAGTTCTCCAAGCCTTCTTCTTAGGGCCCCCTTTTTCTCCAAAGTTTCCTCGTCAAATACATGACGATGGGAAACTTGCTTCCCTGTTGTCACTGGACCTGGTGAGTTGGTGGCCCAAATTAATTCTATACATTTTGACTGCTCTGATTCTTTACTTAGGGTATTTTTAATAGCTATCATTAGTCCTCCAGACGGCCTCCCTTTTGCCTTTTGTTGTGCCGCTTGATGAAATATTGTGAACCCTTCAATTTCAATGTGATTAACCAGCCACGTTTCCTGAAAAAGTATAATATCATTATTGCTGAACGTTTGCTCCCTCATCTCTCTTGTTTTGAAGGACCAGGAGCCCTGCGTGTTCCAACTCACCAGCCAACATTCTTCCTGCCTAAAGAGGATGACTTCCCACCCTTAGTTTCTGATGAACTTGGGGCAGGATTTCAGGGAGAAGGGAGAGGGAACTTTGCTGTTGTTTTTCCTGGTTCACAGTCTTTCTTGTGACCAATTGGGGCACCTCTAAAGTTTGTGGCTGCGTTGAATTTCCCAGAATTGGTACCACCTTCCTGTAGATGATTAGAACTTAATTCCTCCCTCAAGAAGGTGGAAAATATCTCAACTTGTTCCGCTACGTTTTTTGAGTACGCTAGGGTTGCCAATCTAACTCTTTTTGATTTAAGTCCCACCCCAGCAATATGAAAATTGTCTATCGGAAAGCGAACAAATTCCATATCTTCCGATGCAAAGAGGTAGAGGTTCGAGACTTTTTTTAAAGATTGCCAATATCACGCTTCTATTTAAATATTTATGTTTGATACGCTTTGCTGAGATCTTTAACCAAACTTGCAGGATTGCAAAATCACATAGTTCCTCTTCTGCCTTTTTCTTTATTTCCAATTTGCGTTCCAAACCTCTTTGATCAAAAGTACAATTGTTTCTAGAGCTTGCAATCTCTGCCAATTTTCCGAGGTCATTGCACTCCCCTGGATCCAGTATCTGATTCCGATAGTCCTGCTATGTGACCTGGGCAGTAGAGATATATTTCGCCCCCTCGACCAACACACAGGCTTGTTTCCCTTGTTTTAGAAAGATTGGTGCTATTTTCATTTGCTTTGCTTGCGGTTGTTTTATTGTTATTTGAGAATTTAGTGCCACATTTTTTGTCAGGTTTTTTCCCCTCATAAAGATGGGAGCCCATGGTAGCGTCTTCAACTGAGCCTGACTCATTTTATTTACAAACACGTGCCCCTCACTCTTTTGAGCATTGTCCCGTTCGGATGTAAAATGTTCAGAGATGTCCGTTTGTAGCCCAACACTAACACTCACAATCTCTATAACATGGTTAACTGATCCTGATGAATTACGGGACGAATTCTGATGTGAGTGCTGTAAACCTTCCTTGCCCTCTTTCAAGGGGAAATATTTTCCTGAATCTACAACACTGTGCTCTGGTTTATAGGAGCAGTTTAGTGGACCAATCAACGGAACTTCCAGATCTGGGGTTGATAGCGCTTTCAGGAATGAGGTCGCCTTTCATTTCTTAATTTTTTGTTTGGTCTGATTTTTCGTTTTCTTAAGATCTCTCTTATTAATCGGCAATGAAGCTTTTTGTTTCCTCTTCTTGGCTTCTCTTCTCCTTAGTTTCTTTCTTCTTTGATGGTTCTGTTTTTCCGCTTCTGTCGATCATGCATCCTTTTCCTCTAAAACCAGCTCTTCGTTTCCTAATAGAATTTGTGAGGGTATGGTCGTCAACTCTGGTTCCCCCTCCACAACTTGGGCCAGCCTTCTAAATTCTTCCAGGATTGATTCCGAGAGGGGGTATCATCAAATGGTAGGTTCGTGCCATCCTCCCTCACCACCACTTCTTCTCTTTCTATTGTATTCCTTAATGTCTTCAGCTGTGCCAAAAGTTCTCGCATCACTAATCGAGAATCTTCTTCTTCGATCTTTTTCACTCGTAGGTGATTTAAGATGGCTGAGATGTCTATACCCTGTTCTGTGATTTCAAATCTCAGGTCATTTAATGCTGGAGCTGTTATTGAGTTTCTAGCATTACTAATTCCAACAATGGATGACTCACAACTTGCTGTGTCTTTGGACAATTCCAGCAAAATTCTTGCTTGAGATTGTACCTCTAACTTCAGCATGTCAAAAACGGTAACCAGTGAATTCAGCACATAATTCAATGCTGAGAGTGTTGCTTCACTTTCTTTCTTCTTTTCAGGGGTCCCATTCCTTGCTTCTTGGGTCAAACTTTCCTTAGATGTCTCTTTTATACTTACTTTTTTTGGTGAATACTGGGGCCGCTCAACCGTATCCTTTGGAGTAATGCATATAACATCCATGCATTTTTGTATTCCTCAGGCCTCCTTCCCCTGGGGAAGCAAATTCCAACCCTGCACAGAGGCATCTGGTAGAAGGTGTTATTTCTACCGAGGCCTCCCCTGCCCGATCAACTTGACTTCTATGTCTTTTTGTACCAAAAAGATCTTACATTTTTTAATGCATTTTAGATGTAGTAGTGGTATATTCTAGTCCTCGTCTCAACAGTAAGGCAGTTTTTAGAGAACCTTCCTTGTTCTTTTCCCCCAGTCGGGAAACTTGACTGGAGTCTTGGGCATGTACTTGAGCATTTACTCTTACTGTTGTAGTAATTGGTGTATAGACAGTATCTACTGTTGAGGCTTGTGCGCTATCTTCAGCCCTTGTTTCTGCATATGACCCATCCCATTCTGGGGTTCTGATGTCATCTGAGAGTTTGCCACTTCGTAAATTGTATTTCATTTTTTGAAAATTATTTTTTAGTTTTTTTGTTGGTGTTTTAAGGAGTAGTTGTGTTTACACCTACCTCGACAAGCTCAGAGAGGCTAGTCCCCCTGATCATTTCTCCAACAGAGCCTCGAGAAAACTCCTGCGTGTCTTGTATGCAAAATAAAGACGTTCAAAGGGTTGTATACAAATTGACTTTTCAATATTGACCGAATTGACAATTGACTGAATTGACAATTGACCAAATTTAAAAGATCAATTAGGACATATATGTGGGGGGAAACCCCCCACCCAATCCAAACCCCCTGCAATATATATATACACAATAGTTAAAAGGTCAATTGTACAGAAGGTCAATTAGGACCACTGTCATTCAGTCAATTAGGTCAAAAGGTCAATTGTGATCGGTCAATTTGGGTAATACTGTTCAAAGGCCTAATGCTCATAGTCACTTCTCATTTGGTACCTCCAAATGAAAAAGTCTTAGGTTTTTCCACAGATGCCCACAGTCACTTCTCAGTTAGTGCCTCCGAATGAATGAAAAAGTCTTAGATTTTTCCACAGATGCAGGAAGCTCAAAGGCCTAATGCCCACAGTCACTGCCACATCAAAAGCTCCTTCTCCAGATAGCAACACTAGTATATGTTGAGGCTAGGGAGGTGAGCCCGCTCCTCAAAACCATCCCTAGTGGTCGAGTAAAGTGGGACCTCACTAGTAGAGACTCCCCCTTTGGGGACAAGGACTCCCATTCCTATGAGAAACTTCCTAGGACAACTAACACAGCCGCATATATGGGTCTGCCTGTGAAAGTAAATAAAATGTCATCTGTGATGAATCCTGCTGAATCCTCACAGATTCCCTGCCTATAGTCTCCTCCCAGGTAGCCTGGGGAAGGCAGCTGCTACCTAATCCTAACCCTGGGGGTGGTATTAGCCGTGTGGATCACCTGGGAAGGGAAGGCCCCCAAATGAACAGAAGGATTCGGTTAGGAGAGATACAGTAGTTATCTTCTTCAGAGAAGGAGATCTCCATTAGCCAGAATATTTAATGGCGTGTTGTCAGAGTGAGCCTTCTCTTCACAAAGCTACCCACATTGATGGTCGTAAAAACACTTGTGATCAACAGGGGAATGAAATGTGTGGGAATCAAAACCTTAATACCCTGATTTCTGATTAATATAAGTCTCCCTTAAATCTGAACCAACCATTAACTCCACTAAAACCCTTCCATATGGATCTATTTAATAAACAGAGTAAATCCAATAAAATTGAAGTTTGTATTCCCGAAGAAAAAAGTAGCCAGAACATTGGGGACTTCAAGTTCCATAATGCTCTAAATACTGGGACGAGGAAGAAGGACTCAGCGAGAAAAACTCCATTCCCGACTGGTGCAGGCCAAAGGAAACAAACTGAAGCAGTCTGCCGAGCAGGAGGTGGCATAAGAAACAGAAGAAGCAGTGGCAGCGGATCAAGCGGACGTATGTGCAGCCACTGCTGAGATTACCATTGTCAGGAAATCCTCGTACGCTCCGTAATCTATGACTGGCTAGTGATAACGATTTTGATTACCAAACTAATTTAAAGAAGTTGAATTTGCCTAATAAGAACTTTGTAAAAAGACAAGAAAAGAAACATTACAATCATTGCTATGAAGGCCAAAGAGATTGCCAAGATAAAGAGTGGGCAATACTAAAGCAAGCTAACTATAACCACCATTGCCAAAGCAATGAAAGGGCTATACTGAAGCAAACTAACTTTAAACAACATTGGCACAGCAAAGAAAGAGCAATACTGAATCAAGCTAATTATAACCATTACTGGCAGAGAGAGGAACAGGTAATAGTTGAGCAGGACATCAACAAGCATTGCCTATGCAAAGGAGGGCAAGTATAATAAAGAAACATTGCCAGCAGTTGTTTGATGTAAAAGCGGGAAAACAAGAGTGGCAGGAGCGAAGCACTCCTGGTATAAAGTATCGAGGAGGAGAGGAGAATAACCTGCCGTGCATGTGGCAAGTACAACAGTGGAAAAAACAGCACCAATGTGTTTCATGCCAGAAAAAGCTAGGAATTTCGATGTTGTTGAAAGTTAAATACTTTTCCAAGTGGTTTGAAGCAAATATTACCACTTGTAATAGTGTTAGGAGCTTTTGTCCTGGCAGACGAGTATACCAGGAAAGGGATCTTTTAGTTGTAGTCCTGGCATGTTAGTGGACCAGGAAGAAATCATTGAAGTACTACATTGTGGTTGAAAGTTGTGGAGATGAATAAGTGGCAAGACTACTAAAGTGTTTAATGAATTCTGGTGCAATCACCTGGACAATGTAGTGTTGTTGATACAGAATAATTTTGAAAGTGTTTATATTATCTTAAGAAGAAGAAGTTGTGCTGAACATATATCTATACTTGAAGTGAGAAAGACTTCATCTGATTGAACTTTTGTTAAAAGTGAAAGACTTTAGGAGTAAGACAATCAAAACTTGGCTACAAAAAGAAACCTTATTTCAACTTTTGATTGAAAATCCTGCTATGAGTCTCGGGAAGGGGATCCGACACAGGTTACAAGGATATACCGTTATTAGGTTTATGTTGAATATAAATGTTATTTTTGTTACATTTGAATGTCATTTGTTACCTTTATGAGTTTGATGTATGTATAAGTGTGAGGGATGGATTCCTTTTTATAAAGTGTTTTCCTTTAGTTTATTTTGATAGGCAGGGAAATCCTCTTTAGGTTAGGGATAGTGAGGCATTTGTCACACTTTTATGAGTTAATAAAGTGTCTACTTGTGAAAAACCTTTTAGGAAGCAGAAAGTGTCTTAAGGACTAAGATACTTGTGTCCCCTGCACACCCGTATACTGTAAAAGAGTCAATTATATAGGTATAATTAAATATTAGTTGACAAAGTTAGAAGTCAAATGTTTTAGAAAAAAATTACTAATTCATGAACGATTGATTCACAATAAAAATGTATATTCAAACCAACAAAGATTATACACCAGTGCTTTTCTAATCCAACAGCACAGTGTCGATTTGTGCATATCTCAACCAACGCCCTTACTGAGTAGCAAAGATTCATATAACCTGTAAATGTGTTAAATCACAACATTAATGGTTAAGTCATTAAAATTAATTATAATTATATTATACAAGTCTTTGAATAAGATATAATACAGAATTTCTTCACTTGTCAGATTACTAGATAATTCATAGTTGTATACCCATGTAGCCACCACAAAATGCAAATAGATAAACCAGCACGGTTCTGTGAGAGTATTACTTACCAGTAACCATAAGTTTAAAAACTTGCACCAATCTTAATCATAACAAATGTTCAGATACTGGTGAAGGGATTAATTAAGCAATTCCTGCTTTCCTCAAATAGTACAGATGCCGCCATCAACGCAAACACTGTGATCACCACAAAATGCGAATGTGTTTGGCCCGTAAGCTCGGACATATCACAGCCGTAGTCATTGGGATTGTGAGTGTGTTCCAAGAAAGTCACCACTCCCAGAGAGTGATATAAAACATACAACATGTATACACATACCATCACAAATATGTGAGAGTGACAACACTTTGTATTTCTTGTAAACTCAAGAAATGTCATTAAAAAATGTTGAGATTACATTCTGTAATAGGACAAGTTTGTATTAAAAATACTTGCCATGCTTCGTGCGATATCTAGAAGCTGCAAGGGAGTGGACTCCACACACCTTTTGTTTCAACTGATTAACCGACTCCCTGTTTCAATGCAATAGAACACCATCTACCCATTCCTTGTGGGGTAGGGGCTATAACACTGACTGCCTCCTCCCAATAAATTCACCTGTGGTGTAACCAGACCCCACGTTAATACACCACTGATTAGTCACCAAGGATTGTGGAACTGCTAAACATCCACTCTTGGTTAATGTACACAGTACACATACCGTAAACATATATTTAAAAAAAACTCATGGGAGCTAACGTGCACGCACCTTTAGTCCCAAGCTGTAATGCACATCATTGTTTAAAGTGTTAGACACACTTTGTGATCCCGCTTCTAGGCAAAAACAGACTGCTGAAATTCAAACTGGCAACTCCCAAACGTTCGACCTGCGTGGAGCCAGAACTCTGCTTTAGTACAGGGCAGATTAACCCCATAAATTAATAGTAATGTTATGGACATAATATCTCAATAAGGAGATAAATGCCATATAGCACTTATGGTGCAGTGCATGATCCAGTCTGGTAGTTCCTCAGTTTGTCAGAATCGTGCTCAGTACCTCGTAGGTGTGTAGAAAAAACAGAGCCAAAATGGCCACAGTATTTATGGGCAAGTTCGGGAAAGACACAGAGTTCTGTCTCAAACCTAAATGTTGCATGAGTTAATACTTGACTTATCTGCTGCTTTTGACACAGTGGATCATTCTTTGCTCCTGCACTCTCTCTCCTCCTTTGGTTTTCGTGGGTCTGGTCTATCCTGGTTTTCATCTTACCTATCTAATCGTACTTTTGCTGTCTCCCGGGGCGGCAACATCTCTCCATCTTTTTCCCTCGATCATGGTGTTCTTCAAGGCTCAGTCCTTGATACTTTCCTATTTTCTTTATATACTTCCTTTCTTGCCCCTATTATTTCATCTTCTGGAGTATCACACCACTTTTATGCTGATGATACTCAGCGCTTTCTTTCCTTCTCATCTTTCATGCCTGATATTCATCACACTCTTTCATCCTGCCTCTCTGCTATTAAATCCTGGATGATCTCTCACTTCGTCACTTTAAATGCTGGAAAGACTGAAGTTGTATTCTTTCCAATACTCTCTTGTCACCATCTCTTCCTTCTTCTTTTTCCTTTCCCCCCTCTAGTCTCTCTATTTCTCTCACTGCCCATAATCTTGGTCTATACTTTGCCTCTAATCTTTCCTTTGCCCATCATATCTCCCTTACATCGCGCGCCTGTCGATTTCATCTCTACAACATACGCGAAGTCCACCCATTTCTTACTTTTCACACCACAAAGCTTCTTGTGTCTTAGTTAGTTTTCTCCCAACTCTTCTACTGTTCTGTTCTGTTCTGTTCTTTATCTTCCCTGCTCACGTCTCACACCTCTTAAATCAATCTACCATTCTTCTATTTGTTCACTCTGTCTTCTCTCTTATCGGGACTCAATATCTTCTTCTCTTGCTTCACTTGGATGGCTGTCTTTCTACTCTCAGCTGAAATATAATTTCCTTTATCTAGTTTTCAAATCTCTTTATGGTCTTGCCCCTGACTACCTTGTATCTCTGCTTTCATTCTATTCGCCTTCTCATCCCCTTCACTCTGCTGGTCTTTTTAGACTTAATATTCATGTGCTCAATACCGCTTTCGTTCTTTTCAGCTCCTTGCTCCTCTCAACTGGAACCTCCTTCCTCTGTCTCTCCTTTCCATTACTTCTTATCCTCTGTTCTGCTCTTCTTTGAAAACTAATTTGCTTCAGTCGTCTGATTGATTGATACTGGCTGATTTTGAACACTGATCTGCATTGCTAATTTTAATGTACTGTTGACTGTCTTATGTAAAGCGCTTTAGACAAAGGCTCTATTGTCACAAGTCTCTCCCCGTCTCATCTGTTTCTGTTGTGTACTTGCATCCTTCTGGGATTTCTTCTTCTTTACGGTCTGGGATTTGTATAGACCCGAACGCCGCTCTTCGGCGTCCAGCGTGATAGAGTAGCTGTTCAGTTTCCTGGAGCGTTCACAAAGTCCAGGGTAATTCCAGGAAGTAATTAAGGTACGCTTGGAGGCACGGAGGACCGTGACTCGAGCGCGGAAGGTTTTCCAGGAGATTGGAGAGGGAAGGAAACAGGAGGGGATTCAAGGAACTGGCAACAAGGAATCAAGCGAGAGCCCCGATCGAACTCCGGCTAAGCACGTCCGACTACAGGTAGCGGTAGCGTTGAGACGTGCAGAGCCGCGGGGCGTGTCTCTTTTGTAGGATGGGCAGCGTGGAACGCATAGACTGATCCGGAGCATTCCGTTCCGGGCGGCATGTTGGAAGGACAACTGCATGCAAACCCCTGCGAGTCAGGGACCAGGAGGTCCAGAAAGGACATAGACGACGGTTCATGACAGTATGCCTCCTCTGGAAACCAGCTCCTCCGGGTTTGCCCGGATGGATCAGATGAAATCGTCGAACCAATCTGGGAGCATTCATGTTTGACACGGGTTCCCAGGTACGCTCACTGGAAGGGTACCCTTTCCAATCAACCAGATATTGTAGTTGACCACGTCGATATCTTGAGTCACAAATCCTGGAAACCTCGTATTCCAGTTGATCATTTACAATAACATGGGTAGATCTAGGAGCTATTCGGGATGACTGAATGTATGGTTTTAACAGAGAAGTGTGAAAGACTGGATGGATTCTTTTCCAAGATTCAGGTAACCGAAGTCGAAAGGCCACTGGGTTGATGATTTCTTGTATGGAAAAGGGACCGTAGTATCTGGGAGCCAGTTTATTGGGGCACAGGTGTCGAGGAAGGAGCTTTGAGGATAACCAAACTTTATCTCCTACTGAATAGGAAGGTCCAGGTCTTCTTTTAGAGTCAGCATAACATTTGACATCTTCTCGGGCCCGTTCTAGATGTTCCTTAACCTCTTTATGTACTGTGATGAGGTTTTCGATCCAGGAGTCTACTGCAGGTACTGGAGTAGGATGTGGGAGTACAGAGGGTAGGACAGATAGATGGAATCCTTGACTACAGAAGAAGGGTCTGGTCTTGATAGCTGAATGATCTGAATTGCTATAGGCAAATTCAGCCATAGGTATTAGGAGTGACCAATCGTCCTGAACTTTGGTGGCGAAACATCGTAGATATTGTTCAAGAGTCTGGTTCACACGCTCCATGGCTCCATTGGTTTGTGGATGGTAGCCAGAGGATAAGGCACGTTGGATTCCCAGAATTCGACATACTTGTTTCCAAAACTGAGATATGTACGGAGGTCCTCGGTCTGAAATGATCTTGGAAGGCAACCCATGAAGTTGGAATATGTGTTCCAGGAAAATTCCGGCAAGGTCTGATGAGGAAGGTAGTTTGGATAAGGGTATAAAATGAGCCATATGAGTAAACAAATCAATAGTGACCATGATTGCTGTATAGCCTCTAGAGGGTGGTAATTCCACGATAAACTCAGTGGCAATGAATTCCCAGGGACTTGTTGGTATTGCTGGTTGGAGTAGGAGTCCAGCTGGCTTCTTATTATCGTGTTTGTTCTGATTGCAAACTGTGCATGTTTGGACAATGGATCCTAATATCATCCTTCATCTTGGGCCACCAAAACTGTCTTTGTACTAGATGGGGGGTGTTGGTTATCCCACGATGTCCCAAATGTAAGGTATCATGACATAGACTTGTGATCCTTTGTCTTAGTCCAGGAGTGGGAATGACTAAGCGATTATCTTTGAATAGATACCCGTCCTTAGCTGTGAAATTCCATCTGTTATTTTGCTTGTGCTCCTTCCAGAGGTTCGAAAGTCGAGTTTGGCCTTGGATATTCTCCAGGAGGGTGAGTGCTTGGGCAACAAAGATCGTGTGAGGAAACATCTTTGGAAAGGTCCGATCCTCAGAGTTTTCATAGTCAGGACGTCTGGAAAGGGCATTGGCAATTATGTTTTGTGATCCAGGGACATGATGGATGTGGAACTGATGCTGGGCAAAGAAGAAGGCCCAACGGGCCTGACGACTGTTCCTACACTCCAAAGATTGTAGAACTTGAAGATTTCAATGGTTTGTATGGACCTGGACTGGATGCCTAGCTCCCAGGAGTAGATGTCGCCATTCTGTGAAGGCTTGGCGGATGGCTAGCAGTTCCTTTTCCAAGACGGAATAATGAGTCTCACTGGGTGTCAGGGTTCATGAAAGGTAAGCAATGGGGTGTTCCAATTTGTCCTCAAATTCCTGTTTTAGTACTGCTCCTATGGCGTAATTGGATGCATCCGTCTCCACTAGGAATGGCCGGGTAATATCGGGTTGAGCCAGGATGGGGGCTTGAGTAAACTCCGTCTTTTTTCATTGGAATGCCTTGTCTTGATCTGTAGACCAGAGAAATGGAGCATCTTTCTTCAAGAGAGCAATGATCGGTTGAACAATTTCAGAGAAGGACGGTATGAACTTTCAGTAAAAATTGGCAAGTCCCAGGAAAGATTGAATCTGTTTCACGGATGTGGGAGCCGGCCAAGACAGTATGGCCTTTACCTTTGAAGGATCCATTCCAATTCCTTCTGGACTAAGGACAAATCCTAGGTAATGTACAGAAGTGACGTGAAACAGGCATTTCTCGGGTTTAGCTAGGAGTTTGTGTTCACATAATCATTGTAAAACTGCCTTAACATGCTCTTCATGCCTTAGAAGGTCCTTGGAGTAGATCAAGATGTCATCCAGGTAGACGATAACGAAGAGGAACAGCATGTCCGAGAACACCCTATCCATGAAACGTTGAAAAACTGCTGGGGCATTAGCAAGTCCAAAGGGCATGACCAGATATTCAAAATGGCCGAAGGGAGTTCTAAAGGCTGTTTTCCATTTGTCACCTTCCTTTATACGAATGAGATGGTAAGCTCCTCTTAGGTCTAATTTTGTGAAGATTACTGCACCTCTGACTGCTTCCAGGATATCCGAGATGAGGGGTAGAGGATAACGGTCCTTGAGAGTGCACTGATTTAGACCACGGTAGTCCAGACATGGGCTGAGTTCTTTGGTATCTTTCTTTGGAACGAAGAACAATGAAGCACCCGCTGGAGATTTGGACGGGCGTATGGTGCCATTTTCCAGGTTAGTATCCAGGTATCCTCGGAGAGCATTCTTTTCAGGTTTAGATAATATAAACATTGTGCCGAAAGGAATCACAGCTGTGGGTTCGGTATCGATGGCACAATCCTCTGGCCTGTGAGGAGGGAGAGCTTGAACTATCGCGGTCGAAAAAACATCAGAAAAGGCTTGGTAGGCCCTGGGAATCTGGATGATGTTAGAAACGGGGACTGGACTTTGTTGGTTCTCTTGAAAGTCTCTAGAAGGCTTTGGTAAGGTATCCAGGGATAGGCAGTGAGCCACACAATATTCAGATCCAAGAAACAGTGAGCCGGCTGCCCAGTTGATGTAAGGATTGTGCCTCTGCAGCCAGGGCATTCCAAGAACCATCGGATAATAGGCTGATTTGATGAGGTCAAATTTGATTCTCTCTTGATGGTGATTGATAGAAAGTAGAATCTCTTTGGTATGAAGGGTAATGGGTCCTGAGGAAAGAGGCCGTCCATCAATTGCCTCTACTGGTTGCATTGTAATTCGGCTTTCATGTGGAATGTTATGAGCAGTGACCCAATCTTGATCTAGAAATACGCCCATAGCTCCTCAGTCAACCAATACCAGGATGGGGTAGGATTCTGTCTTGGAAGGCGATAGAAGGGCCTGAAGAACCACAAGGTTATTTTGTCCAGGAGAATTCAAGGATGGAATTGATGTGGAGCAAACATCTCTCTCCCGACACTGTGCTCCATCTAGGAACGGGAGGTGGCGTTTCCCAAACGCCGTGGAGGAGCAATGGGACATTCTCTCACAAGATGTTTATCGGAGGCGCAATACATGCACAGACCAGTATGGATTCGTCGCATCCTTTCTTGAGGGGTAATAGGTCCACGAAAGGCTCCTAGTTGCATAGGTTCTGGGTAGAAGGGACAGTAGACTCTGCTCTAGGGTTATGTTCCGTGATGGTCTTTTGGAAACTTTACTTAGACTTCCTCTTCTCCGCTCTTCTTTCCTGGATTCGGAAATCTATCTGTAAGGATAGATCCATAAGAGCCTGGAAGGAGCTTGGGCAGGCCACCCTAGCGAGCTCATCTTTTATTTCTTCGTTTAGCCCCCTTCGGAAGAGTGTAAAACTAGCTTCTGGAGACCAGTCTGCTTCTTTCACAAGTTGTTTGAACGAGTAACATAGGTGAGCATATCCTGGGACCCTTGTTGAAACTCGAGTAGTCTCTCTTGAGCACTATACACCTGCTCTGGGCGATCAAACATTTCCTTAAGGACTCTCACAAAACCATCATAGTCATCCAGGAGTGCGTCGCTTGTATTGACTAGGGGGGTTGCCCAAGTCAATGCATTTCCAGTGAGATTTGAGATCATAAAACCCACCTTTGCTCTAGGAGTGGAGAAGTAGTAGGGCTTGAAAGTGAAGTGAACTAAACACGAATCAAGGAAGGCGCAGAGAGTCTTGAAAGAACCGTCATACTTGTCCACTATTCCTCCCAATATTACATTTTCTTTGGTTGCGGAATCACGTGATAGAACTAGCTGTTTTAATGCTGCGTTCTCTGCCTTGAGGTTCTGTACCTCCTTTGTTAATTCCTGCATGCCTCGCATGAGGTCTTGAACGGCGGCTTCCATCTCTGAATCTGTATCGTTTTTAAAGCGTCTCAATCTGTCACAAGTCTCTCCCCTTCTCACCTGTTTCTGTTGTGTACTTGCGACCTTCTGGGATTTCTTCTTCTATACGGTCCGGGATTTGTATAGACCCGAACGCTGCTCTTTGGCGTCCAGCGTGAGAGTAGCGGTTCAGTTTCCAGGAGCGTTCACAAAGTCCAGGGTAATTCCAGGAAGTAATTAAGGTACGCTTGGAGGCACGGAGGACCGTGACTCGAGCGCAGAAGGTTTTCCAGGAGATTGGAGAGGGAAGGAAACAGAAGGGGATTCAAGGAACTGGGAACAAGGAATCAAGCGATCGAACTCCGGCTAAGCACGTCCGACTACAGGTAGCGGTAGCGTTGAGATGCGCAGAGCCGCGGGGGCGTGTCCCTTTTGTAGTATGGGCAGCGTGGAACGCATAGACTGATCCGGAGCATTCCGTTCCGGGTGGCCATGTTGAAAGGACAACTGCATGCAAACCCCTGCGAGTCAGGGACCAGGAGGTCCAGAAAGGACATAGACGACGGTTCATGACATCTATATAAAGTATAATAAAAATACAAATACAAAAAAATACTAATATATAGTCCAGTTATCCCAAATAAGGCAAATGGTCAAATCATCATCAATCGCGATATCTTTATGTCTGATCAGACGTGAAAAATCTTTACCAGATGTCCACCTCACATTGCTAACCCCTCACATATGGTGTCAGCATGGGATCGGAATTAGTTGATACAAACTAGGAACCCATTAACATCCTTTTTTTCATGAAACTGATAATCCAATCCACAGACGCAGATGAGTTTGTTGTGCATGTCAAACCACAAGACACCATTTTTAAAATTAAACAACGAATAGTGACTAAAACTGCTTTCCTCATAGATCAGCAAAAACATTTTTTCACCAGAAAACGTTGTCAAACCTAAAAAGAGTATTGGAATATAACTTAAAATCATATAGTAAAACTACTCTGATACAACAAGACCAGGAATTTAATTTTCCATTTCAAATATTAAACCTGAGCTTCCTAAAATCAGACGTGTCCAACCAAATTGGCAGAAACAGATGAACCAATAGAATTGGCCGGGTTGACGGAACATCAAATACAGAAAAGTAAGGGAACTCCCATCCACTGCACTCTATCTAAGGCTTGCAATAAGCCAAAAAAGTAAAAGGTCTTTAACAAGGAGGTTTACGATGGTTTGTCCTAGGTTCAGGCACCAACGTTACTGACGTTTCCTTCTATAGATAAACAATATGTGTATATAAACATTCTCTTGAGAAAAAATGTTTACATAAAACATTAATGTATTATACACAGTGTGACCCAATGTGCTTTGAGAAATCTTCTCTTCATCGGGGGTCTTCAAGCAATTAATATGATCTACAAATGATCAAAAACATAAGTATTCTATTCATATCTCCATTAATTATATCATATTTTGTGTGATGAAGGGTAACATAAACAACACAAATAATACATTACATACTTCTAAGGTATAACAATTATAGGTAATTCACAGTATTAGAACCTCTCACCAAGTGTTATGTAGTAAATCAGTTCAGTGATATGCCTGTGTGTTCTATTATGTAGACTAAACCATGACATAAAACTCACAAGTAACTAGTGTCAGACATATACCTGCCAATTTTCTACCGTCTTGCTAATAAGTATTCTATATGAATAGAATACTTATTAGGTTTTTGATCATTTGTAGATCATATTAATTGCTTGAAGACCCCTGAAGAAGAGAAGATTTCTCGAAACGCATTTGGTCACACTGTGTATAATAATTTAATGTTTTATGTAAAAATGTATTCTCAAGAGAATGTTTATATACACACTTATTGTTTATCTATAGAAGGAAAATTCAGTAATGTGGGTGACTGAACCTAGGATAAACCAGAGGAGCACTACACTATCTTAAATCTCTTTGTTAGAGACTTTCTCCTTTTTTGGCTTATTACAATCCTTAGATAGAATGCAGGGGATGGGAGTTCCCTTACTTTTGGGAACAATTTTTTTGTCTTCATGTTGTTATTTGATTCATGTGCCAGGATCAATGTTTTTCCCTTCACCTTGAATAACATTAAATCATTGTCATTATTTCTATGAACCAGTCAAAATTCAGAACCATATTACTTAGGGTGTGGACTGTGGCATCTTACTACTTGTGGAACATAAAATACAGTCAGAAGCAAGATTTGAAGAAGGGTTAGACAGAATAGCTGCTACCTCTCAAAGACCTATAATGCACCAGGGAATACTACAACCCTTTAGGGAGGGGGAAGACCTAGGACATTTCTTTCTCAATTTTGAATCAGTTAAACTGAAGCCCCGAACTGAAAACATGTTATTTGGCTACCTTACTGAAAGGAGAAATTCAAAACTCATATCCTGAATCCAGAGGCAATAACACCTTTTGCAGAAATTAAAGAAGGATTATTGACAAAGCTAGGTCAGACTGAGAACTTCTATAAGCAAAAACCTAGGAGTACTAATTAGATCCTGAAGAAACCCCTGTAGAATGATCTGCTAGAATTCAAAATACTTTATGTTTATGGTTAGGGAAAAAACCCTTTAGAAGTTCTAGAAATTCTAACCATAGAGCAATTTATAAATGCAGTACCCCATTATTTACAAAGAGCTATATTACAACTAAACAAACCCAATTTTGTCTTGGACATCAAGATCGCCCAAAATGTTATGGGGGCTTATCGCCATGTGAGAAATCCACAAAGAGGTGAAGAGACGAAAACAGAGCCTAAAGGTACATATCATTCTCCTCACATTGTAACTAAAACTAAGAACTATGGACATCCCCCCAAATTAATAATTAGAGAAAACCCAGGTGGAGAGAAGAGAACTACTTTCTCTAAAGAAAAAGGCGAATCAAAGTTCGAGGAAATCCGAGGGCAAAAATATACCAGCATATTGTGTTTCTCATGTGGTCAAGCGGGCTATTTAACCCGACATTGTCCCTCAAATAAGATAGAGGAACCTATGGAGATAAGGTATATGATAGGCGATGAATGGGAATAAGATGAAGAGGGAGACAGAGGGGAAGTGGAAAGTATAAACAACTTGTTTCTAAGAAATTAGAGCTTTAATACACATTATGCCGCCATAGTCAATGGAATTCCAGTTAAGGCTCTGATCGATTCAGAGAGTAAACAAACAGCTATACAACCTAATTTGATTTCTCTTAAAAGTCATTAAAAAATCTATCCGGTCAAAGTGACATATGTACATTGAGATAAGAAAGTTTATCATGCAACCTCTGTCACTATTGGGATTCAGAGACAGGCTACTAGAATAAATGCTGCCATCATTCCTGGTTTACCTGAAAAAATAATGATCAGAACCAATTTCCCAAATTTTGAAACATTACAAAGGAATGCAAACAGATCCTTGTTTCTTCTTACTCTCCCCTGAATGTTTGGGTGCAAGAAGAAAAACTCATAGAAGGTCCAGTGTGAAATTGGAAAACACATGAAGCTTCTTTTTATGTGGGGAAGGCCGATGATTTAGAAGTAGGAAAAGAATCTGGAACGCGAGGTCAAGTCTTTAGGGGTAGGGTATGTGATGAATCCTGTGGAATCCTCACAGAATCCCTACCTAAAGTCTCCTCCCAGGTGGAACTGTTGTTTGACTGTTGTTTGAAAGCCAAGAGATTTGAACTGATTTTAGGTTTGAAACTGGAAGAGCTGACTTCTTGGGGAAGGGAACAACAAGACTTTGTGGACTGTGTTGAACTCTTGGGATAGGGAACCCCAAGGGCCTTTTGGAACTGTGTTGAACACTTGAGGAAAGGAACCAGGAGGCCTTTTTTGGAACTGTTTTGAACTTGAGCAAGGAGAAGCTGAAATTAAGCCAGGAGCTGGAAAAAGCTCAGAACTTGGGGAACACTGTTTCTTTTGGTTGCTGTCATCCCTACACATTGTATATATTTAGTTGTGAGGGCTGGTATAGGTTTTGGACACAGACAGACTTTTGAGTTGAACTTAATGACACAGACTATCCTTAGTCTTTTTAGATCGGAAAATCCCACCTTAGCATAGGGCAAGTTAGGCCTTACTGCATCCTGACATTTAAGAAAAATAAATAATTTATTTAGAAAGTAGAATCTGTTGTCTGTGCCTTACTTCATTATGCCTTCAAAGCAGCCAGAAAGATGAAATACTTACTGCTGAATGAAATATGAATGCAATTCACACATGGGGGTGCGACGAAGTAAACAGGAACTGAGAGACGGGGAGGGTTTTAAAGCACATGTGAAGGGGGGTCTATCCTGAAAAAAATACATGGTAAAGGAAAAATAATATTTATTAGACATGTATACTGAGGAACATGCAAAGGGGATTTATAAATCTGCATGTAGTAGGGTTTTATGAATGCATTTATACTTTGCAGCCAAATGCTTGCACCGTGAATTGTAGATGGCCTAGTATAACTGGGCCTGCAGGATTGAGAGCTTGGAGGGGGAACAAAGGGTTTATTCTTTAGTGTTTCTGCAGGGAACAGATGTAATATCGTTCAGTGCACTGAAGTCGTGCAAAGGATTCCGGACATCTGTTTGACCAGTAATAGATATGGGGTGAAATGGTGGCCGAGGCCATGGTGTCTGGTACTCAATTGTTTTTTCAGAGTGGAACTAGAGGCCATACCTGCTAGAATGGTAGTCATATAAATTAGAATGCTTCAAAGGAGCCAGTAAAGCTGGGGTGGATGAGATAGCCATCGCTAGTTCAAAAGAAAACCTGTTTGCTCAGATTTTCCTCATGTTGCTCAGAGTATCTATGCAAACCATGTGCAATAAAAATTAAGGTTAAAGGGCTTAGGCCAGTTGTTACTAGTAATGAATTATGTTTGTATATGAATGTTTTATTATGTCATGATGTCATAACCTACCATGGACGAATCCCAAGAAATTGTGTGCTATGAAGATCATCTGAAGATGGTAGTTAAGATAACGGAATTGGAGAGAGATGGGATTTCTTTGAAGACATTCTATCCAATTACATGTGGGTGGTGGATTGTAATAAAGTATCTGGGAGTGTTTTACCTGTTGCAAAAATGTATACAAGGTGTCAATTTATGTGGTTCATTGAGACTTGGGTTAGTTTGTCTCAATAGGGTCATCTAGCTGCTGCCTGGACAATTGTACAATAAACTTGATTTACGTACAAAACATACATTCATTCCTCAGGTGGTGGGCCCGCTTTGGGTTAAGGTTTTACAAACTTGGTGAGCCAGGTAGGAGCCCAGTCTTTCTGAGATGGTGAGGGTCTCCTGTCTGCACATCTCGGCTGTGGCACCTCTCTGCGAGGACCAGTCTTCCGTGCGCAGTGAAGGTTTGTGGGTGCCATTTTGGTTAAAGGCCTGTCTGTTCCCCAGAGGCATGGTAACATGGCCCAGCTGTGCAGGATGACTTGTCGGAGCACCACATCAGAGCACTTCGGGTTCACGCTAGAGCACTTTTGGGGGGTAAAGCAAGAGGGGAGTAGGGGTAAAAAAGGGTTGTTTCTTTGATTTAAGGGGCTTTGGTAAAGGTAGACTTGGAGTACATGTGTGAAGTTAGTCGACGTTACAGGGATTGAAAGGGTGAGTGTTTTGAAGGAGTGAGTGAACTGTTTTACGCTGTAAGTCCCTTGCATATATTTTTACCTGGTTTGTTATTTTATAGGTGTGAGGTGGTATCCCACCCAGCACGACAATTGTGAGGTTTGTCCTGATACCGTTCTGTTTGCTTGTCTGGTTGGTTGGAGCCCTTACCTAGATGTGAGGTGGCATCTTATGGTAAGCCCACCCATAGATAACTTTCTGTAGTATATACCCTTGGCATCTTTCATACTGTATTGACTGTACGAGCGGAGCCCTCACCTCGCTTTTCTTGGTTAGTCGAAGTAGTGAAGGGAAACTTCCTGTAGTAAGGGAAAGAGGGTTTTGTAGTAGAGAAGGCTGCACTAGTGATGAAGAGAGCGAGAGCAACAGCGTTTTAGTGAAAAGCGTTGCGCACCTTCTATGCTCGAGTGAAGGGGATATCTCGAAGATATTAGCCGGCATGTGTTTTTTATAAGATTCTGTCTTTTGTGTAAGAGTGAGAAGTATAATTAAAAGGAGTAGTTGAGCAAAGTGATTGTGGTGAAAGTGAGTACAGTGTGTGATTGCGGGTAACAACTAGGAAATTGAGAAAGGGGTAAAAATGATGGGGATTCGGTGGGTGGAGATTTTTGGGCCCCGGGTTTGGGTTATGTCCGCATTTGTAAGTACAGGTACAGTGTTACATATCGCTATCTTGGTCCTTAGCAAGATGTTCGGAATTCACCCCATACGTCTTTCGTTCTGGATGAGACTGGCTGCATCGTTATATGCACATCTGCACAGTCGATGATCCATGTTAAATTCTGCAGCCAGTCTTTCTCATTAGGAGGGTGCAGGTCCTTTTCCGTAAAATGCAGCGTTTAGCTACCATGTAGCCCATATTTAGAAAGGATTGCAATCACCGATCAGGGACCTCTCTCCACCCCCCCAAATAGCATATTCATAGGTGACATCTCTAGCCGCCTCCTAACTATCGTGGATAGTGTGCCATACACACTTAACCAGAACTGTTCAAGCACCGGGCAGAACCACAGCATGTATGCATAGGTTTACGACGATTTTCCTGCATCAAAAGGTTCATATGAACCTTTTCTTCTAAAAATGCTACCACCAAAGGTTCGAACACCAAAAGTTCGAACCTTTGGTGGTAGCATTATAAAAAAAACAGGGGCTGCGGGGGTGTCCTCCGCATCACCCCGCTCACTATACTTCATGGTATAGTGAGCGGGGGATGTGGGGTACACCCCCGCATCCTTCCGTTTAAAAAAATAATAAAAATAAATAAAAATAAATAAATAAATAAAAAATAAACAGGGGCTGCGCGGGTGTCCCCCGCATCGCCCCGCTCACATATTTTATGGTATAGTGAGCGGCGGCTGCGTGGGACACCCCTGCAGCCTTCCATTTCAAAAAAAAAGAGAAGAAAAGGACCCTGCAGCGCCGGTTCCTGATCACGGAAGTGAAAGGGAACTGGTGCTGCAGGAACCCACTGTGAAGATTAAGGTAAGTGGGGTTTGTTTATGTTGGGGGTGTGGGTGGGGGTGTGCTGAGGGTGTGGGAGGGAGAGTGTTATGGCTGTGTTGTGTGTGTAGGTGTGAGTTTGTATGTGTGTTCACATGAGAAAGGTGCAAACTTTTGGTAGTTCGCACCGTTCTCATGCAAACGATTTGCCCACAGTAATTTCAGCTGCGGGCAAATCACTCGGATTCATATGCATACCCAGTATCCATAGCTCTACATCTCGGGCAGCGCCCGTCATGTTCAAGATACATTTTCCCCGGCTTGCACAGCGTATAATGTAGCATGTGCAGGATTTTATACTGTATTAATTTCAGTCTCATATTCATTGATACTGTCTTGGTGAACATACACATGGACCTCCAGTGTCCATCATCTACATCCAACTCCAATTCCGCCACCCACCTCTCCCGGGCCCTATCACCCACCGCCAGAGCCCCATCCAAAATCCCCTTGTAGAGGCCAGCCAGTATCCTACAGCAACCATAAGAGTTGGATACCGGGGCAATCAATGCATTTTTTGGGAGGCTCAATCGGGTAGCATTCCCACCTTTATTGCACAGCAGCCCTCAGCCTATTAAACTGAAGCAGCTCCTTATTTTTGGGAGGCTCAATCGGGTAGCATTCCCACCTTTTATTCACAGCAGCCCTCAGCCTACAAAAGTGAAGCAGCTTCGTGGGTGTACCTTTATGCCCATCCCGCCAAGTGTTTGGTGTCAAAAACGGACCATCTGGAAACAAATCCCCTATGACTTGATACCCCAGTTTAACCCTACTCGATCTCAGTGAAACATCCCTCATAGGGGCAAGGGCTGGGAAGTTCCACAGTGGCAACCAAGGGTAATATGTTCTGCCCGCTGCCGTTCTCTCAAAGATGGTCCTCCAAGCAACTAGCATTGTCTGTGCTGGGTCAAAAGGACAGTCATCGTTATAGCTGTTGTCTAATATCAAGGATTTCATGTCCACACTCCCTACTGCTGCCTTCTCGAGTTTAACATGTGGCAGGAACCCTTCTGACCCATACCATTATGTTGTAAACTGCACCTGGGCAGCCACCCAGTATATCTCCATATGCAGGTTTGTGAACCCACCTTTGTTATATGGTCTCGCCATGTCCTCCCATTTCTTCCTGACAGCCCCAAAATGCCACAGGAATCTGGACATGTCGCTGTGCAGGTCTCTAAAGTACTGCTTCCCTGGCCACAGTGGTACATTAACAAACAAATACAGCAGCTTGGTCACCAAAACCAATTTAACCAGTGCTAACCACCTGGACAGTGACATCAGCACTTGTGACCAATGATCCATTTTCGTGTGTGCATGTATAACATGGATTGTGAAATTATCGGCCATCATCCTGCCTCTATCTCTAGAAACTATGACCCCTATATACTTGAACTTGTCAGGTACCCATTGCAGAGGAAATGCTCCCAGAGGTTATGGTGTGTTGTTAGTTAGGGGGAATATCTCAAATGTACCATAATTCACAGTGAATCCTGAGTACTGGCCAGTGTGAGTAACCTCCTCCATGATGGGGTCTAAATTATTGTGGTGGTCTCTAACATACAATAGCACATCATCTGCGTACAGTGAATTAATCTTCGGCTAACCCGCTATACGAATTCCCCACCCCCCATGACGATGCTGAATCAAGTCTGCCATCGGCTCAACTGCCAAGGCAAAAAGTATGGGTGATAGAGGGCAGAATTGGCTGTGCCCTGCCAAGCGCAAATGGCCTAGACTGTATCAAATCAACCCGTACAGTTGCAGTCAGAGACGAGCATAAGAGCTTGATATAGTGAATGAGTTGTTCGCCCAGTTTGCACTTGAGCAGCATTTAAATAGAAATAACCAGGACACCATATTAAACGCCTTCTGTGCGTCTAATGCAACTGTCACTGCATGAGCAGTCAGTGAAATGCGAGACATGATATAAAATAGTTGCCTAAGATTCAGCGAGGTGGATCTGCCTGGTATAAACAGCTTGATTGTGATGTATCAGTGAGGGCATTACATTTAACAGTCCTGGCAATGACTCTTTCCTCCCGGGGTTTGCCAGGTTTTAGCAGAGCTATAATTGTGGCCGCCCGGAGCATCTGCAGGAGTTGCCCCATCTGCACTGATTCCTCCCACACTTTCAGAAAATAGGGGGCTAAAAGAGCCCCATATTCGATATAAAATTCTGCAGTAATCCTGCCTGGGCCTGGGGCTTTATTTCTCGGTAGGTCTCCAAAGACCTGTAGGAATTCTGCCACTGTGAAGGGAACGTTTATCTGGTCTTTAGCTCCATCCGCGAGAAGCAACATTGGAATAGTCTCCAATGGGGCCTGTAGCCCGTCTTGTCATTGTTGTCATGTGCCATATATAGCTTTGTAAAAGTGCACAAAAATGTCATTAATATCCTGGACAGAAAACTGCAACCACCGGGACTCATCACACCCACCAGTTATATAGTCTGGCCCTTTTCCATATTGACCAGGTTGGACAATGCCCCGCCCGGTTGTTCGCATTCCCCATATCTCCTAGCCGAGGCTGGTTTTGCAAGGCATTTCACCTCGCGGTCCGCATGTCGCTTGAACTCCTCTACCTGAGTTTTAATGTCAGCCAGGGTGGCATGGGTAGGTGAAGATGCATATTGCCTTTTCAAGGCTTTGAGTGTACCCTCACTATGGGCGATATCTCTACGGATGGCCTTTGAGCACACCAAACTCCCTAGACATGGCCACCGACCTTATAAAAACTTTGAACATTTGCCAGAGTGTACCCTGTGTTACTGCATCATTGTCATTAGTTTGGAAAAAGTTGCGGATATCATCCTCTATGCTGGATTGGAACACTAGGTCCTGCAGTGCCAAGGACTTGAATCGCCATGCTGCACAATCCCATCGGGGCGCACTTCACTTCAGGGAGAGCCCTATAGGCGAGTGATCTGAATACGTGCAGGGAAGTCTATCAGCCCGCGTCGTCTGCCCTACCAGACACTCTGAGATTAAAAATAAATCTATCCCAGTAGACATACCATGCACAGATGAATAATAAGAAAACCCCTAAGCAGTCAGAGGTAGGGTCCGCAATATGTAACACAAGCTAAGGCCCTTCATTCAAAGTAAAATACATTTGCCCACCTTCGACAGTGATCTGGCCGCCCTCCCCGTGCGATCTAGGTCCAAGTTCAGAATAGTATTCATTGTCCCCTCCCCATATGATTGGCATCAACGGGTGAGTCATGTCATAAGGACATTCGCTAATCCCGCATAAAACGCTTGGTCGTCTAAATTGGGCCCATAAGAGTTCACCAGCAGCACTTCCTTACCAATCAACTTGCAGTGCACCATCACATAGCGACCGTCTGGGTCTACGCATGAGCGCAATAGCTCAAACTTAACACAATTATGAATCAGGGTCAAGACCCCTCTGGACTGTGTAGAGTAATTAGTGTACATTCTATTGGTCCCCCATCCCTTGGCAAAGATAGCATTCCCTTTCCCATGGGCGTGGGTTTCCTTCACAAACAAAATGTGGGCATTCTGCGGTTCACATGCGACACAATCTTCCTAGCCTTAGAAAAGTTGCCTAGCCCCTGCACATTCCAGCTCAGAATATTAATCGACCCCATAGAGATCTAAAGTAATCTGCCTGGTACCACTTTCCCATACATTTGCATCCTCAACAAAAGAAAAAATTATCACAGCAATGACCTGCACTTTGTACCTGCCAAAACACATTTTAAACAATTTCCCCCCCAACAACTGCCCCACTTTCCCCCTCCATCATCGCCCTCCCAACCTGGGCAAATGCAAACTCCCCCCCCACCATAACACCAACCATTACACCAGCAACATACCAGCAATCTTGCATAGGGGACCACTGCTTCAACTTCCGTCAGCCCCCGATATTATCCTGCCGAACTATATCAAGGATATATGCACAATGGGCCTCATTACGACTTTGGCGGTAGCCATGCCGGTAATTACTGGCACGGCTTCTGCCAGAGTCATGAATTTACCGGCACCTGGGAATGGGCAATTACCGGGGCATTACAGCTCTGGCTGACCCAGTAATTGCCCATTCCCGGGCGCCGGTAAATATTAGTCCCCATTCCCATTTGAGTCCCATTGGACTCAATGGAAATGGGGAAGCCGGATGCACTGGCACCATTCGTGAATAGTGCTGGTGCATCCGAAATGGTCTGCGAGCGAGTGCTGTTCCACCCAAAAGGTCAGACCTGCCGGGCAGACAGGCACCCGCTCGCAGACCTCGTAGTTTGCCAGTCCGGTAACAACGTTACCGGCAAGCTTACCCAGCGGGGGGCTAGGGGTGGGCGGTCTGAGAATGAAGACAGTACCAGGCCACAACCATCAGTGGCAGTCTCAGCAAGCACATTAGGTTCATTTGCAGCAACCAGAATTATCCACAGGAGGAAGGGGAAGGGACCCCATCCTGCCAACCATATCCAGGATACATAAACACAGTTGGAAGAGCATAGTGTATGGAACCGCCGACTTTCGAAGCAGTTTTTTGGCTCGCAGAAACGACCTGTGCTCCAGTTGTACAGCAGTGGAGAAATCCGGGTAGACATCGACCAGTTCTATGTCGTTTTATAGTCAGTAATTTTTACGACTGCCTTTTTTTTACGAGTACACTATTACAAAAAAAGTAATCGAAATTTGTTTGGGGGTGGGTTCCCCCCTGGTGCCCCTCCCCCACCTATTTATCACTATTTCCAACCCCCAACCCCTTATCTACCCTTTGCCACCCCCCCAAAATTTCGATGACTTTTTTCATAATAGTGTACTCGTAAAAAAGGCAGTCGTAAAAATGACTGTCGATGAAACAATGGTATACCACATGGATCGTGGTGTCTTTGTATTGTATGGGGCCTTTTATTCTCACCAGACATAGTACAGTGTCTCGGTCCCGATAATTCAGGAGCCACACCATGACTGGCCGCAGAGGGGCTCCCAGCTTAGGTTTCATTGACAGCCTTCTATGTGCTCTCTCGAATACAAACTTTGATGAGAAGACCTGATGTCAAAGAAAATCCTTGAGGAGGGCCTCCACCGCTTCCTCCATGGGACCCCGGCCAAAGCCCTCGAGAAGATCCACTATACGTACATTGTTCCTACTGGACCTGGATTCCAGATCGTCACACTTAAGCAAGGCTCTCTTTAGATCTGTGGCCATTCCCGCCAACTGTGACTTCCGAGTTGCAATATCATCTTCTGCATCTCCAATGTGCGACTCTGCTTCCGTCACTCTAGAGCACACTCTCTCCAT
This sequence comes from Ambystoma mexicanum, assembly GCF_040938575.1. Classification (NCBI taxonomy): domain Eukaryota; kingdom Metazoa; phylum Chordata; class Amphibia; order Caudata; family Ambystomatidae; genus Ambystoma; species Ambystoma mexicanum. Next base: position 1,076,311,316 of record NC_090933.1, on the reverse strand, counting down.
CTTGCCATTAAGAGTGCTATTTTTCAGTGGTGAATCCAACCTGCATACTCTCCATTAACAGTTTAGGATTAGGGGCATCCTGTTCCTCTTGCCCCGCTTGGACATTTACCTCAGGGGGTGGATCGGTTGGGGACTGCTGGGCTGACATGTGAATGCCTCCATACTGGACTGCTTCCTCTGATGACCCCACCCTTTGTCATGGCAGCAGCCGGGTATAATCAGACTGGATCAACCAAATGGGGAGTTGTCAGTTCAGTAAACATCCACTACACACTGTAAACCATTCATAGGCGGCAAAGCTTCCAAACCTTTCCCCACAGCTCCAAGTAGGCACAGCTATAAACAACCCAGCTGCACTACAAGGTTGGTGCTCAGCTGCGCAGGATCTCCAACAACTCGCTCACAAGGCCATCAATCCGAATACTCTGGGGTGTCAAGGCACACTCCTTCCAATCCATTGATTCACTCTCAGTGGACTCAATATTCCAGGACTTGGTTTGGAGCCCTTCTAGTTCAACGCCCGCTCCAGTTGCCACATGCCACTATTAGACAGACCCACGCTGGGATACTCATTGAGCCCCCCGAGCTGCACTTTCAATCAAGTATTATTTGTTTATATATACTGCAGCCCTACCAAGGGTACCATGTCCAATATCCTCCAGGAGCTCAGCTTCTCCCCAGGCTGGATGTACTCACTGGGGCACGCTGCAGCTATAGCACTCCAGCAGCAGCAGCCACACAGAGCCGACACTCCACGTTATTCCAGCAGCCAGCAGTCATCCAGGTAGCCAACGATCATGACCGTCCTGCCCAGCCAGCAGCGCCCACCTAGCGAGCACCAGCAGAGCCCATTGCCAGCTCTGCACCCATGGCAGGCTTTCACCTTTCTCTCCAGGGCTCCCCCGTGGCAGCAGATGTTCAGGCCGTGCTGGGACAGATGTGCTCCTCCTGCAGCTCCGATGACACGCAGCATGGCCTCGCTTACACTGTGAGCCGCAGCAGCCCTCCGCAGGTCCACAAGTCCACTTAATAGTCGCCAGCAATTACACCACAAAGGAGCAACACTAACCCCTCACACTCCACTGGCATGTACCGCAGGTCTTTCAACCCTCAATTATGTAGTTTTCGCCTGCTGGATGTTACATAGGGACTGCGAACGAGCCGGAGAATTGAAGGTGGACATGGAGGCTCAAGAAAGTGCAGCCATCTTGCAGGCTGCTCAGCAGGCCCAAAGGCACAGCCCCCCTCGCCCGGCCGCGTCTTTGGTTTTGGTGTTATTTTTTGTGAAATCACTTTTTGGATAACTTCAGTTGGAGTATGGAGACTCTTTGAATCATTTGTGTCAGGTACTTCCTGGCCAAAAGACAAAGATTCTAAAGTACCATAGGGAATGGCTGAGGGAACATTAGGGTAAAATGCTCAATTCTTGGCCTGTTAAGGGAAACTATGATACAGGGATACTGGAGAATCTGCATACTATTTTAACTACGAGGCACAAGGGTTCAAAATAAGAAAAGCAGTTAAATATCTTAGAGCTCTGGATGATGTATGAAAAAGGTGGCAATGCCCATTGTGTCAAAATCTCAGAGGTGGGGCCGAAAAAGGAGGGAGCAGGAATTCCTTCCACACTGCCCCCATATGGGTTCTATCGTTTATGGCTCGCAGAGGGGTACACAAACCTTGACTTCGAACCTCCATTTTCCCGAACGGCCACTTCAGTGGCTGCGAGACGGATATAGGTGATGCCTCCATCAGCTGCAATGCCTATGCAGTGGGATAGTGTTATGCTTGATTTATGCTTGATTCAAAATGGCGCAGACGCGCAATGCATTTTGGGAGTGCTCGGAGCCATGTTGGATATTTACTTCACACCGCAGTGAAAGGCTTCACACATTTTGCTGAAGTGTTAGATTCACAGTGCTGAGACAAACATGCTTTTCCAAACCTGGTATGCGGTCAAGGCCATTTCTGCTGGGAAAGCTAACGTTGTTATGGCTTGCTACTGTTCTCCGTGGAGCGTGTTTTTAGAGCAGGGAGGCCTTGCGTTCCTTGGGGGGAGCTCTCGATTGACCCAGCTGGCAACCGTCTGCTGTTCCTCAACTGCGCAGGTGCAATTTCCAGAAGGTTCGAGAATTAACTCCCCATTGTGGAGTGTGTAAATATGCGGAAACCCAGAGGGGGTCAGGTGAGACATCAGCCAGAGAAGGACGCTCCGTCTTGCCTTCCTGTGAGCTGTGGTACTCTCGGCCTGGCTGTTCCCGGGGTCTTCCAGCCGCTTCTGGACGAGATGAGGACTTCTATTGCGCTCACGGTGATGTATTTCTTTTTGACTTCTTTATTTATTCTGTGATCTATGTCCATATTAGTTTTATGAGTTATTTCTATGTATTTGTAAGCTTTGAATAAATAGCCGTAAAGAGCTGATTTATCTTCTAAGAGTGTGTGGTTGTGAGTTATTGCGTCTGTCTGTTTATGGTTCAAAGTACTTGCCCTATAATTGCATTGATGATTTATGGTTGTTTCGTGCACTTTTCGGGGGAAGAGCAGTACATTTTTGACGTCACGAACAGGATGTACGTGATGAGTTGTTCCGTGCATCCAAGAATCTGTTGAAACGTAGATAAGATTTGGCTGTCGTGTAAGTGAAGTTTTTTGAAAATTGAAATTTTTTTTGTTGTCTTTTTGGTAACTGTTTGAGTGCTTGTGGGAGTGATTGCAGTGTGGAGAAGAAATTATATAGGTTCAACAAAGTTTTGCTTTGTTTGCGATAATGAGTAGTTTGTTCAAGAAGAAGAACGTTACCGCTGGCAGTGACTGTTCTGATGTTGTTATTCCAGGTTGGACTAAGAGTCTGTATGATAAGTTGGCTCAAGCGTGGGCATATGGTGCCGGTTTAAGTGAAACTTGGGATCAAGGATTGGGAGATGCCGATCCTACTGATGTAATTGCATGCTTGCAACAAGTTCCGGTAGAACGCGGTAAAGAATGTGCAGCATTCGGTAGGCGAGATTGGGTTCTTTTGCATGCTTATAGGAAAATACATCAGATGAAAACAGACATGAAAAATGAGGTTTTGCGATTAGAGAGAGAACTAGCTGCAGAACGGCAGACTGCGTTAATGCATCAGATTCAAATGACATTGTTTAAAGATAAGGCTGACACATATCAGGCGGTGGCCGAGAGGGCAGCAGTCAGAGTAGAGCGATATAAGAATAGGAAAAGGCGGGAAGGGGTCAACAATAGATATGTGGCAACTGTAATCACTACCGCTTTTGTAGACTGGGATCCGGACAAATGGGATGGTGATATTTTTGATTCGACCAGTCTAGAGAGTAGTTCCACAGAAGAGTCTGACCCCAAACCAGAGGTGAAACAGAAAACAGTGGCGGCGAAGCCTGTTAGAAGGCGCTGAGCCGGACCACACCCGCAGAATCCTGGTGGTGGTATGGTGGATTTAAGTACTTTTGAAGATTACACACAACAGGAGGTTGGGGAAATTATTACCCGTTTGAGGCAAAAATCAGGGGAAGCTTTATTGACATGGATGCTGAGATTACTAGACGGGGTGCTGCAGGGTTGTTGGTAGATGCTACTGATTCACCGCGTTTTTTACCCCTGTCAATTGACACCAATGTACAGGAGGTTTTAAGAGCAGGACCGCCCCCTGACACAAATGGTCAAGATACGCTGGTGTCTTTGTTGCACCTGATAGCCCAAGCATGTAACCGCAAATACCCTATTACCACAGATTGGCCCAGTGAAGAAACGAAGTGGTATACGTTGAGAGAAGCAATTCAAAAAGTCAGAGAGCATGACATGAAAGAGGCGATTCACATAGACGCTCCTGATCACATGGGAGCAGTGCCGCTCTCAGTTTCAACACGAAACATGGTGATTAGAAATGTGCCACCCGCTGTCATGATCTCTGCTTCCAAAAGGTCAGGGTTTTCCCAACTCCCTTGGAAGCAGATCCATAACCCAGGTTCCGAGTGCCAACCAGTCCCAATTGGGACCTTTTGGACCCAGTCCTGGCGCCAGTGGCACCAGGCTCATAAATATGCCCAGTCCCAGCGCTGGAAGCACCGGGCTCATAATGCTTGGGTGGACTTACCTGCAGCAGACCATGCTGCTTACTTACCTGCCAGTTGAGCCTCTGATCCTCTTCTGTTTGGAACTACTTTTCCTATTGGGTGGGGCAGGAGCCACTCAATAGATTCAGAACACTGGAACTCTTCTGGAAAGCAGGAACTCTTTTCTTACCTAGGCGTGGCTGTGGAAGGATACTTCTAAGCACTACAGGAGGCTATTTAAACCACACCCGATGGATGAATCTTGCTTTGCGTTATTCTGCATCCTCTGCAGCAGAACGCTCATCGTGTCCTCTGCATCTGATCCTGGGCCTAAGGAAAAAGGCTTACCATCCTGAATCCAGTCTTCAGCAACACCTATAAAGACAAGAAAGAACAGGTTAGCATTACGGTCTTCAGTGACAGCTGTTCACTTACCTGGTCCATCGGCTGTCACTAACGCCTCGCGCTGCATTCCGGCATCTGAAAGACAAAGGCTTACCTACTCTTCGTGCGCTCCGGAGGTCTTCACACTGCATTCCGGCATCTGAAAGACAAAAGCTTACCAACTCTTCGCACGCTCCGGAGGCCTTCGGCGCTGCATCCGCAACTGAAAGACAAACAAGGTGCGTTTAAAGACATTGGGGAACTTTAATACTCACGTGCCATTACTCCTTTCCACATCTAACCCAGTGGGTATTCCGGCACCCTGCAGCCGCTCCGAACTTGTACCTGCAAAATAAAAAGACAGTTAGAGCGCATCGTGAAGCAGGCAACAAGCGCTTACTTACGTGCTTCCAGGCGCTTCTATTCATCACACGGGCTCCATCTTCAACTCACTTCAGCCCGTCATCCGCCATCGCAGGAACCCTGCAAAACAAGAGACATCATTACTAAAGACTTTAAAGACATTAGAATTACTCGAAACTTACCGTTCGTGCAGTAAACGACGGACAGCAGTCCTCTGAAGTCAAGAGGCCTGCTCCCCTTATCCAGTGAAGAAACTGGTTACAGCACCCTGCCCCGAGGCAGATGGAGAGCACGGCGTTCACTTACCTAAGGTGAGAGCGTTAACCTTTGGGGTTCTACAGGAGAAGAGAAAGGGAAGAAGAGAGAGACATTCAATAACCCAGTTCCTTAATCCCATATTTTCTATCTGCAGACATCTTACCCTTCGAGTCAGACATACAGTGCACAGAGGTCCAGCCCAAAGAGCCAGCCGTGTGTTACACATCACCTTTGAAGATACGGTATACGCCCAGTCAAGACCGGCGCCTCTACGGGAATCAGGTGAGCGTTACAGAACGCAAAGCCTACCACAAAACTCCCGTCCAGGCGCTATGGAAACCTCGGATACCGACCAGCTAGCCAAGTTACTTGGGGAACTAAGGGCAGAAGTGCATGCAGCCCGTCAGGAAACGAACGCTCTAAGAAGGGAACTGATTATTTCCAAGGAGCGAACAGATGATCTCGCTAGACAATTGCTACAGTCACAAGCCGGACAGACCCCGTTACCCGCATCTGGGGGAAATCTTCCTTCTACATCCTCTATGAATCCAGTGCAGATCAACCTACCTGGGAATGTACCTCTGGCTCCGCCCGAACGATTTTCTGGTGACCCAAAGAGGTTTGCAGTATTAATCAATCAGTGCTGGTTGCATTTCTTATGCCGGCCAGCAGCCTTTCCAACTGATCAAGCTAAAGTAGCTTTCGTGCTTTCGTACCTTAGTGGCAATGCGGCAGACTGGTCGATCCCTCTAGTAAATCAAGATGATCCGGTCCTCCATGATTTTCAAGCTTTTCAGCTCAGTATGGAAAAACTGTTCGCAAGACATTCACAGGGGCAGGCCTTGGACAATGAGCTTCCTTCGTTGCGACAAGGTAATCAAGACCTTTTGGCTTATATTGCGTCTTTCAACAGACTGATAGTGGAAACTCAATGGCCTGAGGACAAAAGGATTACGCTGTTTTATAGAGGTCTACGTGGAGAGCTCAAAGATGTGTTAGCCCAAGTAGTGAATCCCCCACAAGATTGTTCGGACTATATAGACTTAGTCGTTCAAATAGATCACAGACTGCAGAACAGGAAGGCCGATCGTTCCAAGTTTGATGCTCGAGTATTTTCCAAACCGCCAACTCCTTCCAAAGGAGTAGACTCCGGGGAACCCATGCAAATAGGGGGTCTGAAAGGTCCTCTAACACAAAAGGAGCGGGAAAGGAGAAAACCGTTGCAATTATGCCTCTATTGCGGAAACTCAGGGCACTTTCTTCGAGACTGTCCGGTGAAACCTGCCAAGAAGGCAGTAGGAGCTGCAGTTACCAAAGTTACAAACTCTGAGCAGGGAAACGACCTCGCCCGACAAGAATAGAGGTCCTCTTGCCGAGCGTGAAAACCAGTTCCGTGACCTCGCATTTCGTGATACCTATGGTCCTCATTAGCCCTGATAATCCGGATCGATTACATGCAATTGAAGCTTACGTCGACAGCGGTGCCATCGGCAATTATGTGGATCATGAAATGGTTTTGAGGATGAATCTAACTCTTTGTCCCAAGGCTGTAAAGGACGTCATTACTACGGTGGATGGTACGGAGATAGCCTCCGGGCCAGTAACGCATACCACTCAAGAGGTGACGCTAGTAAGTCAAGATGGACACCATGAGAAGATCGTGTTCGATGTGATCAAGGCCCCTCAGTTTCAGATTATTCTAGGAATACCTTGGTTAGAGAAACACAATCCACTGATCGATTGGCGAGCAAGAACGGTCCAGTTTCCAGAATGTGTCTCTACTTGTCACCCTCCACCTGGTGTTGCACTGGCAGCAATTTCTTCAGAGACTCCCCATTTACCTCCCGAATACCTAGAATACCAAGATGTTTTCCGGAAGGATCAGGCTAACTCTCTACTTCCTCATAGGTCTTATGACTGCCAGATAGACCTGATACCTGGATCTACTCCTCCTTGTAGTAGAATTTATGCCCTCACCGAGCCTGAGAACCTTCACCTTCGACAATACCTGGATCAATACCTGGCAAATGGGTTTATTCGTCCTTCCAAGTCCCCTGCTTCTTCAGCTTTGTTCTTCGTTCCAAAAAAGGAAGGGGACCTTAGAACTTGTATAGATTATCGCTCCCTGAACCAGATCACCGTTAAGAATAGATATCCGTTACCTCTGATCCCTGAACTCCTGGACCAAGTCAGAAAAGCATGCATATATACAAAGTTGGATCTTAGAGGAGCTTACCACTTGGTACGAGTAAAAGAGGGCGATGAATGGAAGACGGCCTTCCGCACCAAGTATGGGCTATTTTAATATCAGGTCATGCCCTTCGGACTTTGCAATGCCCCGGCCACCTTTCAATATTTTATGAACGATGTCCTCAGAGAGCTCATAGATGTGTGTGTTGTTGTTTACATTGACGACATCCTCGTTTATTCTTCATCGGAATCTGAACATCGGAAACACGTGAAAATGGTCCTCGAAAGATTGCGTCAACACAAACTTTTCGCTAAGTTGGAAAAATGTGTTTTCAACAACCTGAAGTTGAATTCTTGGGATTCATATTATCACCTGGCGGAGTGCGTATGGATTCAAAGAAGGTCGATGCAGTTCTCAAATGGCCATCACCATCCTCCGTAAAAGCTGTGCAAAGCATGTTAGGCTTCGCTAACTTTTACCGCAGGTTAGTCCCCGAATTCTCTCGAATAGTCCAGCCCATCACTGCCTTGTTAAAGAAAAACAAACGTTTTGAATGGTCTACCGAGGCGGAACAAGCTTTCCAGGATTTGAAGACTAAATTTATCTCTGCACCAATCTTAAAACACCCTCGCCCCGAACTCCCCTACATCGTGGAAACTGATGCTTCAAGCCTTGCCATGGGGGCAGTTCTATCACAAAAGGACCCGGTAACCAATCAGTTGCATCCCATGGCATTTTGGTCCCGCAAATTCTCGCCTCCTGAAATCAATTACACGATTACTGACAAGGAACTTCTGGCTATCAAGTCTGCCTTTAAGGCTTGGCGGCATTATCTGCTGGGGGCCCGACACACCGTTACTGTGATTACGGATCACCGAAACCTGCAATATTTGAAAACCGCAAAAGCCCAATCCTCTAGACAACTCCGTTGGGCATTATTCTTTGCCGAGTTTGACTTCATAATTACCTATCGACCTGGTACAAAGAACGGTAAAGCTGATGCCCTTTCTCGGATGGGAGTGGAAGAACACTTGATCAACCCTAAACCTGTACCAATCATTCCCGAACAAAGAATTCTGGGTGTAATCGCCACAGAATCCATAGAGGAAGTTAAGGATAAAGCCAGGCAACTTGTAACTCCAGCAGACATACAGAATTGGCATCTGCAGGGAAAGGACTTTGCAGTAAAGGACAACTTATTGTATTTCCAAGAACGATTATACCTACCCAGCACAGATTTACAGAAAAAAGTAATCTCTTGTTATCACGATTCTTTAATGGAAGGACATCCCGGTATGGCCAAGACCTCAGAAAAGATCAAGCGCTACTTCTGGTGGCCGTCTTGGAAAAAAGATATCAGAGACTTTATAATGTCCTGTGGAGTATGCGCCCAAAACAAGAGTCAAAAGGAAAGACCAGCAGGCCTCTTACGCCCTATTGACATCCCACCTCGCCCTTGGCATACGCTTTCTATGGACTTCATCACCGATCTACCTCCATGCTCCGGATACAATACGATTCTAGTAATCGTGGACTTATTCTCCAAGATGGCGCATTTCATTCCGCTCAAAGGCTTGCCAACAGCAGCAACTCTGGCCCGAGAATTTCTCGAAAACATCGTCCGACTGCACGGTTTTCCTTCGGTTCTAATTTCGGATCGAGGTAGTCAATTTATTTCTCATTTTTGGCGAAGTTGCTGTCGGTCGGCTCAAATTGATGTGAGACTATCGACCAGTCACCACCCTCAGACCGACGGACAAACCGAGAGGACCAATCAAACTCTGGAACAGTATTTACGCTGCATGCTGCAACAAACTGAAAAAACTTGGAAAGACATCCTTTGGATAGCCGAATATGCCTACAATAACTCTGTCCATTCGGGAACTGGGAAAACCCCGTTTTTTCTTTTGTACGGCAGTCACCCTCGAACCTCGGAGTTGGATCCCCTCCAAGATCTTGAAACACCAGCAGTAGACTACCTGCATTCTACAATCACCCAAGCCTTTAAGGAAGCTGTTTCTCACCTTCAAAGGGCTAAAGAACAATACAAGAAAGGAGCAGATCAACATCGGAAGGAAGCCCCTCAATATCAAGTAGGGGATCAAGTCTGGTTATCCACCAAATATCTACCTCTAAAAGGGCCACGCACATTCAACCCAAGATACCTTGGTCCCTATTCCATCACTACCATAGTAAACCCAGTAGCGGTCAAGTTGGACTTGCCCCCGCACATGAAGATACATCCGGTCTTCCACGTCTCTCTATTAAAACCCGTGCAACCTCAAACCCGACTAACTAAATCTCCAAAACCTATCCTAGTTGATGGAGAACTCGAGTTTGAAGTCAAAAGCATTCTGGACTCCAAGATCTCCAAATCTAAACTATTTTACCTAATTGACTGGAAAGGCTACGGCCCCCAAGAGAGATCCTGGGAACCTGCTGAATATGTCCACGCTCCTCGCCTAATCAAAAGATTTCACCGAACATTTCCTGACAAGCCAAAACCCCCGGAGAAGCCCGGTTTGGGAGGGGCCTTGAGGGGGGGTACTGTCATGATCTCTGCTTCCAAAAGGTCAGGGTTTTCCCAACTCCCTTGGAAGCAGATCCATAACCCAGGTTCCGAGTGCCAACCAGTCCCAATTGGGACCTTTTGGACCCAGTCCTGGCGCCAGTGGCACCAGGCTCATAAATATGCCCAGTCCCAGCGCTGGAAGCACCGGGCTCATAATGCTTGGGTGGACTTACCTGCAGCAGACCATGCTGCTTACTTGCCTGCCAGTTGAGCCTCTGATCCTCTTCTGTTTGGAACTACTTTTCCTATTGGGTGGGGCAGGAGCCACTCCCTAGATTCAGAACACTGGAACTCTTCTGGAAAGCAGGAACTCTTTTCTTACCTAGGCGTGGCTGTGGAAGGAGACACCTAAGCACTACAGGAGGCTATTTAAACCACACCCGATGGATGAATCTTGCTTTGCGTTATTCTGCATCCTCTGCAGCAGAACGCTCATCGTGTCCTCTGCATCTGATCCTGGGCCTAAGGAAAAAGGCTTACCATCCTGAATCCAGTCTTCAGCAACACCTATAAAGACAAGAAAGAACAGGTTAGCATTACGTTCTTCAGTGACAGCTCTTCACTTACCTGGTCCATCGGCTGTCACTAACGCCTCGCGCTGCATTCCGGCATCTGAAAGACAAAGGCTTACCTACTCTTTGTGCGCTCCGGAGGTCTTCACACTGCATTCCGGCATCTGAAAGACAAAAGCTTACCAACTCTTCGCACGCTCCGGAGGCCTTCGGCGCTGCATCCGCAACTGAAAGACAAAACAAGGTGCATTTAAAGACATTGGGGAACTTTAATACTCACGTGCCATTACTCCTTTCCACATCCAACCCAGTGGGTATTCCGGCAACCTGCAGCCGCTCCGAACTTGTACCTGCAAAATAAAAAGACAGTTAGAGCGCATCGTGAAGCAGGCAACAAGCGCTTACTTACGTGCTTCCAGGCGCTTCTATTCATCACACGGGCTCCATCTTCAACTCACTTCAGCCCGTCATCCGCCATCGCCGGAACCCTGCAAAACAAGAGACATCATTACTAAAGACTTTAAAGACATTAGAATTACTCGAAACTTACCGTTCGTGCAGTAAACGACGGACAGCAGTCCTCTGAAGTCAAGAGGCCTGCTCCCCTTATCCAGTGAAGAAACTGGTTACAGCACCCTGCCCCGAGGCAGATGGAGAGCACGGCGTTCACTTACCTAAGGTGAGAGCGTTAACCTTTGGGGTTCTACAGGAGAAGAGAAAGGGAAGAAGAGAGAGACATTCAATAACCCAGTTCCTTAATCCCATATTTTCTATCTGCAGACATCTTACCCTTCGAGTCAGACATACAGTGCACAGAGGTCCAGCCCAAAGAGCCAGCCGTGTGTTACACATCACCTTTGAAGATACGGTATACGCCCAGTCAAGACCGGCGCCTCTACGGGAATCAGGTGAGCGTTACACCCGCATACAAAAGTGACATTATGACTCTGCTCATAGGCATGACGGGCAAGGCTACTGATGAGGTAGCAGATGCCATTCGGCAACTTGCGGATTTGGGAGAGTGGGATAAGAGTGATAACAAGCCACGGGGGAGAGAGGGGCGTAGTGAGAGAAGAACTGAAGGAAGGCGGCAAGATAGCAGAGACTCTCGAGTGTCCCGAAAATACATGTTTTTGGCTTTGTTAAAAGATGGTGTGCCACATGAAGAAATTGATGGCATCGAAACCAGAGTAATGTATGAATCATACAAAAAAACTAGGACTTGCAGCAAAAGAGCGCTATAAACAGGTTAAGCAACAAGTAGTCACCACAACACAGGGGGACACCTCACCCTCTGCTCCCCTTACGGAAGAACAAGACGAAGGGTCTATGGGGACACCTTCCTCATACCAGCCGACATACGCTGATTTGAGAAAAGTGGTGAGTGCAATGCTAGATGCGGAGATGAGTCACACTCATTCGAAGTTTGACTAGGGCTTCGGCCAAGCTCCGGCAGCGTCTGCCCGCATAAAAGTGGATAGGCGGCCTCATGTTGATGTTAAGATTTTTGGGGGCCAGGAAACACACAAGGGGTGCGAGCATTGATAGACACCGGGGCGGAGGCCTCTGATTCATGGTAATCCGACACGATTTAAAGGCAAACAGTTTACGATTACAGGTTTAGGGGGAAAAGAGACCCCCGCAGTGCAAGCGAGAGTGGAGATGAAAATAGGCAATTTAAAGAGGCAGAAATACCAAGTGTTGATTGTCCCGATACCTGAGTTTATAATTGGCTTTGACATTGTGGAAGGGCTAAGCTTGGGACTTGGTGGTAAAACGTACCAGTTTGGGGTGAGTGCATTAATTTGTACACCCATTACGGTAGGCACATTGAAGATGCCCCCAGTGCAAGTGCCAGTTGCAGCCAAGCAAGTAGCAATGAAATAATACCGCATTCCTGGGGGGCACAAGGAAATTTCAGACACCATCAAAGAGTACGTGGAGGCGGGTGTATTACGCCCTACTACCACCTCATGGAATAATCCGCTCTGGCCGATTAAAAAGGGAGATGGGTCGTGGAGGATGACGGTGGATTACCGGGAGTTAAATAAACACACTCCTTCCTTAGTGCCCGCAGTCCCAGATGCTATTACTTTGATTGAAAATGTCCAAAAGTTTGAGGGGACTTGGTATGCAGTGATCGATCTAGCTAATGCATTTTTCTCCGTGCCAATTGCTGACGAGTGTCAATAACAGTTTGCACTTTCGTGGGGTGGACGTCAGTACACTTTCATGAGTCTACCCATGGGGTACATGCACAGTCCGACTATCTGTCACCGGCTGGTGGCAGATGATTTAGACAAGATACCGTGTAAACCTGACATACAGATCTCTCATTACATTGATGATATTTTGATTCAGGGCAAGGATGAGCACAGCGTGCAAAGTCAGCTAGACGTCCTTATAGAAGGATCAAAAAAGGAAGGGTGGGAAATTAATCAGAGTAAAATTCAAGGTCCAGCTGAAACAGTGATATTCTTAGGGATTCAGTGGCATCATGGGCATCGAGAAATGGTGCCAAAAGCATGACAGAAAATACTTGAATTCACTACTCCAACGAGCAAAAAGCAAGCTCAACAGTTTATAGGACTGTTTGGCTTTTGGAGACAGCACATTCCGCATTTAGGGCAGATATTGGCTCCCCTCTACAAAGTGACACGAAAGAAATATGAGTTTCAGTGGGAGGAAGAGGATCAAAGAGCCTTTGAGATGACGAAAGACACCGTGCAGCAGGTGCTTGATTTATGGCCCTTGAAGGAAGGCAAAGTGGAATTAAATGTGTCTATGCAAGACAATTATGCTAACTGGAGTGTGTGGCAGAAAAAAGACAGGAAACGTGTGCCATTAGGGTTTTGGAGTCGTAAATTGCCCGATGCTGGTAACTCATATACTCCATTTGAGAAGCAATTGCTGGCATATTATTGGGCTCTTGTTGATACCGAGCAGATGACGGTGGGTCATGATGTATTCATGAGACCTGAAATACCAGTCATGCAGTGGGTACTGAGCTCTCCTAAAACACATCGTATAGGACATGCTCAAGAAGCCAGCATAATTAAGTGGAAATGGTATATTCAAGACACAGCCAAATCAGGAAAGGGTGGAGTGGCAAAATTACATGAGCAAGTAGCCAACATACCGCCCTCAGATTACATACCACCTGAGGTGCCTGAAAATTGTAAGTCTCCCGTGAAATGGGGAGTCCCTTACAGTGATTTGACCGTGGAGCAAACAGAGCATGCTTGGTTCACGGATGGTTCAGCTCGATATGTGGGAACTGAGCGGTACTGGAAAGCAGTGTCGTACAATCGCAAAACAAAAAAGATGTTGACAACGACAGGGAAAGGAAAGAGCAGTCAGTTCGCAGAACTTTACGCAGTTTACCAAGCATTGAAACAAGAGACCCCTGGTCAATGTCATGTGTACACAGATTCATGGTCAGTGGCGAATGGATTGGCAGTGTGGTTGCCGACTCGGCAAAAGAATGGATGGAAGATTCATTCAAAAGAGTTGTGGGGAAAGGAACTGTGGCAAGATATTGCAGAGATGTTGTTACAAAGTGAAGTCACTGTATATCATGTGGACACACATTGTGCCACAGATTCATTAGAACGTTGGTTTAATTCTGTTGCAGACGAACACACCAAGATTGCGACAATGAATGCAGAGGCTCGGGAAGACAAAATGAAGGGTTTGGCCAAATGGGCCCATCAGAAAAGTGGGCACCTTGGAGAAAAGGCTACTATCAGGTGGGCACAAGCTCGAGGCATCAGTCTTCCGTTAGAACTAGTGAAAACAATTATTTTGCAGTGTCCCGTGTGCCAACACCAATTGCATAGACCTATACCTCAGATTGTTCGAGGCACATTGAGAAGAGGAAAATTACCAGGTCAAATTTGGCAGATTGATTATATCGGTCCTATGACAAACAGCAGAGGTTGTCAGTATGCATGCACTATTGTAGATACATATTCGGGATAATTGATGGTTTTGCCGTGCAAACGTGCAACCCAATTGAACACCATCAGGTTGTTAGATCAGATCATATTACATTATGGAGTGCCTTTGCAGATTCAAAGTGACAATGGGTCACATTTCAAATGCAAATTGATCCAAGAATTTTATCAGGAAAAGAGCATTGAGTGGATTTACCACATCCCCTACCATTCAGCTGCGGCAGGGCTAATTGAACGAATGAATGGGTTACTGTCATGATGCCTACCCCCGGGCATACGGATCGTGTCCATCAGCCCCGGGAGCAGGCATCCAGATACTCATTAAAACCCCAACAGCCCCGGCTGGGGGCTGTTTGGATTCAGTCCTGGCGCCTTAGGCGCCAGGCTCATCATAGTAAACAGTCCTGGCGCCATAGACGCCAGGCTCATAGACTTTACTTACCTTATGCAGACCATGCTGCAAATGAGTCCAAGCCAACGTGAGGCCTGGATGGGACTATTTTATTACAGGGACTATTTTTCACTCGGGTGTGGTTCTGGGGAACTTCTTACCTGGCACTACTTTGCAGGCTATTTAAACCACGCCCGAACAGCAGCCCGTGCTTCGTGTTATTCTGCATCCAGCAGCGTGATGCTCACCGTGTCTGCAAGTCAGCATCCAGTCTTCTGCCACACCCGCCTCGAATCCGGAGCTCCTAGACAAAAGGAAAAGAAAGGAGAAGAGGTTAGATCATGGACATTATTTGATTCCTTACCTGATTCCGGACCCAGCACATCTCTGAGCCTGGAAAGGACATTATTTCAGCACGCGTCGCTTTGCCAGCAGCAGCTCCGCGTTATACTCACCAGTCCACCGCATCTTTCAACTCAGGGCTGCCTCCATAATTTTCTTCGTCAAAATCCAGCACCTGGGGGAATTCCAGCACCTGGGGGGAAAACAAAAGGAATAACAAGGTGTGCCGGGAAAACCGACAAAGACAATCTCTTTGCCACCATAGGCTTACCTGATTTACCACCGGAGGTATTATACTTTAATTCGCTGCATCTTTCTATGCCGCACCTATAAAGGGAGAGAAAAAAGCAAGTTAAACTCATGGAAATTTTACCAGACAGTGTTTGGTAATACAGACTCTTACCTGAACGCCATCAGCTGCCTCCAGGCAATATTCTTTTGGACCCAGCTGCAACCTAATGAGGGAATGGAACAAGAGTGAACATCGGACATATTGAACTCTTTGAACTTTATAAACACTGGAGTTAATATTCCTCCGGAACTCCTCCAGTACCTTCAACCCAGTGAAGTAACTGGTATCTACGCGCCCCTGCATGCCATGCAGGATGGAGAGCTCATCATTTAAAAGCATAAGGTGAGATTACCAAAAGGGGATATCGGAGGTTATTAGTGGGGAGAACGAGAACTGTTGGGGGCCATCACTAAAGTCCACAGGTCGCTAAATCCCTTTCTCCACTTGCAGGAGAATACTTCTACCAGTGCAGCAGACAAGATTAGGCGGGCCAGTCCAGACTGTCATCTCTTCACTACGTATCACGTTGGCGGAGACCGCAGCTGTCCGGGTCCGATTGATGCCCCTGTGGGAACCAGGTGAGCGTAACAGAACACAAAGCCTATCTACAAATCCCCACCCGGGCGTAATGGAGACCTCAGAAACCGACCAACTAGCCCAATTGTTAGGAGAACTTAGGGCAGAAGTGCACTCGGTGCGCCAAGAAACTAATGCCCTCAGGAGAGAACTGATTGTGTCAAAGGAGCGCACTGATGATCTTGCCAGACAACTGCTGCAAAACCAAGCTGGGCAAACACCACTACCTGGACTTGGGGGGAATTCAACCCCCGTTTCATCAAGCAGCCCTGTGCAAGTGGTTCTACCAGGGAGCATTCCTTTCGCTCCACCCGAACGCTTTGTTGGGGACCTGAAAAGGTTTGCAGTATTCATGAACCAATGCCGCTTGCACTTTTTATGCAGACCAGGAGCTTTTCCAAACGACCAAGCCAAAGTAGCCTTTGTACTGTCATACCTTAGTGGCAGCGCAGCGGATTGGTCAATTCCATTAGTCAACCAGGATGACCCTCTTCTTCGGGATTTTCAGGGTTTTCAATTGAGCATGGAAAGATTATTCGCCAGACATTCAGAGGGACAGGCCCTGGATAACGAACTTCTATCCCTACGACAAGGAAACCAGGACCTGCTAACTTATATTGCAACCTTCAATAGGTTGGTAGTGGAAACCGGATGGCCAGAGGTAAATCGAATTACATTATTTCATCGTGGACTTCGGGGTGAACTCAAAGATGTTTTGGCCCAAGTTGTGAACCCACCTCAGGATTGCGCAGAATATATAGACATAGTGGTCCAGCTAGACCACCGACTTCAGAATAGAAAAGCTGATCGAGCTAAGTTCGAGAATCGGGTATTGTTAAACCCAATGTTACTCCCAAAGGAACAGATGCATCAGAACCAATGCAGATCGGGGGGGGTTAAGGGACCCTTAACTCAAAAAGAAAGAGAAAGGAGACGACAGATGCAGTTGTGTCTGTACTGTGGGGCCTCAGGACATTTTCTACGGGATTGCCCTATAAAACCATCCAAGAAAGTAGTCGGAGTTGCTGATAGAAATCAAACAGAGCCTGATTCGGCAAACGACCACGCCCGACAAGCGTAGAGGTCCGTTTGCCGAGCTTAAAGAAGGACACTCAGACCTCGCACCTAATCATACCAATGGTCCTTATTGATCCAGGGCAGCCATCACGTGTGCACGCAGTTAGGGCATACATTGATAGCGGGGCCGTAGGAAACTATGTGGACCACGAATTGGCGTATAGGATGAATCTACCTCTCTGCAAAAAGACCACTTCAGATGTTATCACCACAGTCGATGGAACTGAAATTGCCTCTGGGCCTGTAACTCATTTCACCACAGAGATGACACTGTTGGGTCAAGATGGGCATCGAGAGACTATTGTTTTTGACTTAATCAAAGCCCCGCAGTTCCAAATAACACTGGGGATACCTTCGTTGGAAACACATAATCCTTGTATTGATTGGCGAGAGAAGAGAGTAACCTTCCCGGAGTGTGCACACACCTGTTACCCGGAAAAAACCTTGAACAAAAGCCTGGCCACAGTCGCTAATCCATTCATGCAGTTACCTAAGGAATATCAAGAATTCCAGGATGTTTTCCAAAAAGAACAGGCAAACACCTTACCACCTCATAGATCATACGATTGTCAAATCGACCTCATACCCGGTGCACAACCTCCATGCAGTAGAATCTACGCCCTTACGGAACCCGAAAACCGTCACCTACGACAATACTTGGACCAATACCTTGCAAATGGCTTCATTCATCCATCTAAGTCCCCTGCATCTTCAGCTTTATTCTTCGTGCCCAAAAAGGAAGGTGACCTCAGAACGTGCATAGACTACCACGCATTAAACCAGATCACGGTGAAGAACCGATATTCATTGCCTCTGATCCCCGAACTACTAGACTGAGTAAAGGATGCTTGCATCTACACTAAATTAGATCTCCGAGGGGCATATCATCTGGTACGTGTAAAGAAGGGCGACGAATGGAAGACCGCTTTTCGCACCAAGTACGGATTATTCGAATATCAGGTGATGCCCTTCGGGTTGTGCAATGCACCAGCAGCCTTCCAGTATTTTATGAACGATGTCCTTCATGAACTCATTGACTTCTGTGTTGTCGTATACATAGACGATATTCTAGTCTACTCCTCCTCAGAATCAGACCATGTTAAGCATGTTCGTGCAGTCCCTGAGAAACTACGCCAGTAGAGGTTATATGCAAAATTGGAAAAATGTGTTTTTCATGCTACAGAAGTTGAATTCCTTGGATTTATCCTGACTCCAAAAGGAGTCCGAATGGACTCTCGAAAGATGGACGCAATTCTCAAGTGGCCATCACCCAGTTCAGTTAAAGTGGTGCAAAGCATGCTTGGGTTTGCTAATTTCTACCACAGATTTATTCCTGACTTCTCATATGTTGTACACCCCATCACAGCACTTTTGTGAAAAAACAAACGCTTCTTGTGGCCCGAAGAGGCTGAAAATGCCTTCCAAGAACTGAAATTGAAATTCACGTCGGCACCTGTCTTAAAGCATCCACGCCCGAGCTCCCATACATAGTTGAAACCGATGCATCCTGTTTAGCCATGGGGGCTGTCCTGTCCAAGAAGGATCCAGAAACCAGTCAACTTCATCCAGTAGCATTTTGGTCCAGAAAATTCTCGGCCCCCAAATTAAACTATGCGGTTACTGAGTTGTTAGCCATCAAATCCGCCTTCAAGGCTTGGCGGCATTATCTTCTCGGTGCCAGGCATACCATTACTGTAATCACCGATCACAGGAACTTGCAGTATTTAAAAACAGCCAAGGCCCAATCATCGCGTCAACTTCGATGGGCCTTATTCCTTGCCGAATTCAATTTCGTGATCACTTATCGACCAGGTTATAAGAATGGTAAGGCAGACGCTTTGTCCCGAATCGGGATGGGAGAAGCATATTCGAACCCGGAACCGGTGCCTATAATTCCTGAACAAAAAATTCTTGGGATAACTACTCTACAGACCATAGAAGATATTCATTTAAAGATCCAACAACTTTTCGATTCAGCAGCCCTGCAGGACTGGGTTAAAAAGGGCCAAGATTATTCAGTTGTCAATGACCTACCTTACTATCAAGGGCATCTATTTCTACCACACAAGGAACTACAAGAACAAGTCATCTCCAATTACCATGAAGCTCTGATGGAAGGGCACCCAGGTATTGCAAAAACTGAAGCTAAAATTAAAAGACAATTCTGGTGGCCCACCTGGCGAAAAGATGTAAAGTCATTTGTACTGTCTTGTGGCATCTGCGCCCAGAACAAAAGTCAAAAGAAGAAACCAGCTGGTCTTTTACAACCTTTAGATATCCCACCCGCACCATGGCACACTTTGTCTTTAGACTTTATTACAGATCTACCGCCATGTAATGGATTCAACACCATTCTAGTTATTGTGGAGCTTTTTTCCAAGATGGCCCACTTCATTCCTTTAAAAGGAGTACCTTCTGCTTCAATCTTGGCCAAGGAATTTCTCGAAAATATTGTTCGAATACATGGATTTCCTTCCGTATTGATCTCTGACCGAGGTAGTCAGTTCATTTCGCAATTTTGGCAGAAGTGTTGTCAATTGGCACAAATCGACGTACGGTTATCAACCAGTCACCATCCCCAAACCGATGGTCAGACGGAGAGAACCAACCAGACTCTTGAACAATACCTACGTTGTATGCTCCACCAAACCGAAAGTAATTGGAAGGACATTTTATGGATTTCTGAATATGCATACAACAACTCTGTACATTCAGGAACCGGACAAAGCCCCTTTTATACCATATATGGACATCATCCTCGAACCTCAGAACTCAATTTGCCCCAGCATTTAGAAATGCCGGCAGTAACTCATCTGCATTCTACTATTACACAAGCCTTTAAAGAGGCAACAAAACATTTGAAACAAGCAAAAGAGAAATACAAGAAAAATGCTGATCAACATAGAAGTGAGACCCCACCATATCGAATCGGAGACCAAGTTTGGCTGGCTACAAGACATATACCTCTGAAAGGAAATCAGACTTTTAATCCTAGATATTTGGGACCTTACACCATTAAGGCCATTATCAACCCGGTGACCGTCAAATTAGAACTACCCTCTAATATGCGGATTCATCCTGTCTTTCATGTTTCACTTCTAAAAACAGTTCAACCCGCGACAAGATTAACCAAACCACCTGACCCCATCCTAATAGATGGAGAACCTGAATTCGAGGTAAAAAACATCCTGGACTCGAAAATGGTTAAATCAAGACTTTTTTATTTAATCGACTGGAAGGGTTTTGGACCACAGGAAAGGTCATGGGAACCTAGTGACCACGTTCATGCTCCTCGATTGCTGAAAAAATTCCATCGGGACTTCCCAGACAAGCCAGGGCCAAGGGGAAGAACAACTTTAGGAGGGGCCTTGGGGGGGAGTGCTGTCATGATGCCTACCCCCTGGCATCCGGATCGTGTCCATCAGCCCTGGGAGCAGGCATCCAGATACTCATTAAAACCCCAACAGCCCCGGCTGGGGGCTGCACCAGGCTCATCATAGAAAACAGTCCTGGCGCCATATGCGCCAGGCTCATAGACTTTACTTACCTTATGCAGACCATGCTGCAAATGAGTCCAAGCCAACGTGAGGCCTGGATGGGACTATTTTATTACAGGGACTATTTTTCACTCGGGTGTGGTTCTGGGGAACTTCTTACCTGGGACTACTTTGCAGGCGATTTAAACCACGCCCGAACAGCAGCCCATGCTTCGTGTTATTCTGCATACAGCAGCGTGACGCTCACCGTGTCTGCAAATCAGCATCCAGTCTTCTGCCACGCCCGCCTCGAAACCGGAGCTCCTAGACAAAAGGAAAAGAAAGGAGAAGAGGTTAGATCACCGACATTATTTGATTCCTTACCTGATTCCGGACCCAGCACATCTCCGAGCCTGGAAAGGACATTATTTCAGCACGCGTCGCTTCGCCAGCAGCAGCGCCACGTTATACTCACCAGTCCACCGCATCTTTCGACTCGGCGCTGCCTCCATCATTTTCTTTGTCATAATCCAGCACCTGGGGGGAAAACAAAAGGAATAACAAGGTGAGCCGAGAAAACCGACAAAGACAATCTCTTTGCTACCATAGGCTTACCTGCACCTGCTTTACCACCGGAGGTATTATTCTTTAATTCGCCGCATCTTCCTATGCCGCACCTATAAAGGGAGAGAAAAAAGCAAGTTAAACTCATGCAACTTTTACCGGACAGTGTTTGGTAATACAGACTCTTACCTGACGCCATCAGCTGCCTCCAGGCAATATTCTTTTGGACCCAGCTGCAACCTAACGAGGGAATGGAACAAGAGTGAACATCGGACATATTGAACTCTTTGAACTTTATAGACACTGGAGTTAATATTCCTCCGGAACTCCTCCAGTACCTTCGACCCAGTGAAGTAACTGGTATCTACGCGCCCCTGCTGCCATGCAGGATGGAGAGCTCATCATTTAAAAACATAAGGTGAGATTACCAAAAGGGGATAGCGGAGGTGATTAGTGGGGAGAACGAGAACTGTTGGGGGGCCATCACTAAAGTCCACGGGTGGCTAAATCCCTTTCTCCACTTGCAGGAGAATACTTCTACGGGTCCAGCAGACAAGATTAGGCGGGCCAATCCAGACTGTCATCTCTTCACTACGCATCACGTTGGCGGAGCCCGCAGCTGTCCAGGTCCGATCGACACTCCTGTGGGAACCAGGTGAGCATAACAGTTACTGAAAGAACAGTTGCGCAAATCTGGAGACAGCAGTTTGGCAGGCTGGCGTGATCGTGTGTTTGATGGGGTGCAAGTGTTGAATAATAGGCCTGTGTATGAACATGAAACTCCTTTGATGCGATTAATGACTCCTAATTTACAGGTTCAACCCAATTCAGTCAGAGAAACATTGTTATACTGGGAAATTACGCCAGGTCCTTTAGCTCCCTATCGAGCAACTCCAGAGTCAGCAGGGGTAGACTTGCATTCCAATGAAGAAATCAGATTAGATCCAAGAGGAATAGTTGTCATTGAAACAGAAATTGGAGTACAGATTCCCCCAGAGCATATGGGATGGATTGTCCCTAGATCTGGCCTAGCATTGAAGGGAGTTCAAATGTTGGGAGGGGTAATTGATGCTGATTACCAAGGCGAGATCAAAGTCATCCTAATGAATAGTGGGGATCAGTTGTTATCAATACACAAGGGTGATCGAGGGGCCCAATTGATAGTCATTCCCATTAAATTGTCCATGATTAAGAAAGGGGAGCCTCCTACAGTGTTAACTACCCGTGGGGATCGCGGTTTTGGCACTTCAGACAGTATGGTACCGGGTGCAAAGGTGTGGGTGGAAAAGCCAAGCGGCCCACCAGTGCCAGCAGATGTCATTGCATTAGGCAAAGATCAAGTGGTTTTAGTAATGGAGCCTGGTAGAAAGAAATGGCAATATGTACCCGCAGACAAATGTTACCTAAGAGAGTGATGTGCAACACTGATATCTCTTTTCTGGGTTTGCTTTGTAGATCCTGGGTCTGGTTGGTGTGACTGTGGCACTAAATGGACTCCATTTGGGCGAATTAGATGATCTTCTGTTACCAGCAACAAATGTTACATCTGTGCCAGTGATCAAGGGGATACTGATAGTGATGAATAATATTGTCCCCAAGCAGCCCTATGCCAGTGCCGACAAGCCCGCCAGACCGAAGACATGGATCCATAAAATGCGACAAACACATCAGGAGCAAGTGAAAACGACCTTGATGCCAGCCGTGCAGGAGACCTTTGTAGGAAGGAGGAAACACTCTCCTATGATCACCCAAGAAGAGAATATGTGGATATATCTGGCACAGCAAGTACTGAATATATCTCACTTTTGTCTTACTGATGTGCCCAATGCTGAAGCTTTATTGACTACGTGTTTAGTAGCGGTGCCGACGCCTGTTCCGGTTTTAAAGCATATTTTCGGCGTCACACATAATGATTCTTTAGTTCAAGACTCAGACATTGGACAATCTTTTTCAGTTTATGAATATTGTAGGTTCTGCCAGGAAACCGACAAGAAATGGAGAAATTTGACACGTGTGATTACGTACAACATAACCCAAGGCGATGTGTGTTATATTATGACGTGAAAAGCACAACAAATTGGTAAATGCAGACAAATAGAGTTGACCAATCAGTCTAATCACACTGCATTCAAGAGGACACTGTGTTCGCGAATGTCACACAAATGTACCAGTGTAAATAACACTATAATAATAATAATAATAATAATAATAATAATAATAATAATAATAATAATAATATTATGGGCCTCATTACACGGATGGCGGTGAACCATGGCGCTATTAGCACCATGGTTCATGCCGGTAAAATACCGGCACCGCCTTTGTGGAAAGGGGAATTACCGCCCTATTCCAAGGTTGGCGGGGCGGTAATTCACCCTTCCACCATTGCCCTTCCCCATTCCGATTCCCATTTTTGCCCCATAGGGCTCTATGGGAATGGGGAAGGCGCTAATTACGGTACCGCAAATTGCGGTACCGTAATTAGCTCCCTGGTCCCTTTGCGGGTTGGTTTTTAATGCCTGCAAAAAGCAGGCGTTAAATTCCCCAACCCGCAAAGGGACCTCGTAGTAAGGCGGTAAGGATTTACTGGTAACGGTAAGATACCGGTACCGGTAAACCCTTACCGCCATCCGTGTAATGAGGCCCTATGTCTTGCAATCATACAGTGATAACTGCTAGTCATTTGAACCATGTAAAACTTCCAACAGGATGGCTCTTTTCATGTGGTAACATTACATATACTTATATTCCAGCTAACATTTCTGGAGGTCCATGTGCTTTGACTCGATTAGGACTAATGATGTTTCCTTTACACACAGCGATAACTCGAGGTAAAAGGTCAACTTTTGAATCTGTAGGGCTATCTCCTGACTGTGATTCACATGTACATTTGCTATCAGAAGCTGAGGTTCTCGCATTAACCCTTTCATTAGTAGGTGTTTGGGGTTTAACTGCTGGAGGTTACAAATCTTTGATGAAATTAGCGTGTTTAGTAGTTAAAAGTCTTAATCATACTTTGCAGGCTTTAGAAGAATTACTCCTTGATAGTCAAGTTATTAGAAAAGCAACTTTGCAGAACAGAGCTGCTGTTGATTATCTATTGCTGAAACATAATTTAGGGTGTAATGCTTTTGAAGGTATGTGTTGTTTCAATTTAAGTGACCACTCACGATCCATTGAAAGTCATATTCGAGGTTTGAGGGATCTCATTTCTCAAGTGTCCCAAGATCGTAACAGAAACTGGTGGGAATGGTTATTTTCATGGATATCTGATGTTGGGGGTACACTATGTTACATTTTTGCTTACATTTGTATTATACTGTTTATTATAATTGCTTGTTGTTGTTGCCTTCAATGTGTTCCCAATTTAGTTTTAATCTTTCGTAGATTTCAGAGACCGGTTCCAGTGCCACCTGGCTACGGAAATAAATATCCAAAGGGTGGAATTGTAATGCTTGATTTATGCTTGATTCAAAATGGCGCGGACGCGCAATGCATTCTGGGAGCGCCCGGAGCCATGTTGGATATTTACTTCACACCGCAGTGAAGTGCTGCACACATTTTGCTGAAGTGTTAGATTCACAGTGATGAGACAAACATGCTTTTCCAAACCTGGTATGCGGTCAAGGCCATTTCTGCTGAGAAAGCTAACGTTGTTATGGCTTGCTACTGTTCTCCGTGGAGCGTGTTTTTAGAGCAGGGAGGCCCTGCGTTCCTTGGGGGGTGCTCTCGATTGACCCAGCTGGCAACCGACGGCTGTTCCTCAACTGCGCAGGTGCGGGGGGCGCTGTTGCGCATGGAACAAAATGGCGGCATCCGTGTAAGCTCCGGCGATATCCTGGGCCACAAAGCCTGCTTATAACATTTATACACTCCGGTTCGGCACGAATTTTAAGGGAAACATGCTTCAGTGAACCAAGACCACCCACACGAAATCTTGGGAAAAAAGGTACAGCGGTTCGCAGGATCGGGACTCCGTAGCTGAGTGGGACTCGGTGTGGCGCACTCGCCCAAGATCGAGAGGAGGAGCCCAGCGCGGGAGCAGTAAAAGCAGAGGCGGAACCCGATGCACGGAGACCGCTTGGCGTGGAGGGAAGTGTCGTGGGTGCTCCGCTTCTCGTAGAGCGCCCTGCCGACACCCTGCCGCCCAGAACAAAGCGACTTCCCCACACAAGAGGAGAATATCCGGGAACCCGGCCCACAGCAGAAAGGTAGGCCGCACGGCCGTTGCAGCGTGTCACCGCTGGGTTGCGGGTGGGACCGCGGTTCAACTGACGAGTTGGGAAGGCGGGCGGGCGGACGACTGTCGACCTACCGTTGCTGGCCTTAAGAGACTGATGATTGAAACCGGGGTAAGGCCGGCTTGAGACAGCTCCCCCCGCATCTAAAGAGTGACTAAATAAGGGGCGCAAATAACATTGCCTCCCCCCTGCCACAGAGGTGACACGATACTACACAAACCCGCGCCTCGGCGACCCCACGGAGTGAAGCCAATGCAACCCACATTGAACTGGACTTGAACAAATCCCCCGGTCGGCCGATAACACCCCGATCCTGGCAGAGAACTACGCAAGGAATATCGGGACACCGACCAAACCCATGCTACGTGAATATAATAACAAGGTATACAGAGGAGACATACACCGGCATAGCTCCCAGACCAGAGACAATACCCAAAAGCTTTGGCCCTAAAAGGAACAAGGGTACAATTGAGAAATACACAACCACAATGCCGAAAGGTTCTGAGCCCGAGGAAGAAGAGGCAATGCTAATACAGGTTGAACAGACCCCTGCTGCCTCCATGATGGACCCACAAGCGGTGTTCCAAGCTATGCAACAGGGATTTGCGACGCTAACAGACAAGCTGGACGGAATCACGGCAAGTGTTGCAAGCATCAAAACACAGCTTGACAAAACGTCGTCTCGCATGACGGAGGCAGAAACCAGAATATCAGGAGTAGAAGACAAGATGGAAACACTGCAGAACACGGTGTCCACGATGGCCATTGAACTAGGGACAGTTAAATCTAAGTGTGAAGACTTAGAGGCGAGATCAAGGAGGAATAATACCCGTATAATAGGTGTTCCGGAAGAGGCAATTAAAGGAACGATGGAGAAAGCGGTGGAAAATCTTCTGCGAACACTACTAGGAGAACCAGGATGGTCGCCAGTATTCATGGTGGAAAGGGCGCACAGAACATTGGCCCCAAAACCGAAACCAGGAGCATACCCCAGGCCCATTATAGCTCGTATACTTAATTACAGAGACAGAGACCTGATCCTAAAAACTGCACGAGAAAAACAAGAGCTTAAGTGGGAAACCAGCACAATACGCATCTACCCAGACTTCACCCTAGCAGTCCAGCAGGAGAGAAAGCTTTTCACAGGAATCAAAAAGATTCTGCGTGATCGGCAGATACAATATGCAATGCTCTACCCTGCCAGACTCAAGATCCAACATCAAAATAAGGCGTACTTTTTTACATTTCCTGAGGAAGCCGCGACCTTCATAGAGACGCACATACCGCTGAATAAAGGACAATCCTGAAATGGAAGTAAAATCAATAGAAGAAATTTGAGTCAACTTTGCAGACATTATGATCAAAAAGGAAACAGGACCAGCGAAGAGACAGCTCCAAGTCAGGAGCCGCATACTACGGATGTCGAGAAACAACGAAAAGAAACATAACACAAATGCTGATTTGAAGATGCCAACTAAAGGAGAGCAACAGACCAGAACTGGAGACAACGCTGATAATAATGGATGGCTTGGGCACAGGAAACGCTGCAGCCCCCCCTGTAGCAGGTGCTAGAGAAGATGTGGGGTGGGAAGATGGGAGGAAATCAAGGCACGGTTGAAGTTCGGGGAACTGTGAGGGAGGGGGGAGAGAAAAGACTGGGGGAGTTTGATTATTGTTTAAAAAAGCAAGGTTGTCAGCACAAAAAGCACACAGGTACCAGGCACAGAAACTCTCAGGCCAAAATACAGACATATAGAGGCACACAACATTGCAAATACTACATAGATAATGGATAAGCCTAACACCGAAACTATCAATGCTCTGAGCTGGAATGTCAGGGGGTTGGGATCTAGGATTAAGACAAGGAAGATCATGGCTTACCTCAATAGACAAAAAGTCAAGATAATTTTCCTCCAGGAGATACACATAGGCCCTCGACAGGGCGACCAATTGATTTCGAATTGGGGCACTCATCAATACTTCACGACCTACTCCACTAGGGCAAGGGGGGTGGCGATACTAATACACAAAACAATTCCGTTCGTATGTAAAGGGACTGAACGCAACCCCGAAGGGAGATATGTTGTAGTACATGGTATGCTATACGACAAAGAAATAGTTTTTCTGAACTAATATGGGCCAAATATTGACCAACCCGAATTCTACACCACAGTGTTTGAAAAATTAGCGAGATACCCCACAGCTCGGGTAATATGTGGTGGGCGACGTACAGTTAGATCGTACGTCAACAAAAACCAGAACACTAACCAAGGCAGCACAGACAATAAACACACAAATGACAGATCTGCAATTAAAAGATGTCTGGATAACGCTAAACCCTACTGGCAGAGAATACACATACTACTCAACAGTCCACGGTATGCATTCCAGGATCGACTTGTGGTTAATAGACACGGATAGCATGGCCTGGGTTACGAAATCTCACATATACCCCAGAACCTACTCCGACCACTCACCGATACAACTAACATTGCAAATCATGAACAAGGCCACTCCAAGACCGCCATGGAGGTTTAAACCAGCAGCACTAAGGGACGTAGTATACAAAAACTCGATGGCGCAATATGTGCAGGACTATTTTGAGATCAACAAGCTCTCAGTCTCAACTCAGGCCACGCTTTGGCAAGCATTTAAAGTCTGTATAAGGGGCCAATCTATATCCATCGAAGGGGGGATCTTCAAAGACATCAGGGCCAGATTAGAGAGGCTTGAGACGCAATTAGCATCACTACAAACCCAATATGCCGCGACCCCGACCCCCCAATTGGGTGCTGAAATTAAGACTAAACTGGAGCAGTACCGGGATGCGGCAGACCAAGAGATAAAAAACTTTGATAGGCCTATAGCAGCACGTAGATACGGGGAGGGAGAGCGCCCTGGGAAATTACTGGCCAGAACAGTACGTGGAGAAAGGGGACCCACTAGCATACCCTTTATACAAATAGAAGATGGTACGGTGTCCACAGACCAGAATGAAGTGAAAGGCACGTTTTATAAATTCTATAAAGAATTATACTCCCCCCAGGGCACGGTCACAGACATCGAGATTGACCAATACCTCTCCAAGATACCAACAACACTTATATCAGAATCTACTAGAGAATTACTAGAGGCACCCATTACAGAGGCCGAAATACATGAAGCAATTAAAGCTCTTCCCAATGGAAAAGCTCCGGGCGCAGGGGCTAGGAGCAGAGTTCTATAAGGAGTTTAGTCAAGTCCTTACACCCGGACTGCACGCTGTCTGGAAGGAAGCTCTGGAAATAGGAGAACTCCCCGAAACCACCAGAGAAGCAATAATCACGCTTCTACTGAAGCCCGGTAAACCAGCTACAGAATGTGGATCATATCGCCCACTATCACTAATAAACACTGACGCCAAGATCATGGCCAAAATACTTGCTACGAGACTCACACCATATATGCCATACATGGTACATGAAGACCAGGCCGGGTTTATAACGGGTAGATCCACAGCCACTAATATTAGACGATGCCATCATATAATGACCTCCATTCCTGCCACCACTCAAGGGATAGCCGTGTCCCTAGACATGAGAAAAGCCTTCGATACAGTCTCATGGCCCTTTCTATTCGGAGTACTGTGAAAATACGGCTTTGGCCCACAATTTATAAAGTGGATCAGGGTGCTATATACTCGGCCTCACACGAGGATAAGAGTGAATGGAGCCCTCACGGGCATAATGGAGCTGTTGGGAGGCACCAGACAAGGTTGCCCGCTCTCCCCCTTGCTCTTTGCCCTAGTTATAGAACCACTGGCAGATATCCTCAGGTCTCGTTACAGCTCGTTTGGGATATGGCTTGAAGGCAAACTGCAAATTATAACGCTATATGCAGATGACATTCTTTTATACCTAAAAAACCCGGACAGAACGCTCGGCAAGATCCTGGCAGAAGTAGAAAGATTTGGCGAATACTCAGGAATACACCTCAACCCCCACAAATATGAAATATTCTCGCTCACAGACACCACAACACAACCCCGGAATCTTCAATGACTTATATGGAGTCCGATACACATAGTGTATCTAGGGGCCCACATAGCCAGAACGGCCCAGCTATCCCGAGCATTAAATTACACGACACTAGCGGACACCCTTTGCGCTAAAATGAAACGATGGAGTGTACTCCCAATATCAATGGCGGGACTATTAGCCTTAATCAAAATTGTGATACTACCGAAACTTTTCTACCTCTTTAGCACGGTTCCGGTGTGGCCCGGCCGTGCTCTGTTTACCAAAATCAATAGCACCTGCGCAAATTTTGCTTGGGGCGGACACCCCAGACTAAGCTGGAGAGTCCTGACAGACACATATCCAAGGGGAGGACTGATGGCACCGGACATGGAACTTTATTACTTGACGGCACAGGCACAACAGGCGGCAAGATGGGCCACATCCTTTCTTAACCCTGCTGACGTTTCCCTGTCGCCACAAGAGAGAGAGGTGATAAGGGCGCTGCAAAGAATGTCCAGACCCACCCCGAAACAATACAATACAATACAATCAACCCCTCCAAAGTCACATCCACGGCATGGTCCAGAATCACTGACATATATGGTGCCAGTAAACTATATCATCGAAGCATGCCAATATGGGGAGGTCCATACACATCACTCAGTGTTGATAGTGAAATAGCAAGGCACTGGAGCGCTAAAGGCATCACACAGTGGGGCTAGTTATTCTTGGACCAACATTTTATATCTTGGGAGGATATTAAGGATACACTGGGAGACACACATACACACAAGCAGCAATACCACAAGGTTGCAGCCATGGCACAACGAACCCACCCAACATTTCCAGAAGAACCAGAAATAAATATGGCATTAGGCTATATATTCACAGGAGGTACCCAAAAGGTCACTGCCTCTACGCTGTACAAAACTATAATACAAACACGCCCTGCGATAAACCACACAGCTAAAGGGAGATGGGAACAGGATTTGGGGCAACTGATAGACGATCAAGAGTGGTCTCGGATTTGTGCACTGACTAAAGGGATATCGTGTAACTCAAGGTTCAAATTGATACACTATAAAATAGTGCACAGGATACATTACACTCCATTAAGGCTTAAGCAAATATACCCCACATCGAATGGTGCCTGTCCAAGATGTAATGCTGGAAACGCTAATATATTCCATATGGTGTGGGACTGCACCAAATTGAGACATTATTGGTCAGGGGTATGCAGGGCGCTAGACAAGATGGCAGACCAGCCGGTGACATGGACACCACGGATTTGTATGTTGGGGGCAGAAGGCAAATTGAATCCGACGTGGCGGAAATTATTGAATCTGAGTTTGCTCATGGCCAAAAGAGTCATATTGATGAGATGGAAGAACGTACAACCCCCTACAATAGAGGACTGGAACAGAGATATGGTGTGGATTAATGACACTGAGGAACTGTATATTGACTTGGTCACACCACAAAGTAGACCCAGAAGCATATGGTCGCGATACAAGCAATTTCTGGCTGACCTCAGTGAATCGGAGAACCTGAACACAGAAGGCTAATAAACTGTATAAGTAATATGTCTGTATAATCAAAGTAAGCTGCTAAAGTATGTGCATAACCTGTGTGCAAATATAAATAAAGTTGTTAAAAAAAACAAAAAAAAACTGCGCAGGTGCAATTTCCAGAAGGTTCGAGAATTAACTCCCCATTGTGGAGTGTGTATATATGCGAAAACCCGGAGGGGGTCAGGTGAGACTTCACCCAGAGAAGGACGCTCCGTATGGCCTTCCTGTGAGCTGTGGTACTCTCGGCCTGGCTGTTCCCGGGGTCTTCCAGCCGCTTCTGGACGAGATGAGGACTTCTATTACGCTCACGGTGATGTATTTCTTTTTGACGTCTTTATTTCTTCTGTGATCTATGTCCATATTGGTTTTATGAGTTATTTCTATGTATTTGTAAGCTTTGGATAAATAGCCGTAAAGAGCTGATTTATCTTCTAAGAGTGTGTGGTTGTGAGTTATTGTGTCCGTCTGTTTATGGTTCAAAGTACTTGCTCTATAATTGCATTGATGATTTATGGTTGTTTCGTGCACTTTTCGGGGGAAGAGCAGTACAGATAGCGAGGAAAGGGGAAGGGTAACTCCTTCAATGGTTAGGGCTACAGAAAGAATGAGGATGGAGAGCAGAAAGGGAATAGCTCCCCGACTGCTAGCTTAGCAAATAGATTAAGAGTAAAAGAAAGAGAAAGAGTGAGGCCAGCAGCTAGAAAAACGGATGACGGATTGAGAATGTGGGAGCAGGAGTAGGTTAAGCTTTTTCCTGCTAGGATAGAGGATAGGCTGTGAAGAGCAGTAGATATACAAGAGCAGGAAAACATGAAAGAAGCACTGAGGCTAGCAAAGGAAGCGGTAGTGCTGCTACAGCAGCAAAGAGATGAAGGGCGGGAAGAAGTTAGAAGATAGGTACGATATGTAGAAGAAGGAAGGTGGCGGCATGGGCAGGTTCTTGTTAGGTTGGATAAATCTGTTATCAAAGCGGTCAAGGTAGATATGGAGAACAGGGATACTGCGACAGGTACAGTGTTTGAGCAGGGAGGACGGGAGACAGCACCCTATGGTAGTGTTCAGTATGCTTCCATGCCTGTAGCAGCATCAGGGGAGGTGACACCAAGAGCAGAAGATGAAGATGAAGAGGAATGGGAATCAGATGTTGACCAGGGAGATCATGGTGTAGTTTCCGTACCTCCCGTTCCAGGAGCAGCGTCAGCAAGCACACCATGGAATCTTAGGATACACCAGGGTACTTGCTGCATGGGCATTGCAAGTAGCAAGGGAGAGATTGGGGAAGCCCCAGTGAAAGCGGGTGTAACTCAGTTTCTGTTGCTCCAGAAGGTCTAGGAAAAGCATATTATGTCCTGTGGTCACACATGTGCCAGAATAACTTGATGAAGACACTCCCTTCGCTCACTGCAGGGGTGGGGAAGCGGATTTATGCATTAGAGAAAGATACTGCCGGTTTCAGGTTGGCCATAGGGGACATGAAGAGTTTATTCACTGCCCGAATGGGGGAGCGTTCAGACGAGCTTTGGTGGAGATTGGGGTATCCAAACGTTCAACTGGATACAGATGCCCATGATGGTTCAGCTTTTAATAATTGCTGTGCACAGGTATGGGTGGCCTTGTCGATTATGTATCCTCATATGCTGGGTATAAATTCAATTCTAGCCAAAGCGATGAAATTGGATGATGACCCTGCCGCACACATCCAATCAATTCAGGAGATGTGGAGGGCAGAAACGGGAGAAGTTTGGGACTAAAATGTGACAATTATTTACCACAAGCCCAAGCAAGTTCAACACAATCTGGATAAAGTGGTAGGGATGAAGGCCAAGAGTTGGCTAGAAATTCAAGCACATATTGTTTATTTTTGTAAAAGAATACAAGAAAAAGAAAAGGAGGGTATAGAACAGGCACAAAAAGCCGAGGCTAAGCTTGTTCAGAAGAAATTGGTGAATATTTGTTTGGAAGGGGCAGTAAATACGAACTCTATAGAGGGTCAACAGGGGCAATAGGCACAAAGGGACAGGGTGAATTGGGAATGACATGGGTGGATGGACAAGTATGCTCCCGCTCCAACACAGATGAGAGTGTTTCTGAGGGGTAGGGTAGGATTTCCACGAGGAAGTGGCCCATTTGGCGGGTTCGGAAGAATGGGTCCCCAGTTTAATGGGCCAATGGGAAACAACTGTGGATGATTTTATGGTATTCAGTGTTGGTCATGCGGAAGGTTGGGCCACATGTCACAAGATTGTCATGATAAGCCACAGCATTTTAACATGGGAAGTCAGCAGATGCAATTCCCAACCCTGCCATATACCCCAGGCTGTGTGCAAACACAGCAGGCACAGGTTCAACAGAACCTGGCGACTTGGGCTGCACAGACCTATGGGGTCCCACCGACCATGCCTGCACAAACATTGGTACAGACATGGGAGAAGAATCCTAGGGGTCTCCTATGTGTCCAGTTCTGTCCGTTTCCACCGATCCAGAAGACGAACCCTCGATAGGTGTACAGGCAGGTGACTGAATGTTTTCATTTATGGTCGACACAGGGGCTTCAACATTTTGTATTAAGGAAGGTGAGTTCCCCTTGTCAGGCAAAACGATGGACACACAGGGATTCTCTGGGGCTATGCTGTCAGTTCCTTATGCTGAACATCTCTGTATTAAGTTAGGTATACAAAATGTATCTGTCCCTTCGTTGTTGCGTAGAGACAACCCAGGGAATCATTTGGGAAGAGACCTCCTGAGCAATCTACAGATGTCGATTGCTTTCACAGAGGAAGGTATAGTATGTTCAACCTGAGGTTTGTATCTGGTAAGAGAAGCAGTGTGTTTACATGCATATTGTAGCGACAGTGCAATAAGGGAGGTACCTGTACATTCAATTTAGTATATTTAAGGGATTATGGTTTTGTTGAGTTGGTCTACTGGGATCAGAAACGAGACATGGCGAGTTCCAATTGAGTTCTTGTTTCGGCCTGTTGTGCCGCAGGAGGTAACACCAGGCACCATTGTTACCATTCTCTTACAGGCAATAGTGATCAAGAAGAACAGGGTGGTTCTCTCAGGCACAGATGAGGAAGGTGTAGAATGGCACACAGTTCTATGCATTGATCCGATCTTACCGCTAAGAGACATGTCCGATGAGCAATTGTTCGAAGACACTGAATACACAGGAGAGATGGTTTTTGAGATTGGGGTGCCTTGCCAGATAGCGATAGAGCACCACAGACCATGCTCATCATTAAAAATACATCGCCATATTGGAATGAGAATTTGTAAAAGGTGCCGGACCATTTATGGACCAGCAATCCTCATGATGTGGGGATGCTAAAGAGTGTTGGAGGAGCGTGTATAAAATTGAAACCTGGTGCCATATTACCATGGGTCAAGCAGTACCCCATGTGTAGAGAGGTGGACGAAGGGATTCACAAGACCATTATGGTGTTGTTGAAGCAGGGCATAATACACCCTTCTTTGTCCCCATGCCACACTTCCATCTACCCTGTGAAGAAAGCGAAGGGGTCTGATTGGAGGAAAGTCCAGGAGTTGCGCCCCCTCAATAATATTGTTGAGGCTAAATGTCCGGTGGTACCGAATACTGTCACCATTCTCTGTAGCATCCTTACTGGGTTGACCCACTTCATGGTGATTGATTTAAAAAATGCATTGTTCTTGGTCCCCTTAGCCCCCAATTATCAGTACCTCAAGGCGTTTACGTATCATGGTCAGAGATTCTAGCACACAAGTTTGCCCCAGGGGTACTGTGAATCTCCGAGCATCTTTAACAGGATGGTTCAAATGGAATTTACATGTGCCCAGTACTGTAATTCAGTACCTGGATGATTTATTAGTCTATAGCACTTCAGAGGAGCAGTGTTGAGGAAATTCAATAACACTCCTCACTGTGTTCGTGGAGAAGGGGTACAAATTGGACAGTGAAAAATTGCTGTACTGCCAGACAGAGGTAATATATTTGGAGAAATAATATCACCTGCAGGAAGGAAGGCAATACTAGAGAGAGGCTCCGCAGTTCAAAATATGCCTCAGCCAGTCACACTGAAACAAATGCAGCCATGTTTGGGGCTCTGTAATTATTGTAGATCATGGATCTTTGATTACTTTAGTTATGTGAGGCCCTTGCTACAGGGGCTTAAGAAAGTGCAGAAGGTGAAAGTTCTGATAGAGTTGTCTGAAAAAATGGCTACTTGCTTTCTGGAACTCAAGGCAACGATCAGTAATGCTCTCCTCACGGTGACCCCGATTTAGAAGAAACCATTGTATTTGTTTTTTATTTCGAATGAGCAGGTAATGACAGCGGCCCTGACCCAGCAGACGTTGCTAGGCCACAAACCTTGAGCGTGCTGTAGCGGACTCCTTGATCCACTAATGCAGGGACAGTTCCCTTGTGAGCAAGGTTTATCGGCAGCAGCTTTTGCTATTCAAAAGTCTTCAACCATGAGTATGGGTTCCCTGGTGACATTGTATGTAGAGCATGCAGTCTTCACAATCTTAGAACAATCCAATTCGATCTTGATGACCCAAAGAGTTTGGGGCTATGAGAAAATCCTATCGAATGCATCAATATATCCCGTGCAGTGTCACCTAGTCAGTCTGGCAACATTGTAGCCGAGACAGTGCAGCCTGATGATATTGTTCCTGATTGTACACCTTATGAGGGGGAAGAGGAAGAGAGGATGAATGTCAAAGAGAATGCCTTGGGAGGAGGTGAGGTACATTTTGATGATGGGTCTTCAATCATCAATCAGGACACTGGTGAGAGGCATACGGGTGCAGCCGTTGTGGGCTTTGTGGATGGGGAATACCGGGTCATATTGAATAGACGATTGCCTTTGCATTATTCCGCAAAAGCGACGGAACTAAAGGCAATAGAAATTAGTAAGGGGAAGGCAGTCACTATGCATTCAGACTCTGGGTATGTCATCTCCACTGTGTACTCAGGGTTATCAAGGTGGCAGAAAAGAGGGTTTAGGACATCTGACAGGACCCCTGTCCAGCCGGGTCCGCTGTTATCCAAAGTAATTGAAGCGTTCATTTTGTACGCAGAGGTAGGTTCTTTTTTAAATTTTTTATTTGTATGCGGTTTTATTAAAAATTTACAAAAGAATTTACAGAGAATAAAAAGAAAAATTCACAATAGCAATTGAAAATAAGATAATCAACAGAGCAAGAGAGTATGGCATTCACAGAATAAAATGATTCCTTAAAAAAGAAATAACCAAAAAAGACACATCCTTAAAAAGAAATTCTTTTTTTTAAATGTCTACCTATATTAATAAGAGGAAACAGAGTGGACACACAATCCAGTCAATATAGGAGGCAGCAAACAATTTTTTACCCCACAGTTATCTAGGGTGATCTAAATGGAGATTCAAAATAAATCCAGAAAGCGCCAATCCCTCTCGCATATTTTGTACACATAGACAACGTTGCCACACGAGATCAATAGGTTGGCAAGAGTACAAATCCTTCAGTAAGCTTAAGCAGGAATCTCTTAGAGTATTGATTTTAGTACAATGAAGGATAAGATGTTTAGCCGTTTCAGGTACCAGATGACAAAATCTACATAGGCTATCCTCCACCTTAATTTGGTTTCTTCTCAGCATAATATCCAAAGTAGGATGGATATTTCAATGTAGTCTTAACAGAAGAGATTGATGTATTCTATTTGGAAACATGGTGAGAATCTTAGAGAGGGAGCCTCTTTTCTTATGTTTGTGTGTTAAGTGGTTCATTGATTTGTATGAGTGAAAGCTATCTACAGTAAGAGCCCAATCATAGTCCAGCAACTTCTTTTTGGTTTTCATTGGGTTGGTGTTTAGTTGTCCCAAGTCAGAGTCAACACTTTGGAGGATCGTTTCACACGAATTGCAGAATTTAGTTAAAAAACCAGAGAACTCAATATTGCTTCCAACTAACTCATATAAAGTATTGGGTGATGGAGCCTTGATTTTTGCATATAGCGTGAGCATCCTCCAATGCACACGAGACTTTCGGGAGACGTATCCCAATTCATATCGAATTGTGGTGAGGGGTACCGCATTCGGTAGGCCGAGGATCCGTCTCCGGATTACACCTTCAATAACATTCAATTTAGACACAATTAAATCTGTGCATAATTCAAGGTCATGGGTCAGTTTGGGAGCTAGTTTCTCTTCAAAGAAAAGGAGGGCCGGTTTTATGGAAAATCACCCATAATTGCGGTCGATTTTTTAAATCTGATTTTCCAGTAATTTAGCTTTATTGAGAAGGACATCAAGCTGCCCGCCCGAGCCCCTGCATGCACCAACATGATAGCCTAGGTAGGTTAGGCTGCTAGAAATGCCCACCCTCACCCCCTCCAAATTCCAAGGATGGCATGGATTCTTATGGGCTCCTTTGGCAAGTGCGAGAATTTTAGCCTTGCATGGATTGATAATCAAACCATTAATCTTAGCATAGTTGGCAAAGGTATCCAAGAGTCGCTGGAGGCCCACCTTGGTAGTGTCGAACAGCAGAAAGTCGTCCGCATAGGCCAGCCAGACAATCTTACTGCGGCCCACTCTTGGGGCCAGCAGTCCCTCTTGGAACAGGTGTTCAGCTGCATCAGACACATATTGATTTAAAACCCAGGAGCCAGTACACACCCCTGTCTGACCCCACAATGTGTATGGACAATAGTTGACATATCTCCCTTTTGATTCAGGCGAATTCTAATACCAGAGTTTTTATAGACCTCTTCCAGCAAACTCAATAAGCCCCTCGGTAGACCCCATGATGCAAGCTTGCGCCACAGCCTTTGACAATCAACACAGTCGAAGGCTGCAGAGAGGTCGACTGATGCCATAAAAAATATGGCCCTTGTCCCTACTCCAAGCCGCACCCTGTAAACATTTGACCACAATGCCATTGATGTTAGTAGAATGGAATTTGTGGAAACCTGTCTGGAAGGGGCTCAGCGGATGACAGCTTTTTTCCCAATCTTCAAGGTGAGAGAGAATTAAGGCAGAAAAGATTTTGCAATCTGCGTCAATCAAGGCAATAGGCTGATAGTTCTTTGGGTCTGACCTACTGCCACACTTGAAGATTGGAATGACATGTGCTAACGACCAGGATTGTGGGCAGACCCCAGATTCTACGATATCCTTAAATTCGTAGTACAGAAGATTGGCCCATAGGTTTGGGTCTGACTTAAAAGTGTTATTAGTTAACCCATTAGGTCCGGGTGCTCGGGATCTTTTACATTTTGAGATTAAACCCAGAACAGTATCGATCTCAAGGGGGGGCTCCCATTTAACAGTAGGGCCAGTTGGTATATTGTCTTTTGGGTTCTCTCCCCCCAGAGATGATTTAAGGGCAAATCTGTTGCCAAATAAGTCCAACCATGCATGTTCCAAAATCGGGTTTAGTTGGGAAGTGGCCAAATGAGAGTCTTGTCCATTCCCAATAGCCCAGAAGGCCCCCACATTAGACCTGATGAGGATCTGCAGCACAGGTCCAGCATCTTGTTGCAGAAGACGATGCTTAAGGGTTTTGCACACATTTTTATAGGATTGTTTGATCATTCTAATGCCCCTAAATAATAGTTCCCCATCAAGGTTCAGTGACCTAAGTCTCCTGATCTCTTTTTGCATGATAGTTTTAGTCAGCGCCAAGTCATGGTTGTAACAATGAGAGTGCCAACAGTCCTTTGGCCCAGCTCACTTACCGCTGCCTTCACAAGCGACATAATACCCGATGTGTTAAAGGTATCCAGTTTCCAATCAAAAGTAGTTTGATTGAGTTGGGCCCTTAAGTTTTGATTTAAGATCTCAATATTTTTTGGTGTCCATCTAACAGAATATCGAGATGGATTAGGTACAACCTGTAGATGAGTCTGGAATTTCTCATTGAGGAGATTCAACTTAAAAGCAGCCGTTAAAACATCATGATCACTCCAATTGTTCATATTGATTTTAAACGATGTACATCTTTTACTCAGATAGTCATCCAGGAAGATATAGTGAAGCATGGAGGTATAATCTCCACGTCGCCAGGTATGCCAAGTAGTATCTCCAATTTGGGCTTTAGGGTGCCCAACCAAGGGCTGTAACCCTACATTACCCAGCCCCCCATACCAGGCAAAACCCACTTGTTTTTTCCTGGAAGAGCCCAGAGCCTCCATATTCATTTTACAAGTTTCCTAGGCAGGAATTTCAAATTTGCATTCACAATTTAGATCACCCGCAACCAGGACATGACCTTTGTCATTAGTAGAAGACCTGTGTAGCATCTGCAGTTAAGGGTTAGGAGCGTGACAAGCTGGAGCTTCGAGAGACGAATGTAGGAACGCGTGTAATGGAACTCGGGGAGTGTGGAGAGAAGAGAGTTGGAGGAAGACGAGCAGACAGAGTGAGATGAAGGATGCAGTCACTCCCCTCTCCACTACATGCCCTTAAAAGACTATAGAACTTACTTACTTTACGTTAAGATATATAAAGTAGTCATATATGTTATCCCCAACTTTATTGTATACTTATTAAAATACTTCCCCTTTTGACTTACCTGAGTTTACCCTGCTTCAACCTGTCAGATATAGCATGGGAGATAGCTGTAACAAAGCATCAACCGGTGACATACCACTATGCCAATAAATATTGATAAATAGAAGCTTCAGGGCGCCATTTCCGGTTGAGAGATCCACCCCAAGGCCCCAAAGGGTAGGCCCAAAAGAGCAGTACCCCTGAGGCCTACGCAGTGACCCATGCAATCAGAAGACCCTCTGCCTGTCTGCCCCCCAAACTCTGTCTGGCCAACTGGTCATAGATTTGGTAACCATCTAGATATGGGGTAAAAGTCATCCATGTCTCTTGTAAACTTACAACGTTAGCCTCTCTCAATTGCAACAAACAGTCCAGATTATTGAATAAGTGGGAATTACCTCTAGAATTCCACGATTTAACACATAAATCAGAACTTCTACTCAGATCTTTCGAGGAAATTAATTGGCTAGGGTACACGTTTCTGCCACAAGGTCGAGATGATGGTGGCCCAATCAACATCTGATTCCTGTTTTTTTACTGGTTTAATAGTTTAATTAGTTCCGCCACTCCCTGGGGGCCCCGCAAGGGATCAGCAGAGAATTTTCCCTTTGACTGATCTGTAGGTAGCTCTGGCTTCTCTGCTTCCCAGGATAATCTGGACTCAACCTCGAAGCCCAGGTTCCTCAAGTGGCCAGTCTGGGTAAGGATACATTCCTTAACCAAAGGAGAAAAAAGGAATAGCAGGTTTATATCCCGACACTCTCTGTCCGGGAAGGCCACCCTAGCAATATCCTTAGAGGAAATAAGAGTGAGGGCAGGTATTTCTGCAAAGATAGTCAGTACATTAGATCTATTCAAACAGATTGGTGCTTCCAAATCCAACAGGCTCCTTATTTTGACTAAATTCAAAGATTTCCCAGTAGTAGTATTATTACGTGAGTGGCCCTGTAAGGTGGTCAGAAGATGTTTCGAGGGGCCTTTTTGGCCCATTCCTTGAACATTGGGTATATCAAACTGAGGAGTCCTGGTCAACGGTTTATGAAGCCGTTCCACCAAATCTCTTATACCTGAGGAAATAGATGGATAGAGGGTTTCTGATGGAATATTTTCATCCCGAAAGTTCCCCCACCCAGCCCCAATATCTAAAGAGGGCAGAGTAGTATCAGAGTAACTAAGTTTCTCCTTAGAGATTACACTGCCCTGTAAAGAACCCCATATTGAGGGTGGAATTTGTGGGCCA
This sequence comes from Ambystoma mexicanum, assembly GCF_040938575.1. Lineage (NCBI taxonomy): Eukaryota > Metazoa > Chordata > Amphibia > Caudata > Ambystomatidae > Ambystoma > Ambystoma mexicanum. The sequence continues at coordinate 1,076,270,723 of NC_090933.1, read as the reverse complement.
CATTTCTCATTGCAAAAGACACTTTGAACATTTGTAGCGCATTTGGACTGCCCCACTGAAGTTAGTAAATGGTCTCTAGAGGACAAAGAGCCTAGCCCCTGTGGCAGGGGTGAGTCTGTTGGTACAGACCCTTGATCAAGCATTTTGGTTTTCTCAGAGCCTAAGCCCCATCGCGGAGGCAAAAGAGCCAACGGGGCATGAGCCAATGGCTGCTTAGGACCATCGGATTTAGGAACCTTAGGTGTCTCCAGAGGCGGCTCTGGGTTGTGCATTTGTGCAGCACATGGGCCCTGGGCAGTGCTGAAGGTGAGTATGTCAGATTCAACAGTTGAGTCCACCAACTTGGGTTTCAATGCAGTGACAATAGAGTTCACCCCCACCTCTGAGATAGGCCCTAATTTTGGTTTAACCAGAGAATGTAACAATGTTTTAGGTGTGACAGGGCTGGGGCGCTTCATTGCAAATTTTCACTCAATCAATTTCAATTTGCGATGGAGGGGTGCTTTGTTGGGAGCAGCGGCCTCAGAATTTCAGCCCGGAGCTGGAGCACCGGCCTCAGATTTCATTGCATGGAACCATTGTTGGTCCCTTAAAAGGGACATCAAGAGAAACCGAGCTGTCTGATTCTAGATTATCTCAGTTCGTGTGGGGGGGACCGGCGGGATAACTGTAGAGGTGTAAGCCCGGTAACTAGGCCAACGCTGTTGGTCTCAGACTCAATTGGGCTCCAATCCAGTCAGGTTTGTTACTCATCTCCACAAGAATTTCCATGCCAATACAGTAAATTTTAGTGTTCACTTCTGCCATTAGTCTTTGAAAGTTTTTTAGTTCCACCCATATATTGTCGTACAATTCGACAAATGAGCTGAGAACCACATTTAAAGCAGAACTGTTGGATGGGTTAATCAGAAGCGCTCATCAAGATCTTTAAGGGTATGGTGCAGTCTTGGGGAACCCCCATGGTCCTGATTATCCCCCTGACTGCATACATCCTCTGAGGAGGTGGATTTAACCACATCAATCCAATCAATGATATTTGTAAGGTGCATCTTGGGTGAGGCCACCACTGGACTGTTGTGTGGGACATATAGGGGTTTCGCAGGCATAAGGCAGATCCATTGCTTTATCTGCACACTCGATTATACTGATATCAGTGATATTGTTATGACCACCAAAGAAATCCAATGTAGTCATGGCTGAGTGGTCCAACATAGCGTTATCTCTGAATGCTTTAGGTAATTTAATTTCAGTACTTGTGGAGGTCGCTTTCAGGATATAATTATCCATATATGTTCGACCCAATATTGGCTGGATAGTTCTTTGGTGTTTAGGGGTATTGGAATAGGACTTTCCAATAGGAATGGCAGCTATAGTGAAGGCACGCAGGGCATCGGTATTATGAACCAGAGCTTTATGAATAGAAGCAGAAGGGTACTGCTCGTTGACACTTGAGGGCATTTGCTGGGCAATCGAGAGAGTAGTTGAGAAGACATCTTTTGGGTCCGCTCCCATATTCCCAACCAAGGGGTTGGAAGAGGTAGGCAGCACACACAGGGAGGTAGAGCTTGCTGGTTGGCCTAGGGTGGGAGACCACTGCTTCGCCCCATCTAGGGACATGTGGATGTTGCCCAGGGGGTCCAGCAAGATAGCATCCAATTGCATAGGCATTCCTTTCTGAATTCGTTTCGAGCAGTAAATTCTCTTCTTCTTACATTGATGTTGAATCTATTATTGGTCATTGTAGCCACTGGAGTCTGGGTTGCTTGTGGCTTTGGATATTAATCAAACATGAGTGTCTATTTAAGTACTAACTTGAATTTTGTCTCTTTGTGATGGTAGACAATCCGTGACATCTAGCCTAATGCTTATATGTAATTGTGCCAAAAAACACAGTATGTAGTATGCCTCTTGAGCTACACTACCCTGATTGTTTGTTTTCTTACACATATTTTCTCTACTTTTTCTTTATTTTAGTTCATTTGTATGATCTTTGGCTCAAGAAGAAGAGAATTTACTTCTCGAAACGCGTCAGCCGTCCACAATGAATGGAACTTTTCTCTGCTAATTGCGTTTGGAAAAAATTACACATGTTCTTATACTCACACCATTGATTGCATAATTATTAATGACCAAACCTGCTTTCTAATTGAACATTTTGATTTTGAAATATAGAAGAGTTTTTTTGAACTAATGTTTAGACGTCTTTTTGACGCAATTTAAAGGTGTGCAGGGGAGGGAGGGTTCCAGTTTGGATCCTCTTTTCTCTCTTTTCTATATATGTATGCAGCCCTGTGCCAGGGCTGCTTTTCCTCCCCCGCACCCAGAAATCTTTAACCCTTGGTCTAAAAGTCTTTAACTCCTAACATTTCAGGACCGAGAGTGTGCACTTTTTATCCCTTTCTGTTTCATTATTTGAGAAATCATCCATGAAAAGACCACCATTTGAGCCCCCATGAGAATTTGTTATGGGGCATAGGCTACACACACCTCTTTCACCTGCACTGCATCAGATGCACACAAGAGCGCAGAAGTCCTTGGAGAGGAGTTTAGGGAGTACCTTAGGGCTTTAACCAAAAGTGTCAAGATTATATTTTCACAGGTTGTGTATTCTCACCAACAGACTAAATGAGAAAACAGCAAGAAAACCAACGATCAACACAAGCCACAGCTACTCCGGGGGAGCCTGGATCTTCATTCGGACCTTCGTGCATCGTTGGAACGAGTGGCATTTCCATGGCCGACCCCATCATTTACGCAACTCTGACTGCTGTGAAGGTGCAGGGCAACAAGAACTGGATACACCTTAGTGATTCCTGAAGGGATACCAGCACCCCTCCACTGGCACAGGAGCAGGAGCAGGCATAACGTTAAGTATGCCCTAAGGATCCCCGCTCATTCCAGAGAAAGAATGGGGTGCCAATGAAGATCTGGGACCTGAATGTATCTGCTTAGAAAAAGAGGAAATATTCAAATGTATAATGTGTATTAAGAATGAATGTTTATATGGTTTTTGTGGTTCTCTTGTCATCATGTTTGAAGATGGCAACACATGTAAATGTAGAAGGTTCACATTTATCTAGGTTTGTAGAACCTGAGGATGTATTGCCAAGAGCAAGAATAAGTATTGATGTTGATTTTTTTAATAATGGGGATGATGTACTAAATCCCAAAACAGATGCATATGGTTCTGCAGTGGATAATGTATGGTACAACCACATTAGGAAGCTTGGGAGAGAGAGATCAGTAGGCTATTGCTACATCTTCTCTCTCATCCCCCACACTTCTGGTGTTCCTAGGGTATTTATCCCAAGTGAAGTAGAGTAGAGGTAGCAGACACACTATGCCTAGTGCACCTAACATTGTGCATGGTCCGAGGGCAGTTTAAAGGGCAATCAGTTACAGCATCTGTTTTTCCAACCGATGAAGAGTGTTCAGTTGTGGATCACTAAGAGCAGAAATATGTTCGGTGCATACAAAGAGCCCAATTGAGATTAGAAGGGGCTATTTTTTCTAGAAATTGATGGGAGCTAGGGCTGAAGAGTTGCCGAGGTGGAGGAATTAGGGGATTCTTGGAAGAAGGGGTGGCACATATAAACAAAGAATGTGTGAATGTGGCATCATTATTTGCAGCATCTTTCCTGGCTCAAAGAGCCAGAAAAACCTGTCAGGATACAGACACTTACCCATTTTCCTCTGTGTTTTAAGGGGGATGGCAGGGTGCCCAGTGGCACAAATGGGAACTGCAGTCGTACGCTCCGTGTCGCTGATATGGCTAGAGGTACGGCTGCTCTTCTGGACAATTTTTGGACCTGTGGATCAAACGCCTATAGGCAGTTGGCTCCAGCCTGACGAGGTGTGTGCAGTTTCTCTACACTTCACGTGCCAGTTGTACGACAGGCATGGTATCAAGTGAGACACAGATTCAAGTGTTATAGTTTCAAAACTTTTATTTACTACAATGCTGGCATTGGTGTAATACCTAACTGGCCCTAACTCTAAATGGATGTCTAAACCTATGCTTGCCCTCACTCTCTGATAAAATGTGGTAGGAAGTCTCTTTAGAGGAAAAAGAGTGATTAAAAAAGAAATACATATCAAGGCTGGTTTCCGGTGGTCTTCTCACCAGGTGTGGCTTGGTTAGTATTGTCAGAGTTTGGCACAATCAAAATGAAGTTGTTCATCAGCTCTTCTCCACAAAGTTCTTATACTCTGTTCAACAATTCCCAATATCTTTAGTTCCCGGGGATTCCCTTCCCCAAGCTTCACTCCTTCCAAGTTTAAAATCAAACAGAAATATAACAATGTTTCTTCCAGGCTTCTCGGGGTTTCCTTCCCCAAGCTTATGCCTCCTTGTTTCACCAAATAAAAGTTCACCTTTGTTAAGCCTCTTAGGGTTCCCTTCCCCAAGCTCAGACCCCTTCAGTTTCAAACACAATTTCTGTTTTGTTAGGCCTCTTCGGGTTCCCTTCCTCAGGCTCAGGCCCCTTCAGTTTCAAACACAAGTTCAGTTTAACTACACAGTGTCAAGGAGTTCCCCCCTTCTCACCTGAGTTCGATCTTTGCTGGATTTCTTGATCGATGCCTTCTTGCATACTGCTCGAGTCTTGAATAAGGCTGCACGAATCTCTTCCGACTCCAGTGTGCGTTCAAGTACCGGGATGCAAGGATCCAGGAATCCAGGAAATAACAGGGTGCGCAACTAGCACACGAGTCCAGGAATCAAGAAAGGAAGGAAAGGGACTAGGATTGGGTTAGAGTGGAAGAAGCAAGGGAAACAATAGCGCGAGCTACGGAGCACACGTCTGGTCGCTACTTCGCAATAGCATTGAGACGCGCGGGGCCGCAGGGGCGTGGCATATTTATGGAACATACTACGTCCGCCGTGAAGGCTGGTGTGAGGCATGTCACGTGATACAGCCATGTTGGGAGAAACAATGAATGCAAGCCCCGCCGTGACAAGGACCAGGCAGTCCAGAAGGGGCGCGTTCTGTGGGTCATGACAGCATGCCTCCTCCGAAAACCTGTTCCACCAGGTTTGCCCGGGTGTTTAAGGTGAAATCTTAGTAGTCGAGGGGCCTTGAGATTAGAAAGTGGTTCCCAGGTTCTTTCACTAGGAGGATATCCTTTCCATTCAACCAGGTATTGAAGCTGACCCCGTTTATACCTGGAGTCACATATTCGAGATACTTCATATTCCAATTGGTTATCGACCAGTAGAGGAGGAGGTCGGTAGGATTTCCGGGAGGATTGGTGGTAGGGTTTTAATAAGGATGTGTGGAATACTGGGTGAATTTTCTTCGAAGAGTCTGGTAGACTAATCCGGTATGAAACTGGATTGATAATTTCCTTGATGGGAAATGGACCATAGTACCGAGGGGCCAACTTGTTTGGCCGTAGATGCCGGGGTAGTAATTTCGAGGACAACCAGACTTGATCACCGATTGCATAAGAAGGACCTGGTCTCCTTTTTAAATCTGCATACCTCTTAGTCTGTGTTCTGGCCTTCTCTAAATTTTCTTTGGCCTCTTGGTGTACGTTGACGAGGGTTTCAATCCAGGAGTCGACAGTAGTTACTGGTGTAGGATGAGGGAGAACAGAGGGTAGAACTGATGGATGGAAACCTTGGCTACAATAAAAGGGGGTGGTCTTAATTGCTGAATGGTCAGAATGGTTGTAGGCGAATTCAGCCACGGGTATCAGGAGCGACCAGTCATCCTGAACCTTGGTGGCGAAACATCGAAGATACTGTCCAGGGTCTGATTAGCACTTTCTGTGGCTCCGTTGGTCTGGGGATGATAACCAGATGAGAGGGCGTGTTGGATTCCCAAAATGCGACAGAGATGTTTCCAGAATTGAGAGACGTACTGAGGTCCTCGATCAGATATGATCTTGGAAGGGAGTCCATGTAAACGAAATATGTGTTCCAGGAAGATTCGAGCAAGTTCGGACGAGGATGGTAACTTACACAGGGGTGTAAAATGAGCCATATGAGTGAACAAATCTATGGTAACCATGATGGTCGTGTACCCTCGGGAAGGTGGTAATTCCACAATGAAGTCTGTAGCAATGAATTCCCATGGCCTTGTTGGCAGCGATGGTTGCATTAGAAGACCCGCCGGTCTCTTGTTATCATGTTTGTTTTGACTGCAGACAGCACAAGCTTTGATGTACTGCTGTACGTCGATCTTCGTTCCAGGCCACCAAAACTGTCTTTGTATAAAACGGAGGGTGTTGGTTATGCCACGATGTCCGGAGTGAAGGGTATCATGACAGAGGTTTATCATTCTTTGTTGTAATTTCTGTGTAGGACTGACCAGTGCATTGTCCTTGAATAAGTATCCTTCCTTAAGTCTTAGGTTCCATGGATTCTTCCTTGAAATATCCTTCCAGAGGTCAGAGGATTGGGTTTGTACTCGAACTTCTTCCAGGAGTTGACTGCTTGAGCTACAAAGATCGTGTGGGGAAACATCTTAGGATAGGCCTTGTCTTCAGTAGTTACATAGTCAGGACGTCGAGATAAGGCGTCAGCAATCATGTTTTGTGATCCGGGAACATGAGTGATTTGGAATTGGTATTGGGCAAAGAAGTAGGCCCAACGCGCCTGACGACTGTTCCTGCACTCCAATGATTGTAGAATTTGAAGATTCTGATGGTCCGTGCGGACCTGAACTGGATATCTAGCACCCAGAAGTAGATGTCGCCATTCAGTGAAGGCCTGGTGGATGGCTAACAGTTCCACTTTTCCAGGACGGAATAGTGTGTCTCACTGGGAGTCAGGGTTCATGAGAGGTAAGCAATGGGGTGTTCCAGTTTATCCTCAAGTTCCTGTTTCAAGACCGCTCCTATGGCGTAGTTAGAGGCATCCGTTTCCACTAGGAATGGGTGATTTATGTCTGGTTGGGCCAGGATGGGGGCTTGCTTGAACTCTGTCTTCAATCGTTGGAATGCTTTGTCTTGCGGTGTAGTCCAGATAAAGGGAGTGTCTTTCTTCAAGAGAGCAACAATCGGCTGGACGATCTCGGAAAAGGTAGAAATGAACTTCCGGTAGAAGTTGGCAAGCTCCAGGAAGGATTGAACTTGTTTCACGGACGTAGGAGCAGGCCATGCCAGTATGGCCTTTATCTTTGAAGGGTTCATACCAATTCCTTCTGGGCTAAGGATGAATCCCAGGTAGTGAACAGAAGTAACGTGAAACAAGCATTTTTCAAGGGTTTGGCTAAAAGTTTGTGTTCACGGAGTCGCTGCAGTACTGCCTTTACATGCTCTTCATGCTTTAGAGGATCCTTAGAAAAGATCAATATGTCATCCAGATAGACAATGACAAAAAGGAATAGCATGTCAGAAAACACCCTATCCATAAAACGTTGAAAAACCGCGGGGGCATTAGCTAGTCCAAAGGGCATGACTAGATATTCATAGTGACCAAAGGCTGTTCTAAAGACTGTTTTCCATTCGTCTCCTTCCCGGACATGGATCAAATGATAGGCACCCCGTAGACCCAACTTCGTGAATACTACGGCGCCTCTCACAGCTTCCAGGATATCCGAGATCAGGGTTAGTGGGTACCGATCTTTGAAAGTGCATTGATTTAAGCCACGATAGTCGAGGCAAGGTCTGAGTTCCTTGGTGTCCTTCTTGGGAACAAAGAACAATGAAGCACCCGCTGGAGATTTTGAGGGTCTTATGGTGCCGTTTTCAAGGTTGGTATTGTAACGCTCACCTGATTCTCGCAGAGGCGCCGGTCTTGACTGGGCGACTACCGTATCTTCAAAAGTGATGTGCACCACCTGGACCTCTGTGCACTGTATGCCTGACTCGAAGAGTAAGATGTCTGCAGATAGAAAATATGGGATTAATGAACTGGGGTTATTGGGGTGTGCTTATCTCTTTCCTTTTCTCCTCTCCTGTAGAACCCCAAATGTTAATGCTCTCACCTTAGGTAAGTGAACGCCGAGCTCTCCATCTGCCTCGGGGCAGGGTGCTGTAACCAGTTTCTTCACTGGATAGGTAGCGCAGGCCTCTTGACTTCAGAGGACTGCTGTCCGTCGTTTACTTCACGAACAGTGAGTTCCGAATATTTCAAATGTCTTTAAAAGTATTTTGTAATGCTGTCTCTTATTTTGCAGGGTTCCGGCGATGGCGGTTGACTGGCTGAAGTGAGTTGAGGATGGACCCGTATGCGGAATAGAAGCGCCTGGAAGCACGTAAGTAAGCGCTTGTTGCTTGCTTCACGATGCGCACTAACTGTCCTTTTATTTTGCAGGTACCAGTTCGGAGCTGCTGAAGGATGCCGGAATGCCCACTGAGTTCCGCGTGGATGGAGTAATGGCACGTGAGTATTGAACGTTACCCAATGTCTTTAAACGCACCTTCTTTTGTCTTACAGATGCGGGATGCAGCGCCGAAGGCCTCCGGAGCGTGCGAAGAGTTGGTAAGCTTTTGTCTTTCAGATGCCGGAATGCAGTGCGATGACCTCCGGAGCGCGTGAAGAGTAGGTAAGCCTTTGTCTTTCAGATGCAGGAATGCTGCACGAGGCGTTGATGACAGCCGATGGACCACTGTCACTGAAGACCGTAGTGCTAACCTGTTCTTTCTTGTCTTTATAGATGTTGCTGAAGACTGGATTCAGGATGGTAAGCCTTTTCCCTTTAGGCCCAGGATCAGATGCAGAAGACACAATGAGCGTTCTGCTGCAGAGGATGCAGAATAACGCAAAGCAAGATTCATCCATCGGGTGTGGTTTAAATAGCCTCCTGTAGTGCTTAGGAGTCTCCTTCCACAGCCATGCCTAGGTAAGAAAAGAGTTCCTGCTTTCCAGAAGAGTTCCAGTGTTCTGAACCTAGGGAGTGGCTCCTGCCCCACCCAACAGGAAAAGTAGTCCCAAACAGAAGAGGATCAGGGGTTCAACTGGCAGGTAAGTAAGCAGCATGGTCTGCTGCTGGTAAGTCCACCCAAGCATTATGAGCCCGGCGCTTGCAGCGCTGGGACTGGGCATATTTATGAGCCTGGCGCCACTGGCGCCAGGACAGGGTCCAAAAGGTCCCAATTGGGACTGGCTGGCACTCAGAACCTGGGTTATGGGTCTGCTTCCAAGGGAGTTGAGTAAGTCCTGGCCTTTTGGAAGCAGAGATCATGACAGGTATCCAGGTATTCTCTGAGGGCCTTTTTCTCAGGTTCGGAAAGAATTAACATTCTGCCAAAAGGAATCACTGCTGAGGGATCTGTATCTATGGCACAGTCTTCAGGTCTGTGAGGGGGTAAGGCCTGGACTATGGCAGTTGAAAATACATCAGCATATCCCTGATAGGCCTCTGGGACTTGTATGATATTAGAAACCATGAGTGGTGTTTTCAGGTCTCTTGGTGGTTCTTTAGGGGGTGTCGAATAAGGGACCCAGGATTAGACAGTGGGACATACAAAACTCTGAGCCTAGGAATAGTGATCCTGCTGTCCAATTGATATACGGATTGTGCTTCTGTAACCAGGGCATACCCAGTACCATGGGGTAATGGGCTGACTTAATGATGTCGAATGTAATCTGCTCTTGGTGATGGTTTATGGAAAGTTGGATCTCTTTTGTCTGCAGGCTTATGGGTCCTGAAGAGAGGGGTCTTCCGTCGATTGCTTCCACCGGCTGCATGGTGATTCGTGTCTCGTACAGAATATGATGACTAACAACCCAGTCTTGATCAATGAAAATTCCCAGAGCTCCGCAGTCCACCAAGGCCAGAATGGGATAGGTCTTATTCTTGGAGGGCGACAGGAAGGCTTGTAGTATCACCAAATTGTTTCGTCCAGGAGAGTTCAAGGATGGAATTGATGTGGACCAAACATCTCTCTCCCGAAGCTCTGCTCCATCTAGGATCGGGAGTTGGCGTTTCCCGAACGGCGAGGAGGGGCCAGAGGACACTCCCTAACCAGGTGTTTGTCTGAGGCACAATACATGCACAACCCCGTATGAATCCTTCTCATTCTTTCTTGCGGGGATATAGGTCCACAGAAGGCTCCTATCTGCATGGGTTCTGGTTCAGAAATTGAGCCTCGGTTTGTGTCCGCCTTGGTCGTACTCTCAAAGGACGGCTTCGGAGGATTAACTTTGGATTTCTTCTTCTCTGCCTTTCTTTTCTGGATACGAAAATCTGTTTGCATGGCAAGGTCCATTAGTGCCTGGAATGAGTTTGGGCGAGCCACTCTGGCCAACTCATCCTTAATCTCCTCATTCAGTCCTCTCCTGAAAAGGGTAAAACTCGCCTCCGGGGACCAATCAGCTTCCTTGACTAACTGCTTGAATCGGGGAACATAGGTGAGCATATCCTGGGATCCTTGCTGAAAGTCTAACAGGTGTTCCTGGGCACTATAGACCTGTTCTGGACGGTCAAACATGGTCTTAAGGGCTTGTATGAAGCCATCATAGTCATCTAGAAGAACGTCGCCGGAATTAACGAGGGGCGTGGCCCAGGTTAAGGCGTTTCCTGAAAGGTGGGAAATTATGTAGCCCACTTTAGCCCTGGGAGTTGAAAAGTAGTAGGGCTTAAAAGTAAAGTGAACCAAACATGAATCCAGGAATCTTCGGAGGGTTTTTGGTGAGCCATCGTATTTGTCCACTATACCGCCCAGCAATACACTTTCTTTTGTGGCAGAATTGCGGGATAGAACTAGTTGTTTGAGAGCTGCGTTTTCCGCCTTTAGATTCTGCACCTCGGTTGATAGCTCTTGCATGCCACGCATCAGGTCCTGGACGGTCGCTTCCATGTCCATATCGAGTTTGGTCGGTTGGCGTCCCAAACTGTCAAGGAGTTCCCCCCTTCTCACCTGAGTTCGATCTTTGCTGGATTTCTTGATCGATGCCTTCTTGCGTACTGCTCGAGTCTTGAATAAGGCTGCACGAGTCTTTTCCAACTCCAGCGTGCGTTCAAGTACCGGGATGCAGGGATCCAGGAATCCAGGAAATAACAGGGTGCGCAACTAGCACATGAGTCCAGGAATCAAGAAAGGATTGGGTTAGAGTGGAAGAAGCAAGGGAAACAATACCGCGAGCTACGGAGCACACGTCTAGTCGCTACTTCGCAATAGCATTAAGACGCGTGGGGCCTCGGGGGCGTGGCATATTATGGAACGTACTACGTCCGCCGTGAAGGCTGGTGCGAGGCGTGTCACGTGATACGGCCATGTTGGGAGAAACAATGAATGCAAGCCCCGCCGTGACAAGGACCAGGAAGTCCAGAAGGGGCGCGTTCTGTGGGTCATGACACACAGTTTATCTTAGGCCTCTCAGGGCTCCCTTCCCCAAGCTTAGGCCTCTTCAGTTTTAAACGAAAAGTTCAACTTGTCAAGATGTTATTTATTGCACTGCTTCCTTTAGTGTGGCAGAGGGACGCCTAGACTCACTCCGTCGGGCGTCCTAACTCCCTCAGCACGGAGGCGGTCCTCGGTGCATATCGCCCCCAGGAGTTCTGTTCCATGGCGACACCCCCCCCCCACTCTCCCTGGCACTCGAGCAGCATGGACCTTGTGCCAGGAGTGCTCCTGACTTCTTTCAGATGCCGCGCTGCGCGTCCTACTTCAGGCCCGCACTGGGGACACCAGTGGCAGGCACCCATGTCCCACAGGATCTATCTCGTCAGCGCCGCTGATGGTCGTCAGAGACACTCCAACAGAGTATGTGTACTCTGGAATGGCCAGGAAACACACAGGCCTTCACTATCCTTCGTCGCCAATGTTATGGGGCCGGATAGGGCCAGCACCCCTCCTTTCTGCGCTCATGGAGTTACAACAGGAGCCAGTGAGGTTGTGTGATGACTGGCACACGGCCTGACTTCTTCTTTCTCTCTGCCAGAGATATTCTGGCAGTGTGTTTTTTGGATGCCAAGGTTTTCGCCTTATTACTCCAATGTAGCTGGTTGAAGTTTTAAGTTGCATTTAGGAATACATCTTGGTCTGCGTTACATCGTGGGGATGCAGTAGTACACAAGTTCAATGCTGCAATGGGCCGTGGGTAGCTGTCAAATGGGTTTGTGATGATACTAGCAAGATTCCTGATCAGGGGGTTTTCTTTCTGATTCAAATCTTCATAGAATTTTTGTTCCGTTTTAGGAGATGTTTGTCTAGCATTTCCATACCCAGGTCGTGATGGAGATCTGCTGTCCTTGTCGAAGGGAGAGCACCCGCTCAATTCGTAGTGTCTTATTTTGGACCCTTGTTTGGAGAATGATGCAATGTCACTCGTGGCAGCCACTCCAGACTGGAGAGGAGTAGGCATAGCTCTCAACTCACCCGCATTTGGCGGGTGTCACCCGCCTTGCAAAGGGCTGACTCACCCGCCAAGCCTCCTGCACGCCCATTCATTCCAATGGGCGTCTCACCCGCCAAAAACAAAATCGGGTGATTTCACCCGCCTTTGCGAGACAAATGGTTGAGAGCTATGGAGTAGGTCAAGGTGGGCTGATTATAGTTTGGATGACTTTTATCTTGCTCTGTATCAACATAGATCTACTCTTCAAAAGTGGGTATAGTGCCACTAGTTTGCCAGTTGGTTGGAAGCATCACATGGTGTCACACGTGTCACTAACACGTGATACTGCACGAGCCCTGGGTAGGCCTGTAAATCATAACACTACACACAAGGCTACAAAAGTAAGACACATGTAGTAGATTATGGATGCAAATCCGCGTGTTAAAATGTTACGATAGAAGAAATCCGTGAAGCGTTCAGGAATTTGCATGTCATCCATGCGCAGGGGCAAGCTAATCTTCTCCGTATCTTCCAATTGAAAGGCGTGCTAACCTTTATATATGACCTAAAGTTTTTAAAACTTTAAACTTAATGTTAGCTTCTTCCAAAATGTCAACCTACCCACTGCCTTTATTGTCTCTTCCATGTTTGCTTATTTAAATATAGGAACATTCCTCAGTTTATAAAGAAAACGAACAGCCAAAAGAAAGTAGCCTTATTACTACCTACGAGAGCAGAGCTTCAAGGGTATGGAAATAATGTACATGTGGTCACAAACAGGGATCCCTGCATGGAGCAGGAGAAGAGTACTCGTCATAAAATATTGAACTGTTCAACTGTCTATTACGGCGAATAGTTTATGCATTAAATAGACGTGGACACGTCTTGGAACTAAAGATCTTTTGATTGAGTAGCAACGCCCAGCAGAGAGACAACTGCAGATTATTTTTGATGTGAAATTACGTCGAGATACCACATTGCTACCCATTCCAAGATGGCTTGCTGCATAGCTAAAGCTTTATAAAAGGATCCGACAGGCTACGCACTATGGCTACAATGAAACACTTTAGTTATACAACCCACGGTAGGACATAAGCGTTTCTTGCATTGTCAAATGTTTCCGAAATGTGAGCCATAAAGTGATCCGGTGCGGTCTACTTATTCATATTTGCAAAATGTGGCATTTTTTCTGCCAAAGATTAAGTGTCACAACGTCTTCGTCGTTTTGTGGGCTGTGCCTGTTTCGGGCTACTTTTCTCACAGTAGTTTATGGGTTCCTTTTCAAGCAGGTTTTGAGCACGCTGAATGATGGAGATATTTGGGGGAGAGTTTGAGGATTCTGTGTTCGTCCAGAGCAGGGACCGGAACGCAGCCAAACCTGAACAGTACACCGCCAAACAGTGCGAGCCCCAGGTACCATTTGCTGCAAATTCCTGCACCCACTGTGTTGAATTGTTTACTATCAAGGAGATAGACGAAGGACTAGCGCAGTCGTCCCTAAAGCGGATAGCCCCTCTGCATAAAGTAATGCAGGCAATAACGGGCACAAGTCGAGGGAACACGCGGTGTGCTGCCAATGAATAACAAAAACAAAATGCTGCTCACACTTGAGAAACTGAACTAGAAACTGGGGCTAGAAACATAGCCAAAGCAATCTGGGAACTGTCACTGTGCTGTATTTCATGTTGCCCTCTACTGCACAGGACAATTGTTACATATTTTAAGATGTATAAGGAGCGAACCTTTTCTACTTAACCAGCAATGTTTTAGAATATTCTGTTCGCAAATGCTTTTTTTTCCTGCTCAATTTTGGGAAAGACATCCTCCTTGCTTTCAACCTTTTGTGGCATGAGGGCAGTTATTTGAAACATCCAATTTTTCGCGGAGGGTGAGAGGCCATTGAACTGTATGGAGCTTGGCGGGTGAGTCAATTGATTACTAGGCAGGTGAGAGCCACCAAAAGTGCGTGAGCTGAGAGCTATGCATCCTAAATGGAAATATACAAATAATTAACATTCAATTGCTGTGACGCCACTTGCCACGCATATGTGAAGAGCCTCCCCCCTTTTTAGTTTGGGTTAGAGGGTGTCGCTTGTGACATCTATAAAGCCCGAACTATTGCATTTGAGTACTGATTCAAGTACAAATAGGGAGGAAAGACATTTGAGGAGGGGCACACAGTGTATAGGTGTTTTTTGGTTATGGACCATATTGTGGCTTCAGATGGGCCTTCCCTCGCCCCACACACGCAGGCAATAATGCTTGGACATAGAGCATGAATTCACACGTCTTCTTTATTCCACGATCAACAGTGTCTGCCCAACTCCCCGCCCTCCCGTGTCACTTCCCCTGCACACCTCCCGGACATACGTCAATATAACATCTCCCCCCTCCATTTTAAACAGTCACAGGCTCCGCAACCGGCTGGAGTCAACATGTGATGAACTAGGCCGTTTCCTCAATGAGGCGGCAAGGCTTTTTTCAAGCTCACTGCGGACGCGAGCCACTTGACACTGGGGGGTGGCTGGGGGCTCCACTCTCAAACTGGTCCTCCTGGTTTGAGCCTCCAGTGTCGTCCTGATCACCTTGGTAGGAATCGTCTGATGCATAGTCAAAAGGGACGACCACCCTCCCACTGAGCCGTCGAGACCCAGAGGTAGGGATCATCTTGAAGTGAGGTGAGTTGCAAGTGGTGGACACTCCGCACCGTGTGCCGTGATCATGGACCCTTTCTTTGCAGTGACGAGTAAGGGTTCTTCACGAAAGAACGAGGTGTGCTTATGGGTCTGCGGCTTGCCGCACGGCGACTACATCCGCCAGTTCCAACTGCGGGTCTCTTGCTCCTCAGTGCTCATTGGCATACTCTTTCATGCATGCCTTCGCGGCTATGTCTCGCTCCCTCACCTCGAGGGCAACGTTGGGCTGACCCCCTGCCACCTTGACTTGGGGTAACCTCGTCCTGATATCCCTTCCAAACATTAGTTCGACTGGCGTCCTTCTTGTGGTGCTATGCGGAGTGCTCTGATAGTCCCGGATTAACTGATGCAGTACTTGCTCATACGGTTGCCCCGTGAGCTTGGCAACTTGTAGTGCCCTTTTGGTCATACATCTCTCGATCATGCCATTCGCTTGCGGCCACGACGGAGTAACTTTCTGGTGGTGGAACCTCATGTACTCAGCGAACCGCGTAAAGCTGTGACCACTGATTGGGGGGCCGTTGTCTGTCTTTAGCACCCTCGGGACACTGTAGGTGGTGAAGACGCGGTCCGATACAAGTATGACGTGTTGTGCCGCCGTCGACGACACAAGCGGAGCTTCTGGGTATCTGGAGTATTCGTCCATAATGGCTAATGCATTCTCCCCCCCCCCCCCCCCCCCCCTTCGATAGGCCCAAAGAAGTCAGCCACTACTGCTTCCCATACCCCTTCAGGGAGTTCTGACATTTTTAGGGGTTCCGGATGTCGATTAGGAGTTATGAGGCAGCATGTGGGGCATGATTTTAGCACCTGCTCCACCATGGAGTCAAGTCGCGGGAACCAGACTTTCTGGCACAGAATGCGTTTATTGGACACCACGCCGCGATGGCCCTCATGTGCAAGTTCAACGACCTTCCTCCTCAACGCTGGGGGAATCACCATTTTGCAGTTCTTCAATAGCAAGTGGTTGTCCGAGAACGCCAGCTCCTCCTTTACCTGTAGTAGTTGATCTACTTCCATCTGTACCACTTCACCCGACGCCCGCCTTTTCTCCTTGGCTCTTCTCCAGAGACCCGAGCGGAGACCTTCACAGATGATCTGACATGCTGTATCCGCTTCAACTTCACAGGCTGTTTTAGCCGTCTCTATTCCTTCAGGTGCCGCCTGTTGTATGAGGTAACTGAGATACCGATCGGCCACCGATGGTTCTGGGGTGCATCCTGTTCTGGGGCACTTGGAAAGGAAATCAGCGGGTTTCTCGCCTTTTCCAGGCCAGTGAATGATCTCAAAGGAGTAGTGCTGCAATCTCAACTCCCATCTCGCGATGCAGGGTGGCATTTTTGCTTTTGGATTTTCATACAGAAACAGTAGTGCCTGATGGTCTGTCACTACTCAAAATGGTTTGCCATACAAAAAGAGATGGAAATGTTTGCACACCCATACCACTGGCAGACCTTCCTTTGCAGCCTGGGAATACACTTGTTCAGTGGCGGAAAGGCTCTGAGACAGATCTATCGTGTCCACCTGAGCGAGGATATCCCCAAGGCATACTGGGCTTGTTGCGTCCACGTTCAGTACTGTGGTGCGACTGGGATCATAATATGACATGTTTTCCGCTCTGGTGACTCGCTCACGGATGATCTCAAAAGCCCTTTGGCACTCGTCCGACCAGTTGAAGGGGGTGTCTTGTTTGGTTAGAGCCCTCAAAATTTCACTCACGGTGGCAAAATCCTTAATGTAACGTGTGTAATAGCTGGCAAGGCCCAAGAACAATCTCAGTTCTGACACATTTGAGGGGGGGCATTGCTTCGTTTAACGCTGCAACCTTTTCGGGATCGGGTGCCATGCCGCTTTCCGAGAAGATGTGCCCAAAGAAGCGCAGTGTGCTTTTCCGGAACTCGCATTTCTCACGATTGAGTGTGAGGTTGGCAGCTTCCAAGGCATTACACACCTTTTGTTAGGGCTTCATCGTGCTTGTTGACGTCCGTTCCAAAGACCAGGATGTCGTCGCTATAATTCAAGCAGTTTGAAATGTGCTTTATCACGTTATGCACTTCAGCCTGAAAGATTTCGGCCACTGCGGATACCCCGAAGCTTAGTCTATTATAGCGAAAGAGACCCAGAGGAGTGACAAACGTGGTGATATTTTGGCACTCGGGGTTCAGCACCAGCTGGTGGTATCCCTTCTTCAAGTCCAGCTTAGAGAAGACTTTGGCTCCATTCAGCAGGTGAATCACGTTTGTGATTCGCAGAGCCATGTGCCTCTCTTTGTATGGCTTATTTGGGTCGCCTCATGTCAACACAGCCAGATGGCCTCGGACCCTTTCTTAGGGACCGGTACAATTGGCAATACCCATGTGGTGGGGGCCTGTGTCGTGGCTCTATTATGTCCTGCTCCAGCAGTTTGTGAAGCTCATCTTCCACTTTCTTTTGAATGTTTACTGGGATGCCTCTGTAGTGCTGAGCTATTGGGCGTGCAGATTCATCTATGTGGAGTTTCACCTGCCGGTTGCTGAGTCTTCCTATACCCTTGAACAGGCTGGGGTAGAGATTGTTGATCATCTCGACCGGGTTGATGTACTTATGAACCATGATGTTGTATAGTATGTGTATGAGCCCCATGTCAGCATCAGTCTTGAAGCTGAGGACACAGCCACTTTCGGTAGCCAAGACGTGTATGGGTATCTTTTTTTCGTGACGTTTGTAGCGGCACAGGCCTTCAAATTGACCTTTATATTTCAGAGGCGCCTTTGGACCATATGCATAGATGTCAATGGTTGCTGGGGTTAGTTTGGGTCTTTGCGGCAGTTCATTGAATACTTTTTCACTGACCACATTCTCTGTGGCCCCCGTGTCAATCAGGAACTCTATTGGTTGTTCATTTAGCTTGATGATTAGAGTAGAACTGTGCTCAGTGGCTGTGGGGTTGCCTAGTGCATACACATACGTCTTCTTCCTTTGTTCACTGCCTGACAAGCTGAAGAGTTCCATGTCGGACTCTGACAGGGATAGTTCCACTAAATATTGTATGTGACGCCGGGATCTGCATTCCGGTCTCACACGCGTGACCTATCTTCTCCGTTCTCTTCTGTCACGTCTCTGTCTGTCCTCCTCCGACTCCCTCTCCTTTTCTTCGGGATTGGTGTGCCCCTGTGAGCGCTGTGATGAGGTGCTGGACTGTGGAGCAGCCGCCGGCATGGCCCTCCGCTTGGGTCTCATTGGAACTTCTCTGGTTCGTTCCCTACCTTTTTGTCCCTGGCAGGCCTGCATACTGACTTGAAGTGGCCTCCTCTCCGCATGCCGCACACTGCTGGCCAATGGCTGGGCACGTGCCCTTGTGGGGGTACTCGAACCCACACCTGTAGCAGAACGGCTCCTCCGCTCTTCTTTCCTGCAAGAGTCGATGGACCGTCTCTGGTGGCGTGGGGTTGTTAACATTTTCGACTTGTGAATCTACAGCTCTCTCAGCCCTCACCAGTGCCAGTATTTCATCCAAGGTGCGAGACTTTTGCAGCAATTTCCATCGGAACGTCTGTAATTCGCACCCCGTAATGATTTGCAATCGCAGGGCCTCCGCGTTGGAGTAGTTCGCAAAGTCACAGTGTTTCATCTTGGTACGAAGTCTCATGACATACGCATCTATAGTCTCTCCCTTGGCTTGCTTAGTGCTATGGAACAAGTGATGCTCGCAGTCCACATTCGTGTGGGGTGTGAAATATGCCGCCAAAGCATCCTTTAGATGTTGGATGGAGTATCTCAATGTCACGGGTGGCTGTTCCCACCGCTAGTTTGAGGAGGCATTTCTGCATATCATCCGCGATGGGCCCTGTGGCGCCCATATATAGTTCAGTGTTTTATCCAGCAGGCCCATCTAGGACCCATGTTGCTGGTGTCAGTCACATCAAAAGTGCCCGGCATCTCAGCCACCAGGGTATCGGGCAGTCGGTAGGGGGTCTGATCGTGTATCAGTGGCCCCTGTGCTGGGGGCCCTGGATTTGTGCTTGCGCGCCCCTGGATTTGTGCTTGCGCGTCCTGACCTCAATCTGGCATGGACATGTTAGTTCCTCAAATGGCCACACTATGTGATAGCTCTGCCTTCTTATTCTCACGGCCGCCTGCACGAGCACCGTGTCAGGTGGGGGTGGACCCACCCACACTTTCTCGTTGCAGTGGTGGCCGCCTTCCAAGAAACGAGCATCACCACTGATCTGTGAGCCCCTCCTCACCTTAGCATGTCTGTTCTGGAACCCTGGGCCTAGTGTGTGCAGTCTGCAGCACATGGTCACCGCCGCTGCCTGGGCTATAAAATTATCCTAATACGTTCCTTATTGATCTGTAGAACCGCCATGGCCCGGGGGTTTCCTCAGCCCACGCAAGTCTTTGATTTCCTGTTCAAAGGAATGTTCGATCAACGTTGCGTATCACCTCCAAGGCCCAGGTGTTTTTTTCTGCCCTCGCACGTCCTTAGTGACTGTTTCTCCTTCTATGCCACCCCACGCCGAGTCTTGCGGCCTTATCGTGCCGTAATATCATGTGCGCACTGCAGTGCGCGCCGCCTCCCAGCAACCGTCCGAGGCACAGCAGCCCTCGACGTGGGTGGATCACCTCGTCGCCAGTGTTGTGGCTTCAGATGGGCCTTCCCTCACCCCACACAAGCAGGCAATGATGCTCAGACACAGAGCATGAATTCACACGTCTTCTTCATTCCTCGATCAACAGTGTCTGCCCAACTCCCCGCCCTCCCACGTCACTTCCCCTGCCCGCCTCCCGGACATACGTCAACATGACAGACCACACACTACCTGCCCATAGCCATGCTAATCCCTATGGCCATTTCCACTAGCTCCTGCATCTCCCCTCCCAAAACTCTTCAAGCAGGGAACTCTTTGAGCTTGCTTTAATGAAGGTTTCTGTTTGTGCTGACCTAAGGCAGAGGCTGGCTGTATTTTTGTTTTTTGTTCATGTTGGTGGAGGAAGGAGGCGGATCTTGTGGAAGAGTACAGCTGCAGTGTTACCATACTTGCCAACCCTACAGATTTAGGCAGTAGGCTACTGCTTTTTAAGCAGTCCTACAACCTACAGATTTGGGTGACCGGTCCTACTGCTTTTTCCAGGTAATTTATGTGACTCTAAGGCAGGCTGCTTGAGGCTAGGCCCAGGACAAAGCATGCAACACGTTAGTTAGTCTCTCTGTACAGTGGGCTGGTAGGTGATTACTTTGATTGGGCTCAGACCAATCCACTGACCTGACAGCTACGTGACTCTGTCCTGCACTCTTGCCAGGAAAACCCTTTCAGTGAAGGCAAGTGGCAGAACTTAACACCATCACACCACATCTGCCTAGCAGACTGAGGGGCGTATCAGTCTCCATGTCATTCAGTGTTCAACTTGCACTGCAGGAATACATATGTATTACCCAGGCTGCTGCTACAGAGCAGTGGCAAACGTTGCCTACCAGCTCTGTGTGATTACCTTCTGTGTAATTGAATTTGGTGTTAACTTACCATTCAGAATTATACATTTTTAACATTTGAACATCTTTCCATGTCGTACTGTTCGATGGGTTGGGTTGGTGCCAACAATGTATGTTTTGTATTTTCCTGTGATGTAATTGTTATGCGAAGTATTATTTTTGAAACTTGAAAAATCCTACATCTTTTTGGTCACAGAATGTTGGCAAGTATGCGTTACGTTGCTTGGTCCGCTCTTTTTCAATTTTCTGAGATTTTGAGAGGGCTTCTGTTATTTATTCTTTCATGACGAGCATAAAGAGTCACACGTGGGGAAACGGCCTCGCAAGGCGAGAGAAGGTGGCCTGTAATTTGAAGCAGTTTTTGAAGCTGCTGTCTCGGACGAGATTGAGTTCTTCAATTTGTATGTATTAGAATGGCATGGGATCTTCATGTCTGAAAAATAGTTGCAATCCTTTAAAAACATTTCTCCTCTGCTGCTATCACGAGCAGCATATGACACGCAGGTTGACCACATTTTAAAAAGCAAAGACCTAATGGAAATGCACTGAACATACTTGTTTCAGTCTCTCTGGCTTTATAAGCACTCGGCGTGCCCTTCACTGAAGTCCTGTTAAAAACAAGCATTGGCAAAGCCAACAGTTTTGGCTTGTGTACGAGTATTAGGCATTTGCCAGGCACTGCTATTAGATGCCCAGGTATTTGCATCATTTTGCACTTGCTACGATCAAGGGGCAGTTAATGCCACTACGGCTGTGTCTGGCAAGTGCCATGCCTACACAAAAGCCCACACCTTTGGCATTGCCAATGCTTGTTTTCTTTTCGGGCTCAAGTCCTGTTGACACACAACACATGCTTGCAGAGCTGTTACGTGGCCCCATGTCACACGTGATACCGTCCCCTTATGTAGGCCCTCGTGTAGTCTCAGTGTGCAAAAGAGCTGTTGGGTAAGCCAACATTGGCTTAAGGTACCATAAAATAAAATTGAGGTATATGCTGTGCCTTAAGTGGCACTACAAATCGAGCCGGGGCTCATCGAGGGGGCGTGGCCTAACAGCGGGGGCCTTGATGGCCCGTTAGGCCATGCCCCCTTGACGAGCCCCGGCTCAATGGGCTACGGGCACCCCTGCCAGGCAGCCTTTTGTAGAGATTAGCACCCTCTCCCCTTTGGGGGAGAGGTTGCTGATCTCTGCATTTCTATTCTATAGGCTTGCCTGGCAGGGGACAGCGCCTCTCCTATTCAGCCTTAATGGTGGTGCTGCCCCTCGCCAGCTGGTGAGGGGCAGCGTCACCATTAAGGCTGAAAGGGTGAGGCCACTGGAAGCAGAGGCCTTTTTCCTAAAGACTGAAACTCCTGCGAATCCGCAGGAGCTTCAGTATTTAGAAAGCAAGGCCTCTGCTTCCAGTGGCCTCACGTTTTCTCCATAATGGTGCCGCCGGCCCACTGCATCACTTAATTAAAGGGATGCCTCGCAGGTGCGACACCCCCATTATGGCTGAAAGGCATTTTTTTCTGAAGCCTGAAGCTCTCGCACACGAGCGAGAGCTTTAGGCTGTAGAAAAAAAATGCCTTTTCGTGTAGTGGCTGGGGCTGCCAGGGGAGATTAGTGGGCCCTGTCAGGGCCCCGCCTCAAAACAATTTCGGAAGTTGCCGGGGCTGGGCCCTGGCAGGCCCCGGCCCACTTAAAGCCCTGGGTATATGCAGAAGAGTGCAATCGTAGAAATAAAAGTTCGATCCTCAGTACGGGGGCAGGAGGGCAACCACAACTGAAAGGTTTTGGATGGCACATAGGCCCCAATGTGTGTACAGATTGTGATGGGGATCATTTTGTGGCAGATTTGCGCAAAGACTAGCGCTTTTGCATCACATATGGGGGAATTTTCTGTGACAGGGTACCTGAAGAAAAAGTGTATTGTTCTGAGCTGTGTCGTTAGGCAAATGGAGCATGTACTTCATACACCTGGTAAAACCAATGTACCATTCTCAATCCCACAGCAATGTTGTCTTTGCAATAGCATCATCGACCAATATTGTGCACGTTGAAAAACGGAATCCTTTTCTTCTTTCACTATACATAGGTCCTTATTAATTACACCCATAGTTTCTTTATAAATCCCAAACACTTATGCAAATATTGCCATTGTTAATAGACTACAATAAATGTAGCAATCTATTTCCTGCTTCCCAAAATCTGACCGTTCTAAATATTTCACATCCCTTTTTGGACTCTGCATAAAGTACTACCTAGGGGAAATTCTTCTAAATCACAAGATGCCACATCTATTTATTTTTCTTAACAACTTTATTTTGTTCAGTTGCAGTCATAGAGTGAGCAGTACAGTACTACATATTTGGCGCGGTTCATTCAATAACCAGTACAAAATATGGATATCCCCTTCTCACTCCCACCCTTAGAAATTGCCGCTCCTCCACCCCACTCTCCCCAAGCCTGATAGAACTTGGCCGGGAATATCCCACTTTAAGTATTGTCCTGAAGGAACAGGCTTGGAAGCCGCAGCTTGTACGTTTGAGCTGGCAAGTCTTGGTCATACTCCAATATTGGAACCTACACACTTGTGAATCGGTGCAGGCGGCCCTCTTTGGCTGCTGTGACCTTTTCCGCCACTAGGATTTCCCCTATTTTGACCCACCACAGGGATAGTAGCGGGCCCTCTGGACTTTTCTTAGTATGGGCGATAGTGGTCCTCCCCGTTAGGAGGAGCTGAGTAATATGTTTGGCTGCAGCCCCGGATTTTGGGTAAACCCCCTGAATCGGAGTACCCAGGAGGATCACTTCAGGTTTTTCGGAAGGTTGACCTGGGTGATGGCTTTGATCACGGCGACTACTTCTTCCCAGGAGGCCTGAGCAGTAGGGCAGTCCCAACACATGTGTAAGTAAGTGCCTTGCGACCCACAATTTCGCCAGCAATGCTGGTCCAACGAGTTTTGAATCTATTGGAGCTGCATTGGGGCATAGTACAAACGAAGAAGCAATTTAAGGGAACATTCTTTGTTCGTCACACAGTTTGAGGAGGAGTAGCTGCTCATCCAAATATCCACTCGCGTATGGTCCTCAATAGGGCAACACAGATCTTTTTCCCATGTTGCCATATATGCCGGGCGGAGGGTCAGCATGTCAACTTGTACAATATATGATGTGGCATTTATAATGCGCCTGTACACAAGGGTTTCTAGGCGCGACAAGACAAGGAGGGGCAAACAAAGGGAAGACAAAATAACGACCTTACTAGGCTGTGTGTCATTCAGATCGCGCAAGTGTGGGGAAGAGGAAAGGGGAGGGAAAGTGCAGTTAACTCGCAAGTGCAGCCAACGAGTGGTTCAGAAGTGCAGAGAGAAGGGACTGTAGGGTTGCAGATACAGACCCTTGAGTGCTGGGTAGCCCGCAGGCAGTGAAAGGGCAACCAGACATGCAGGATCCTAGGCACGAGTTCAGAGGGTGACCAGTGCGCGGAGCAGTCAGGTGCATCAGCAGGGGAGAGGAAGACAGAAAGTGGAAGCGAAAAGGAAGGTCTTGAGTTGCTTCCGGAACCAGAGGTGGTTCTGCTTGAGTTTGAGAGAGGCAGGGAGGCTGTTCCAAAGGGAGGCCCCAACCGAGGAGATAGATCTGCCCCCATTTCTCTGCTGGAGAAGCGTCTGACCCTCAGAGAGTTGGAGGTGGATGAGCGGAGAGCTCAAGAAGGAAGATGTTCTGGAAGAGAAAGTTGGAGGTCGAGCGGTCCCAGGCCCCAGAAAGCCTTGTGGACGATGCAGAGGATCTCAAACTTGATCCTTGCAGCCCTGGAGAGCCAGTGAAGAGATTTCAGAGCTGGAGCGATACGATCCCTGGGCTTGAGGCCAATGACAAGTCTCGCAGTCCTATTCTGCATAAGTTGTAATGGTGGAAGAGTAGAGGCAGGAAGATTTAGAAAGAGGCTTTTGCAATGGTCCAGCCTAGAGAGGACCAGAGCTCTTGAGACAGTGTGTTTCTGGGGGAAAGTGAGAAAAGGAGGAATTCCTCTGAGGAGGTGCAGCTGATAGTTTGACTTTTTAGAGACGTCGGAGATGTCAAGAGAGAAGGAGAGGGTGGAGTCGAAGATGACACCAAGGTTCATGGCCTCACAGGAAGGAGCAGGACGAGGGCCCAGAGTGGGCGGCCCGAGAGAAAGAGGAAAGGAGAGAGTGTGTCCCCCAATGAGGAGGATCTCCGTCTTACTGGCATTAAGGCAGAGATCATTGGCGGCACACCCTTCCTGAATTACGGCCAGACAGTCTGGTATGAGAGAAGAAGCAGAGGCGCCTGAGGGAAGACTGGAGGAGTGCTGAGTGTCATAAATTTGGAGCAGAAAGTAGCAATGCGGTGGGCAAGAGGTGCTAGGTGTAGTGGCTGAACAGCCAGGGAGAGAGGTTAGACCCCCGGAGGAACACAACAATTAGACGGAGAGAAAGAAGAGAGGAAAGACCCCTGTTGGTCCCGAGAGGGTTGGTCGGTGATAAAGGAGGTCAACCAGGCCAGGGCCTGATCAGTAATACCAAGGTTGTCGCAGAGGCGATTGGGCAGGATGGCATGGTTGACTCTGTCAAAAGCAGAGGATAGATCAAGGAGAATGAGGACCGAAGGGAGATTAGAGTCAAGATTGGAGAGCACATTTCCACAGGTGTTCAGGAAAGCAGTTTCCGTGCTTCTGACAGCTCTGAAGCCAGACTGGTGGTCATGTAGGCAACCAACAGACTCAGTATGTAGAGATTAAGCTGGGAGATGTCCAGCTTTTCAAAGAGTTTGCCCAGGAAAGGAGTGATGGAGATCAGGATATAGTTAGCCGGAGAGGAAGGATCAGCTGAGGGCTTCTTTAGAAGGGGGTGCACAAAAGGGTGCTTAAGGGGTAGGGGAAAGTTCCAGTGGCAAAGGAGTGATTGCAGAAGTCAACCAAGGCTGGAGCAAGGGTGTCGATGTGGTCCTTGATGGTTCTGGATGAGCAAGGGAGAACCTTGACGAGACTTTCATAGATTGGACTTGTCTAGAAACATCGTTAGGGGTGAACGGTAAAGGAGGAGGAGAGCTGGCCTCAGATGGGCCAGGAGTAGTAAGAGAGGGTGGACAGGATGTCCTGAGTTTTAGTAGTGAAATGAGAGGTCAAGGCTGTGCACAGGGCCTGGGAGGGAACAGGAGAGGTAGAGACTGCAGCAGGATTGTCCAGCTCCTTCCAAATTTTGAGAAGTTCAGCCGAGTTGTTAGATGCCGCATAGATGCAGGCTTGGATGTAGGCTCTCTTCTTAGAGAGGACAAAGTCTGTACTGCCTTTGGAGCAGGCAGCAGGCCAGTTTGTCAGGGGGTGCGTCCAATGCCCTCCACCTCCTTTGCGCCACCCTACACTTGCGTTTAAGGGCGTTGAGGTCAGAATCATACCAAGAGTTGCACAGATTTGGGCTTCAAGCGGATCCTCATGACAGGGGCAACGACATCCAGAGTGTTAGAGATGGAGAGATGAAGGTTAGAGAGGGTTGTGTCAGGGTGTGAGGGTTGTGTCAGGGTGTGAGTCAGCCAAAGGTGCAGGAAGAGGAGAGAAAGTAGCATTGAAAGCTTCAACTGACACACACTTCATGGGTCGGATGACTGAGAAGGTAGGTGGCAGTGCTGGAGTCGGCTTGACCTGCGGGGAAGAGTGAGGGCGAGAGAGGGGGGAGGAAAGGAGAAAGTGATCACTCCAAGGGAGAGGAGTGGTGAGAGGGGAGGTCTGAGGAGATCAGAACATCCAGGGTGTGCCCTGGAGTCGGGCCAGAGAGAAGAATAGAGCAAGAGAATCACAGGGGTTGCGAAAGAGTCCTGAAGAAGGGATAGTAGCATCCTAGTTGATCAAGTCTCAGAGGAGGAGAAGTTGAGAGGTAGAGGCAAGGAGCGAGGAGGAGAGGTCAGCCCACTAAGAGAGGAAGAGGGTGATCTGCCCAGGCGGCCAGTAGATGGTGGCCACCATGAGAGAGAGGCCAGGAGAGATAGAGAGCCTGTAGACCAGTGTTAGGAAGAATTCTCTGTTTAGGCTGAATTTCCTAACCTAGTGAGTCCCCCAGCAGCTTTGCTGGATTTTGTGGGGTTTATTTTTTTCTCCTGCCAAGAGTGAGACTCTTTTACCCTCACTCTTGGACATGACTTGAGAGTGTTTTCTGTGACTTGCTATGTGCTTATGGGCTAGGGGGTAATTTTCCCCATAGGCCATCATTGGTTTTTGAATGTGTGTTACACAGCACCCTCAGTGCAGTAGCACAGGGGTGTCCTAGAGACCCCCAAACATAGACTCCACACCC
The DNA here is from genome assembly GCF_040938575.1 of Ambystoma mexicanum. NCBI lineage: Eukaryota > Metazoa > Chordata > Amphibia > Caudata > Ambystomatidae > Ambystoma > Ambystoma mexicanum. The sequence goes on along the minus strand of NC_090933.1, from coordinate 1,076,244,026 downwards.
TAGGACTGACTACTGTCTCCCTGGGTCTGTAAAGTTACCATTGACTTTACTAGTCTTAATTTAGGAACTTAACCAGTACAAACCATCTTACTGTGGAAGTACTGGTAGGGGCAATTAGATTGCCCCTGGGTCTGTTGTCGAGGGGGTACTGTCCCGTCCCCCCTCGCCGAGTTCTGGCTGGTGGCAGTGGATACCACGGAAATATTCCACCGGAATATTTCCCAATGGGATTTCCCATTGTTTTTGATGCACCACTTTTTGGTGCAATGTTAAAGATACCGCCGGTTTATTTATTTAATATAAATTCACCGGTTGGGATTTTTTGCCGGAACTCGCCGCCAAAATGGCGTCTAGGTTCACTTCAGTAACCCTGAACCCGAGTCGAGCCTTTGTTCCACTTTTGGCGGGCTTCTGCACAGAAGCCCTCCAAAGTGGTGCCATTCTGTCTGGGTACCACAGGGGGTGTAGGAGGGGGTTTAGGCACCCTGGACTGAGTTGCCTTGACAACTCATGTCGCACTCTAGTGTGATTGGCCCAAGTGGTGAGCCACCCCGCTCACCACTTAGCATGTTTGAGTGACAGCTAGGCTGTATGAATGGGGGTTTGCTGCATAAAAGCAGGGTTTTTGGGACTGGTTCTTCAGAAGTCGCCACATGACCTAAGAAGCCGAAGAGGGAGAAGCCGAGCCGACCTGCCAAGACGACACCACCGGTGAAGCCCCGCAGAACCGTCTCACCACTTTTCCCGACGACAGAGGAGATCTCCCGCCGGAGAGTCTTCTTCCCTTAACTGGTGGGGACAACCAGTTGCTGCTGCCTTTTCGCCGTCCCGAAGCATCTCGTGGCCGCCTTGCCTGTGCCAAGCACCCCGGCAACCGGGATACCACTTTTTACCTCAACCGCGAAAGAGGGGTAAAAATCCTTTGTGACCGGAAAACTCCACGGCTGGCCTCATCCCTGGTAGTGCAACAACCTGCAGCTTTCCTCCATGTCGAGATCACCTCTTCCTCGGGACGACGCCGCGACTTGCACCCACTACCAGGAACGACTACCACCGCTGGAGGAATCTTTCCACTTTTAAAGGTACTGTGTTCCGCCCGGCCTCCCTTGCCACCGATTGTACGGGGTAGATTTAGCCCTCGGCTCTCGAACCTGGGTAGGTCTGGGACACCCTAACTAATTCAGAACCGTAGTAAAACCTTTTTCTACTCACCTGCAAAGACTTGTGACATTGTGTGATCTTGGGCACATTTTCGCCTGGCTCCCTCTAAAGCGGGCCCCAAACTAATTCCCCTTGTTCCACCATTGACTGTCTTTGCTAACCTTATGTGAAAAGTGTTTTACCTTACTGCTCTCTTTATTTCTGCCTTTTCCCTCCCTTTTGGTAATACTTGTTGGAGTACCATCTAACGTTAAGCGCTCACCTCTGGTTGGAAATAAGTGGGGTTAACTTAGAATTGTCCAACAAATGATTAGGGATGTACATATGAGTAATAGTAACTGTGTTTGACTTTCTTACCTTTTCTATTGTGCTAGTGTAATTTATGAGTGTACCTTTAATAAATAAGTTTATACTTTTACACCTAGCTCTGGTCAGTGTTTGCTTGTGCTACTGTGCCTCTGTACCTATTATGTATCCTCTGTATACTGCCTAACTCTTCTTGAGGGAAGTCTGACTGCTCAGCCACAGCTACCACAGTGAATCTGTGCGGTGCAGACTGCTACCAAGTGGGTTTACTGCCAACACCTGTAGTCTTAAATCTTTTGCAGTGGTCCCAGAGGGAACTGCACAGGTTTCTGCCTAACACTGGTGTACAGCGGTGGGATCTGTATTGAGTATACACTTTAGAGTACTTTTGAGATACCTTAGTGCAACTAACCACAAAGCTTAAGCACAAGAAAGAAAAAGTCATTTTTAACCTGTCTACTATGGAAAGTTATAGTCAAGAGTCCCTTGCTACAAAAACTGCTGATTGTCTAAGACTTCTCTGTAAGCATAAGAATCTCATGACTAAAGGAAAGAAAATAGAGCTAATAGAAAGGTTGTTAGAAAACCAAAGTCTGGAGGATGGTCCAGAGGAACCTATCACTCCAGCAAATGTAGAAAGCAGCAATGATCTTGATATGGAACAAAGTATTGATGATCTTGGGTCAGAACCAGAAGAGGAGGATGAAACTGTTGTAGATAGTCCCTCTAGGCCTCTGTCTGCTCTACCAGCTGTACCTACTGGACCTTTGCCAGGTCCCACATTTAGCCCTCAATACTTTGAACTAGAGAAAATGAAACTTGAATTAGAGTACAAGAAACTTAATGCTCAAACTGACAAAGAACTAAGGCTAAGGGAAATGGAGCTCAAGTATGAGCTAGAAATGAAGAAATTGTCTGTTGAGAATGCTTCTCTCTCTGGCTCCTCTAGAAGTTCCAGTCCTAAAAGACCCCGGATGCCTAAGGAATCGATTGGTATGTATGAGCCTAAGTTGGATGTGTTGGATTGGTTGTCTATGTTTGAGTATAATCATGGGCTCCAGAACATCACAGGTAATGAGTTACTCACCTGGTTGTTCTCTAGACTTCCCCCTGTTGCAACTGATGTGGTAATGGAGTTGGGGGAGGAGGATAGGAAAGAGTATGAATGTGTGAAACTAGCTTTGATAGCTAGGTTTGGGAACACCCCTTCCCAGTATCTTAAGAGGTTTAGGAGCCTCAAAAAGCATGATGGTACCCCTTGGGCTACCTGGGTGTGTGAAGGGTTGAAAAACTTAGAGGGATGGATTAAGGGTTACAAGGAGAAGGAATGAGAAATCTTGTAATGATGGAGTCAATTTATGATGCCTGCTCTCCTGAGCTCAGACAGCACTTGGCTGATTCACAGGAATTAGATCCTAGGAAGCTAGCTAAGGCTGCTGACTTGTGGGTTGCCAACAGGGCTACTCACAAGGATTCTGGGGTAACTCAGAAGAAGGATGAGGGAAGACAGCCTAAGAAAGACTCCAAAGAGAATTCTAATAATCCTAATTCCAAAGAGGGCCCCAAACAAAACCATAAGGGTAAGCCACCTGGGAAACCACAGCAGAGTAGTATACCTTCTGGTGCTAAACCAGAAGGAGGTCAGAACAAGCCTCCATTCCAAAGGACCTTTGGGGCCTGTTATGTTTGTAAGGCTACTGACCATGTGAAAGGAGATCCCAGATGTAAGGGTAAACCTTCCGGGGTCCAACTTGTCTCCTTAGCCTTCGCTCCAGAGGAGGAAGTCACTATGGCAAGTGGAAACTTTCTACTACTGGCTGATGAACCCACTGGAGTCTCAGCCAGTGTTTCTTTAGTCTCTCTGGGGTTGTGGGAACAGCAGAATTTAGATGTATATAATTCTATCCCAGATAATACTAAAGAGTATTATAAGGACAGTGTCCACGTAAATGGTCAGGAGACTCCTGCCATCAGGGACACTGGGGCCAGCATAACTGTGGTGGATGAATCATTTTTCAAGGCAGAGGATGTTGCTAAGGCACCCAAATGCCTCACCAAGTTAGCTGGAGGGCCTGTGCAGATGTGTCCCCAGTTACCAGTTCTCATCCAGTGCAATGATATGGCTGTGAAGATACCTGTCAGTATACAATGTGAAGTGCCAGGAAGAGTTCTGCTAGGAAATGACCTGAAAGCTCTTGGGGTTGTGTCACATACCCCCAGACCTCCTAGTAAAAGGTTACAGGAGCTCACCAAATCTGCAAGAGAGAAATCCCTGCGAGGTTTATCTCAGGAGATGATGACAGAAATCACTCCTCTCCCACTGGAGCAACTTACTGCAGTAACTACCAGATCAGGAGCAAAGGGGCAACCCAAGACTCCTAGGAAAAAGCCTACAGCAAGCACTCTAGTGCTTCCAACAAGGACTTCCCGAGGTTGTCCAAAGTTACACCTGTAACTCCACCTCCAGCTGAGGCTGAGAGGGAGGTACAACCCTGTTTGGTTGAACTAGACTCTGAAGAAGAGCTAGTAGGAGGCCCAGAACTTATTGGAGACCTGGATCCGGCTGACCATCCTGAGCTGCAGTCTTTACTGGCCGAAGGTGGACCCAGCAGGACAGCTTTCCGTAAGGGACAAAGAGAATGTCCAACTCTGGAGGGTCTCCGCCAGCAGGCAGCTTCTCAGGCTGATGGGCAAGAGCCTGGGAAGTATAGGTTACACTGGGAAGATGGCCTCTTCTACAGTGAACCAACCGAATCTGAACCTGGAGCATACCAACGCCTGGTAGTGCCCCAAGAGAACAGACAACAGTTCTTGCAACTAGCCCACGAGATTCCTTTGGCTGGTCACTTGAGTTTCAAGAAGACCAAGGAAAGGCTCTCTCTCTACTTCTATTGGCCAAAAATGGGGGCTGAAGTAGATAGGTATTGCAGGAGCTGCCATACCTGCCAGACTTCTGGTAAGGTTGGTTCCAAGAATGTGGCACCTTTAGTGCCTCTCCCAGTTGTGGGAGTCCCATTTGAGAGGGTAGGGAATGACATTGTTGGTCCCCTTGATCCCCCAACCTCCTCAGGCAACAGGTTTATCCTTGTTGTAGTAGACCATGCTACTAGGTACCCTGAGGCAATTCCTATGAGGACTGTTACAGCTCAGGCTGTGGCTAAGGCCCTCCTTGGTATCTTTACCAGGGTTTGGTTTCCTAAGGAGGTGATCTCTGACAGGGGGACACATTTTATGTCCAACTACATGAAAGCCATGTGGAAAACCTGCAGAGTCACCTACAGGTTCTCAACCGCCTACCACCCTCAGACAAACGGGTTGGTAGAAAGATTTAACAGAACCATGAAGAGCATGATAGGTGCCTTAGAAGAACCCCTTAAGAAGAAGTGGGACCTTCTACTGCCATGCCTTCTATTTGCTTATAGGGAAGTCCCTCAGGAGGGAGTAGGTTATTCTCCCTTTGAACTTCTCTATGGCCATCCCGTCAGAGGCCCCTTGGCCCTGATTAAGGAGGGGTTGGAGAGTGCTCCTTCCCCCAAGCCAGTCAGAGTGACTGACTATGTGATAGGTCTCCGAAGGAGAATGTCACACATGATGGCAGAAGCAAGTGACAACTTGAAAGCTGGCCAAGCTCTGATCAAACATTGGCATGATCAGAAGGCTAACATGGTTGAGTTTACTCAAGACCAGCTAGTTATAGTTATGCTCCCAACAAGGCAGAGGGCCTTGCAAGACAAATGGATGGGACCCTTCAAGGTTGTGGGAAAACTTGGAGAGGTCAACTATCTGGTGGATCTGGGCAAACCCAGGGAAGCTCCCAGAGTCTTCCACACCAACCGCCTCAAATCCTATGTCTCTAAGACCAGAAGTAGGATCATTGCTTCTAGCTTCATCGGAAGAGGAGGAGGAGAGTGACGCTCTACCTGACCTCCTGAGAGGCTTACCTTTGGACGAAAAGGTTGAAGGAGTTAATCTCTCTTCAGATCTGACCCCTGAGCAACAGGAGGAGTGCAAAGCTATGTTAAATCAGTTTGCCCCCCTGTTCTCACTTTCACCAGGCTTGACCCCTTGGGGACAGCATGAGATACTCACTGGTGACTGTCTGCCAGTCAAAAGCAGGGGATATAGAATGTCAGAACATGTCAGAACCCACATCAAAGGTGAGGTCAAGAAGATGCTTGATCTCGGGGTAATAGAGCCCTCTACTAGTCCATGGTCTAGCCCAGTGGTGTTAGTACCGAAGGCAGGATCCAAAGAGTTGAGATTCTGTGTGGACTATAGAGCTCTTAATGCAGTCACCAAGACTGATGCCCACCCTTTGCCAAGGACAGATGAGTTGGTGGATAAACTTGGTGCAGCCAAGTACCTCAGCACACTGGACCTTACGTCAGGCTATTGGCAAATAGCCCTGACAGACCATGCCAAGGAGAAAACTGCATTTTCTACCCCAGGTGGCCTATACCAATTCAAGGTTATGCCTTTTGGACTGAACAATGCACCTGCAACATTCCAAAGGATGGTGAACCAAGTTCTAGCTGGGATGGAGGACTTCTGCATGGCATACTTGGATGACATTGCAGTCTTCAGCCACTCCTGGGAAGAACATGTGACCCACTTAGGACATGTTTTGCAGGCTCTTGAGCAGGCCAATCTGACCATAAGGCAAGCAAGTGCCAAATTGGTCAGAGTAAAGTGGTCTACCTTGGACATGAGGTAGGAGGTGGAGAAATAAGGCCTTTGCTCAGCAAGATTGAAGCTGTGCAAAATTGGACAACACCTACTACTCAGACCCAGGTGAGAGCCTTCTTAGGCCTCACTGGATACTACAGGAATTTCATTGAGAACTATGGGACCATAGCTTCTCCTCTGAATGTGATCTCCTCTCCAAAATTCCCTAAGAAGGTCAAATGGAATGAGGAATGCAATCAGGCCTTTGAAAACCTGAAGAAAGCTCTCTGGCAAGCTCCAGTACTCAGAGCTCCTGACTACCACCAAACTTTCATTGTACAAACTGATGCTTCCAATGTAGGTATAGGTGCAGTGCTTAGCCAACTGGATGAGAAGGGTAGGCAACACCCCATTTGCTTCATCAGTAGAAAACTGAAGGATCCTGAAACAAGGTGGGCAACAATCGAAAGAGAATGCTTTGCTATTGTGTGGGCACTGAAGAAGTTTAGGCCATACTTGTATGGTTCTACTTTTGTCATTCAGACTGACCACCAACCCTTGAGATGGTTAATGCAAATGAAAGGGGAAAATCCAAAACTATTGAGATGGTCAATCTGCCTCCAAGGGTTTGATTTCACCATTGAGCACAGGTCAGGGTGTCACCATCAAAATGCTGATGGACTCTCTAGGATGTATGTCATCGACTAGAGGTATGAGGTTCATCCAGGAGTGGATTAAATCCTCCTGTCCCTTAGTCTGGGGGGGGCGAGTGTTAGGAAGAATTCTCTGTTTAGGCTGAATTTCCTAACCTAGTGAGTCCCCCAGCAGCTTTGCTGGATTTTGTGGGGTTTATTTTTTTCTCCTGCCAAGAGTGAGACTCTTTTACCCTCACTCTTGGACATGACTTGAGAGTGTTTTCTGTGACTTGCTATGTGCTTATGGGCTAGGGGGTAATTTTCCCCATTGGCCATCATTGGTTTTTGAATGTGTGTTACACAGCATCCTCAGTGCAGTAGCACAGGGGTGTCCTAGAGACCCCCAAACATAGACTCCACACCCTGGGACTGACTACTGTCTCCCTGGGTCTGTAAAGTTACCATTGACTTTACTAGTCTTAACTTAGGAACTTAACCAGTACAAACCAGCTTACTGTGGAAGTACTGGTAGGGGCAATTAGATTGCCCCTGGGTCTGTTGTCGAGGGGGTACTGTCCCGTCCCCCCTCGCCGAGTTCTGGCTGGTGGCAGTGGATACCACGGAAATATTCCACCGGAATATTTCCCAATGGGATTTCCCATTGTTTTTGATGCACCACTTTTTGGTGCAATGTTAAAGATACCGCCGGTTTATTTATTTAATATAAATTCACCGGTTGGGATTTTTTGCCGGAACTCGCCGCCAAAATGGCGTCTAGGTTCACTTCAGTAACCCTGAACCCGAGTCGAGCCTTTGTTCCACTTTTGGCGGGCTTCTGCACAGAAGCCCTCCAAAGTGGTGCCATTCTGTCTGGGTACCACAGGGGGTGTAGGAGGGGGTTTAGGCACCCTGGACTGAGTTGCCTTGACAACTCATGTCGCACTCTAGTGTGATTGGCCCAAGTGGTGAGCCACCCCGCTCACCACTTAGCATGTTTGAGTGACAGCTAGGCTGTATGAATGGGGGTTTGCTGCATAAAAGCAGGGTTTTTGGGACTGGTTCTTCAGAAGTCGCCACAGGACCTAAGAAGCCGAAGAGGGAGAAGCCGAGCCGACCTGCCAAGACGACACCACCGGTGAAGCCCCGCAGAACCGTCTCACCACTTTTCCCGACGACAGAGGAGATCTCCCGCCGGAGAGTCTTCTTCCCTTAACTGGTGGGGACAACCAGTTGCTGCCTTCTTTTCGCCGTCCCGAAGCATCTCGTGGCCGCCTTGCCTGTGCCAAGTACCCCAGCAACCGGGATACCACTTTTTACCTCAACCGCGAAAGAGGGGTAAAAATCCTTTGTGACCGGAAAACTCCACGGCTGGCCTCATCCCTGGTAGTGCAACGACCTGCAGCTTTCCTCCACGTCGAGATCACCTCTTCCTCGGGACGACGCCGCGACTTGCACCCACTACCAGGAACGACTACCACCGCTGGAGGAATCTTTCCACTTTTAAAGGTACTGTGTTCCGCCCGGCCTCCCTTGCCACCGATTGTACGGGGTAGATTTAGCCCTCGGCTCTCGAACCTGGGTAGGTCTGGGACACCCTAACTAAACTTTTCAGAACCGTAGTAAAACCTTTTTCTACTCACCTGCAAAGACTTGTGACATTGTGTGATCTTGGGCACATTTTCACCTGGCTCCCTCTAAAGCGGGCCCCAAACTAATTCCCCTTGTTCCACCATTGACTGTCTTTGCTAACCTTATGTGAAAAGTGTTTTACCTTACTGCTCTCTTTATTTCTGCCTTTTCCCTCCCTTTTGGTAATACTTGTTGGAGTACCATCTAACGTTAAGCGCTCACCTCTGGTTGGAAATAAGTGGGGTTAACTTAGAATTGTCCAACAAATGATTAGGGATGTACATATGAGTAATAGTAACTGTGTTTGACTTTCTTACCTTTTCTATTGTGCTAGTGTAATTTATGAGTGTACCTTTAATAAATAAGTTTATACTTTTACACCTAGCTCTGGTCAGTGTTTGCTTGTGCTACTGTGCCTCTGTACCTATTATGTATCCTCTGTATACTGCCTAACTCTTCTTGAGGGAAGTCTGACTGCTCAGCCACAGCTACCACAGTGAATCTGTGCGGTGCAGACTGCTACCAAGTGGGTTTACTGCCAACACCTGTAGTCTTAAATCTTTTGCAGTGGTCCCAGAGGGAACTGCACAGGTTTCTGCCTAACAACCAGGCATTCAAAGGAGGAGTAGTGCTGCTTGGAATGATAGAAGCATGCATGAGAGTGTCGAAACTCCTGATAGAGCTAGTCGTGAACCAAGCCTTGTGAGGCCGAGCACATCCAAATCAAGCTCTTCCTGGAAACGGCAGATGTCAGAGGAGTGTTTGACAAGAGTTGAGAATAGCGATGTGGAGCATTTGGGAGAAGGGTACAGGCGAGGTACACCCTGCGGAAGTGTTTGAGTTGCCTGTGGATGGGCAGAGCAGGAAGGAAGAGAAGGCAGGGTAGTCAGAGAGGGAGAAGAGCGTGCCAGAGGGTGGTGGAGGAGGGAGGCACCATGGTGGCCAGGGATACAGCAGGGGGTGCCGAAGAGGCGGCAGAGGAAGGAGGCGGCAGAGGAGCCAGAGAGTGGTAAAAAGGGATAGCAGGAGAGGAAATGAAGTTGATAAGGCATAGGAAGCATCTATCAAAGAGGAAAAGAGGAGGAGATTGGCCTGAGGGCCCTTGACCAAGACAGTGCCATTTAAGTAGATATTAATGAGGGTCCTAGAGGAATGGGAGGGGGCCAGAAGTGCCTTCCACTGGGTGCCACCATTATTGGGTGAAGAGGAAAAAGGAGAGAGAACAGAGACCATATGGGAGGTCCATAGGCCTGGAGAGGGAACGACAAAGAGTGTGTCGGTAAGGGTCTGTCTGGAGGAAGCAATGGTATAGGTATCGGCAATAGGGAGGCCTGGGTTGGAGATCACGTTGTCCCTTTTGAGCTTCTTCATGCCAGACCTAGTGAGAGGGATAGGATAGTCGATAAAAAAGCAGTTTGAAAAGATAGGTGCGACAGAGAGCACCATAGGGGGACTGGGAAGGAAAGAGTGGGGGGGGAGTAGGAAAAGGGGAGGGGAGGTCGCACAGTGGGGGGCAGACCACAGGGAGGCACAGAGGGGGGACACCAAAGGGAGAGGGGCGCAACAAAGAACTAGAACAATGGACCTACAAATCAGATAAGTACAGAACCATCAGCAAGGAAAAGAGCACACCAGGGAACCTAGAAGTAGAGAATGCAGATGTAGTACAGAACCAAGGCAAAGCACAAAGCACAACAGGGAACCTGGAAGTAAAGGATGCAAATGCAATACAGGACGGAAAGCAAAACACAGTCAGCAGGGAACCTAGAAGTGAAGAATGCAGGCAATTGCAATGTGATGCCACAAACTGTGGATAGCAACAGAATATCAAGAACCGCAGAGAGCAAACACAAAGTCAGTACCGTCAACAAGGCACAGAACACAACAGGAACCTAGAAGAAGAATACAGACAATATAAAGTAATGCCAGAAAAACAGTTGAGCACGAGACAGTGTCAGAGTAGTACACAACAGATTGAAGAGGGAAGGGCTGAGATGCGAGAGGAAGGAAGGGAAACGAAGGAGGGGGGAATGGAACTGGATGTGGGGACCTGTGATGCGAGGGAGCGCAAACGGCTAGACACGCAAGGGAGTGCACATGTCCAAGTTGTGAGGGAGCTCACGCATGCAAAGTAAATGTCAAATACAAGTTTCACTGTGCATGGCTGGCCTCTGGGTGGCAGCAGTGTGCCAAACAAAGTGGGTTTGTGCTGACATGCACCATTTAACAGAAAGCGCATTTAAATTGGTTGTCATCCGTTGCCATGGGTCGAGTGCATTTCTCTTAGGTCGAGTAGGTTTCAAATAACTTCTGGTGACATTAAAAATATTAGTACAACGTTGCTAATCAAATGGGTTTGTTTGCTAACCAATTTTTGAAACCTAATTTATGCCTTGCTATATCTCTTAATTGTGCCTGTTTTACCTTTTATGTTTGGGTGACTCTTGGTTTGTAGAAGTGAGTGGGCATTTTAGCCTCTGCTCATCCTTTTAGTCAGTTCGGCACATGCCCAGATTAATCTTTCAAGCACATTGCTGACTGATTAGCTGGCAGATTCACAAACGGAGGAACTTGGGTTCACAAACCAAGGAACTTGGGTTGTATACGCAATTGGTTGCTTCATCTCGTGGGAGGGGGAATTTTAGAAAATTGTCCAATAATGACACAAGTGTACCGAACACATCCCATGCCAGGGATTGCATGTATGGCACAGCTAGCATAAGGCAAACGCATGCAATCAATCTTTGAAATGTGCTCTATATTTTTTGGGATGGTCACCATACATCTCTCTGAATTGTGCTGGAAAAGGAATTGGAAGTTATCAATGGTGATTATTGAAAATATGCCAAGGAAATGGCCTTGTTTGTTTCACACATCTGTGGCAGGATGTTTAGCAGTTAAACGTAACTTAAAGGAAACTGCATCTTCATGTATATCTTGGGATTAGGGAAGTACTGCTTCTGATGCCATTTGTGGCAAGGCATTGGTTCTCTTCTCGTTTACATTTTTGCAGGTACCTAATTCCACAGACTTTATTTCTTCCATCAAGGGATCTGCTGATGTTCCCTGGATTACTTTCTAGTAAAGCCCATTTTCTGCAAACCACTTGGATGCATATATCCTTGCTTATTTTGTTTTGGATTTATTTTTTGGGAAAAGTTACTTCAAATCAAGATATTGTTTTGTAGCACACCACATGTGTTGTATTTCAGGCACAAAGAAATATTTTGCACTCCTAGAGCTCAATAAAAGGCTCAATTGGCCATGTGAATTTGTAGGTGATTTATAACATCGAAATTGGGTTTATGACACACTATGGCCAACTTTGGGTCTAGGTGCATCAGTGCAACCACATCAAAAGACTCCCGCCCCCCCCCCAACCCCTCAGCACCATTTCTCACCAGCAGCTGCCAGACACTATTGTTCAAGATCCATAATGGGTTAGGGGCACTGGACACTGTGAAGGCATCATGAAGCAAGACGCAGACAACCGATTCAGAATTCCAAATGTTTTATTTGATTTTATTACGTTAACTTTTATGTCGGGATGGAAAAAGGCCTAACTTGCCCTATGCTAAGGTGGTATTTCCCTAACTAAATGAAACTAAGGAAAGTCTGAGTTCAACTTAAGAATCTGTCTGTGTCCAAAACCTATACTTGCCCTCACAACTAATCCTATACAATGTGTAGGGATGTCGGAAACCAAAAGAAACAGTGTCCAACATAGAATTCTGAACTTCTTCCAGATCGCAGCTTCCTTTCAGCTTCCTTCCCCAAGTGTAAAACTGTTCCAACAAAAAGTCACTAAATGAACTCTCTTAAATTCAGGATGATACAGTTTTAACGAAATTTCGGGGCTCACTTACCCAAGTTCCAAGTAACACAGTTCCAGGCACAAAAGTACCTTGAGACTCAGTCCTCAAGTCAGTAAATGTTTAAAGTCTCAGGGTTTCCTTCCCCAAGATTTAATTTCCATATCACAAAAATATCCTTTGTCTTCTTAGGGTTCTGTATCACAGTTGTGCCCTCTTTTTATGGTTGGTTTTCATTGTGAATATCTTGACTGTGTTGGATTGAACTTCAGGGTTCCAGCTAATTCAGCACTTATATTTTTGTTATATGTAGTTTTCACACAATTTGGTATAAAATATGCCATTCACTTTAGAGTTCAGCATACAATGGTTTAAAGTTCTGTTCATTTTAGAACTCAGAATATAGCGGTTTTACTTGAATTTAAGGTCCCGTTCACTTTTCAACTCGATATGTAATCGTTCTTTCCATTTGTAAAGTTTTCATTCAGTTTGGTATGCAATAGACATCGGTTGTACTCCAAACACAATTTCAATTTAACCTTTTGTTTAATAATGAAAGCATAATGAATGCTCAATCCAACGCTGGGGAGCTATTTAAAATCCTAGCGGAGTTTCAAAATCAGCCTCCACCCACTAACAATATCATCAAGGACGATAAGGGGTGTCAGGACATTCATGATGCCTTTCTCTCACAAAGAAAATATCAAGAAGGCCCTAGGCAACGTAACATTAACGCAAACTCTTACTGATACCACTCCATCCAACACCAGTGAAAACACTATCCCTCAATTTTCATTCACACACTACACCGAAGATGAAGTAACTAAAATCATACAGGATCTCAAAGCCACCTCCTGTCCTGCCAACGACTGTCCCACAAGCATTTTTAAGGAGTCCCTGGAAACATTGGTCACATGGATTACCAAACTGGTTAATCTCTCCTTCGATGAGGGTCTGGTACCAGACCTGTTAAAATCAGCATGGATCACACCTTTATTGAAAAAAGAAAACCTTGATCCAGACAACAATGACAACTACAGGCCCATAACTAACGTGCCTCTTGTCCTTAAGATAATTGATAAACTTGCCTACTTACAGTTACAGGTCCATGTTGAAAAATATAACATCCTGGGAACACGCAAGTCGGGCAATAGAGCTCGTAACGGGACTGAGACAGCTATGCTAGATCTCAAATCCACCCTAGCTAGCATAGCTGATAAAAACCAAGCTGCCCTGCTTATGCTATTAGACCTCTCCGCAGCCTTTGACCTAGTTGATCACAGCTTACTGGTGTCAAGGCTCGGAGAGATCGCCAACTGCTCTGTAATTGTATCCAGATGGATCGCTTCCTTTCTGGGTCCCAGAATGGTGAGAGTTTGCATTGGCGACAATCAATCTTCCCCGATCTCTCAGACATGCAGAGTTCCTCAGGGCTCCTGTCTGTCGCCTTTGCTTTTCAATCTATATATCCGCCCCCTTCTTGACCTCCTAAACAATTTAGGAGTGCAATACACAAACTACGCTGACGACACTCAGGTAGTCATAAAGTTGAGTGGCTCTTATAGCAGTGATGTGGAAACTATCAACAAAATATATAAAGCCATACAAGATTGGATGGCCTGCAACTCTCTTGCCCTGAATAACAAAAAGACCAAACTCCTCATCGTGGCATCTAAAAATACTCGGACGAAACTTTGCTCCAACTATGCTAGTTTCCAAATGGCCGACAATATCATCACCGTGCAAAAGAAAGTCAAGACCTTTAGGAGTTGTTCTTGATGAAGAACTCTCCATGAAATCTCACGTTTCCAGTATAAAATCCAGCTGCGGTCTTATAAACAAAAGAATAGGATACATTCGACCATTCATATCGGAAGGGAACTGTGCTCTCCTGTCTACTGCACTGATTAATTCAAGACTAGACTATTTTAACAGTCTCCTAGCGGGCACCACAGCCTCTAATATCCAATCACTACAAGTGGCTCAGAATAATGCTGTGCGTAATATCTTCAACCAATCTCGTTGAACACATATTTCCACCTTTAAGAAAAAACTTCATTGACTTCCTGTCAAACATCGTATAACACACAAGATACTCACTACGACCCACAAATGCCTTAGTCTAAGTAATCCCACATATCTGTCAGCTCGTATTAGCACTAAGCCTAATGTGAGGAACCTTCGTTCATCCTCTGCGATCATTCTTAAACACCCCAATTTCGGGACAGCCAAATTTGGAGGTACCACTCTAGATGCTCAGGGTCCCCTTCTTTGGAACACGCTTCCAGCCCGGATACGGCAGATCCAGAGCTATACTGTGGCAAAAGTGCCATTAAAAACTCACTTCTTCAACTTGGAATAACTCATTGACTCTTCTTCTTCTCTTCTGCCTCATGTGCCTGTTTGTCTCGTCTTGTCTTTGTGTGCGCCCTGAGGCCCACGGGCATGTTGGCGTGTTACAAAAATGTAAATAAATAAATAAATAAAATTCCTTTAGTTTGCTTTAAATGAAATACCCAGCACTCAGAGACTTTTGAAAACGTGTTTCCTTAAACACGCGACCACTCTGATGTATTCCTGTAGAATAGCAGAGTTAAAACTCTCACACTGTGGAAGTGGAAGGCATCACTTCATTCATTGGGGAGGGAGGATAGATCAGGGGCACCACGTTTGTCTTGAAAGCAAGACAACGCAGTGCAACACAGGTTTGAATTCTGTTCCCGTGTTTAGAAACCACTTGTTGGTATTAAGCACATTATAAAAAAACAATTATAATAATTCTAATTCAGAATTAACTCATACAATTGAGACTATATTAACTGCAGGGTGGTACAAGTACGTACATTCAGAAATTTTAATTCATTGTTGCATATACAGTTTATGAAAGTTTTTTCTACCACCCTAAATTAAACAAGTAGTCCTATAATTGATATTTAACGACATCTTGATGTTCCAGAATAATCTTTGATCACTGACAAATTCTCTACTTTTCCAGGAATCCAAAAGTGTGGCTTATAATGCATGTATGTTCTGCTTGTGTTCTACGTTTTTACCATCAAAGGATTGTAAGTTAGTTTTACTCCACATAGTCTTTTTTTCCAAATTCAAATGTGCACATACCTTAATCTGGAGTAAAGGAGAAACTTCAGCACAGCTGCATACATGGGTCGGCTCAATAATGGACGATGCGACGCTGACCTGCCACCCATTATACGTTAAAACAGGAGAGGTGTTACACCATGATTCCTTACCTTCCACCACACCATGCAGCCCAGACACAAAGAATTTTTTCGGGATCCCGATGGGGACCCTTTTTCTTAATAAAAACACACCACAATAACTATATGAACATTTCTAATCTTAAAGCCTTCTGTTGTTCCCCTGGTGTGATTTTACTCTGAGCAATCTGACTAGTCAGCCTCCCACCCCCCCCTCCCTGAAAGAGGGGTCAAAGATAGACCCTTAGGGTGGGACTGATGGAACAGAACCCCTTTTTCCTACCTGGAGCCACCCACTTTGGGGGAAAGCATGGAGAGATGGCCCAAGTGGGTGTTCTACCACCTAGTCTTCCTTTGTCAAGCCGCCACTTCTCCTTTCCCTCTCATGTCACGGTATAACACAACACTTCACTATCCATCCCCCTCCCTGATCTAAACTCCTACCCATTTCTACTACACTACTTTATTAATGTACATTGAATTATTTAACTATAATTAACCATAAACCACTACATGCACACTTAACTACACGTACACATATAAATATACACCTAGATAGGCTACAAATAATGCCAAATAAATAGATATTATATTACATCGGGGTGAGTGTTGCAGCCAGTCACCCCTTTTCAGTACCTGCAGTGCTGTCCTGGTGGATGGGGTTGGCCTCAGGCTGGAAAATGGGGCAGACTGACCCCAGCCATGGGTATTTTGTTGGTGATGCTCCGTCCACCACATGGGGAGCTACATCACGTGGGATCCAGGCATGTTGTGTCTTCTGGGTAGCCCCATCAGTAACATGGGGCCACCCGATCACCACCACATGGCTTTCACCCTTGTGACTGTTCTTAGGCGGCCACATGCTCTGAGGCACTGCCAGTATCACAGCTGCAACCGCAGCTCAATCTTGGTTCTTTGTGGCGGCCCTGTGCCCTGGGGGACCCCTGTGCCCCACAGCACTTAGATTCTCCTCAGCGCCTGCAAAGGAATAAACTACATTAAATAAAATATTTTTCACTACACCCTAATGCCCGTGTTTATTTCTTGATTTCGCTTATGAAGGCATTTTTTGCTTCCTAGCCTTGCATGGTCCTTGAGGAATGCAGGCTGGAGTATTGCAGAGCCAAATGTGTGTATTGGCCACCATTGCGCCTCCCTGCATCTGTAGAGGCCCTGGGGCAGCAAGATGGTGGTGTACAGCACGTGTTTCGGTCTGGTTGGACCTCATCAGTAGGGTGGAGCCTTGCTCTCTATTCATAGAGAGGCACAGCTCCACCCTACAGATGATGTCCAACCAGACCAAAACACGTGTCTGGGGTTGCTGTTGGTACTCTTGTTCAGAGGAGAATTGCCTAGCATTTCGGTGCTGGACTGCCCCAGGGCAGGACAAAGACTGATATGTTTGGGATATTTTTTCTCTGTGAAAGATAGTGAGCTAAAGCCTCTGGGTAAATCTCTCGTAACCAGAACTAATGTCTGGCAGAGGGACTCCCAGGATCCCCCTTGTTAATTTGCATATTTAACTTTGGGTCTCACCTTAAGTTTCTAGGGGAATCCAGACGTGTACCCCTTGCTCACTATTCTTAGGGAGGCACAGCTCCTCCCTACTGATGAGGTCCAACCAGACCGAAACACGTGTCTGGGGTTGGTGTTGGTACTCCTGTTCAGAGGAGAATTGCCTAGCATTTTGGTGCTGGACTGCCCCAGGGCAGGACAAAGACTGATATGTCTAGGATATTTCTTCTCTGTGAAAGATAGTGAGCTAAAGACTCTGGGTAAGTCTCTCGTAACCAGGACTAATGTCTGGCAGAGGGACTCCCAGGACCCTCCTTGTTAATTTGTATAAATTTTGTGAAGGCATGCTTGCAGTTCCAAGAAGAGAGCCTTCTAACTATTTGGAGAAGATCTTGCTGAGTTCATCATCAAGGCTTGTCTGAGGTGCCTTCTGATGGGTTGCTGATGTGTTCCCCCTTCTTGACTCTTCGGGGTACCCCAGCATTCCATCAAGGGGTGAGTACTAGTTCTTCCTGGATGGCTTTGTCAGGCTTTTGAAGGGAAGAGCCTGGGTTTGAGAGCCTTCCTAAAGGTAAGGTGATCTTATTCCTGTTAATTTTGTCACTGGTATGACGAGAAATGCTGCGCCTGATCTGATGATTATGGTGGGCCTGTATTGTGTACGTTTTGTTGCAGCTATTCTGGTCCTATGTTATGCAGTGTCCGGTGGATGATGCAAATTGCCTTGAAGGTGGATTGTTGTCCAATTGAGAGCCAGTGAAGGACGCATAGGGCGGGTAAGGTGTGTTCTCTAGGGCTTAGGGCTGGGAGGAGCCTAGCAGCATTGTTTTGAACGTGTTGGTTATTTCTTAGCTGTGATGCTGTGTCTCCTAGGTATAGGGCGTTAGCATAGTCTAGATGTGAAAGGGTGATGGCCATCACTGCAGAGACTCTGTGAAGGAAGGTGAGGTGTGGAAATAAGTGGCAGAGAATGTGAATGTGTAAGATGTACATTTTTGTCACAGAATTGATGTGAAGTGATAGGGTCAGCTCCGCGTCCATAATGCATCTGAGGTTGTTTATTGTGTTGCAGAGGGCCGGCGGGGGGCCTAGAGAGGGTGGCAATGTGGTGGGTATGAGAAGAAGGACATCTTCCCGCAGAGCATGTGCTCTGTCGTACCTCGGTTGAGTAGGAGGTGGTTGATATCATCCATTGATCGATGTCTGAGAGGCATGTAGCGAGATTGGGGGAGGTGGTGGAGTGGGATTTTGAAGACAATTTGGGTGTGTCTGCGTAATTGCAGCAGGTTAGGCCATGGAATCGAATGAGTGCAGGAAGGTGGCTCAGGTAGAGGTTAAAGAACAGAGGGGCTCTCTGCAGCACCCAGTCAGCGACAAACTGGGGGGCGTAGAGGAGAAAAGAGGCAAAATTTTGATAAAACTTATTGTAAATAAGTAAAAGTTCGAATAAATTTAAACATTTTTTTTTAAAAAAGGGGCAAGTGTACTATTTGGGATCTGTTGCCAAGCAAGGAGGATTTCCACTTTAGATCTTAAGTCTGTTTGAGAGTTTGGGGTGGTCAATGTTGTCAAAGGCTGCTGAGAGGTTGAATAGAATTAGGGCAGTGCAGTTTTCCGAGTCTGAAAGTCTTTTGAGATGATCCCAGACGGAAGCTAGGCAAGATTCAGTTCCTCTTAAGGGTCTGAAGCCCGATTAGACGGGGTTGGGGATCTGGTTTGATTGTGTGAAATGTCATAGCTGTGAGTATGCTGCTCAGTCAGTTTGTTTGGCTATATATCGGTTGTTTGAGAGAGGTTCTTAATTGGTGGGAGGAAGCGGGTGAGTGTTTTTATTTTTATATTTTTTATATTTTTGTTTTTTTTTAGGTGTGGTTTGATGTAGGAGGTTTTGAATTCTACTGAGAAAATGCCTGAGATGAGATGAGTTAATGATGGATATTGGGAAGTCGCTGATGCAAGTAGATGTTAGGATTTCTTTAAGTCGAGTGGGGGTGGCAAGGGATATCCAGGGGCTCCTGAGGCACGAGTGAAGGAAGAGAAGAGCGCGGGAGGAGGGCAGTGCTGACATCTCAATTGAGGTCTGGGTGGGGGAGGGGTGCTATTTTCAATGTTTTATTTATTTTCTTTTTTCTTTTTTTAAATATTTTTATTATTTATAAACAATACTCCAAACATTACAAACATTGAGGACTATCATTTTACAGTTTCACAATATTACATTACAAATTAGGCACTTCGGTCCTCCCTCCTCCCACCCCCCCCCCAACTCGAGCCCCTTCCTCCATGTCACTATCCTGTCCCCTCTCAGGCGCGTCTACTTCCATCACTATCATCACTATGGTCCACCTGGGGGGATCCCGCCATCAAAGCCACCAGTTGTCTCCATGCTATTAGGGGTCCCACCTCCTCCCCCCCACCCCACTGACTGCTTCATACTAGACTGCTGTTTCTGCTTCCGCCCACTTCATGAGGTCCGCCCACCATAGTTCGATTCTAGGCCGTTGGGCTGCTTTCCAGTTTATTGCAATTCTCCGTTTATCCAGGATGTAGGCCAGGTCCTTCAGCTTACTAATTTGCTTCAGGTTGCGTGGTCTGGTAAAAACCCCCAGCATGCATGCCCAAGCTGACTCCACCTCCAGCATAACCCCTTTTTCTGTTAAGCGTGTCTTTACCTCTGTCCAAATCCTTCCTATCTCAGGGCAAGCCCAAAACATATGTAACATCTCAGCGTTCTCCTCCCCACACCGAGGGCATTTCTGAACCCCTGGACCTCCAAACCTGGCGATTCTACCAGGGGTCAAATATGCTCTGTGAGTGACATACAACTGTTTCTGCTGCAGCCTCGCGTTTCAGGACACCTTCTTGTGATACTTTTGGGTTCTATTGTTGCCCCTCTGACATGGGTTCTCCCACCTCCTCTTCCCAATCTCACCTCAATTGCAGCAGCTCCTTTCCTACCCTTGTCCCCAGCAGCTCATATAGGCGAGAGATCTCGTGCCCACCCTCCGAGATATCGTACATTATCTCTATGGTTGCATCGGGTTGTTCCGCCAGCACAGCCTCGGGCCACCTTTGTCACACCCGTTTGATAATTCTGGAGTAAGTGATGTATTGAAATTTATGCACCCCGGTGTCCTCCATTAACCTCTGGAAATCCACTGCCACCCCATCTTGCCATATATCGCCAAGGGTAGCCAGGCCCATTGGTTCCCAGTATCTACGGACCCCTTTCATCATTTGGGAGTCCTCTCCGCACAGCACCACTAGCGGTACCTGCAGGGAGAACGGTACTGAGTTTCCTACGATTTGCCAAGCTCTGCGCCACATTTCCCAGCCAAGGACCAACAGACTCGCCATTCCTAATACCTTAGGTCTTGGTAACCACACTATTTCCCGGAGAAAGAAGGGAGCGGGGTCCCTACACAACAGCCTGGCTTCTGCCGTTTCCTCTTCAGACAGCCACCTGGTCACGTATTTCAGCTGTCCCGCCAAGTAGTATAACTCAAAGTTCGGCAGGTTTATACCGCCCCCCGTCACACGAGTTTTGTAGTTTCCAAAGGGCCACCCTGTTTCTAGAATTGTGCCATATGAACCCTCTGCACAGGCTGTGGAGTTCATAAAGCGTTTAGGGATCACATACGGGATGTTTGCAAAAAAATGTAACAGTCTAGGCAGGACCACCATCTTAATCAGAGCAGCTCTACCCATCATGGCCAAGGGCAATCTAGACCAAAATCCCATACTATTCTTAATGCCCTCAACCTCCCTTTCCGTATTGTGTTTGTGTACCTCTCTGGCCGTGTGGTATATGTCAATACCCAAGTATCGGAACGTCTTGGTTTGCCAGGGTATTGGCAAAACCGGTAGGCTTCCCGGTGGGGTGCATTTGTACCTCCCCAGGGGGAACATGCTAGATTTCTTAGGATTTACAGCTATGCCCGAAAGGATGGCATATCGTTCCATCACCTCCAGGACGTATTGTAGGTTTTCCTCTGGGAAGCGCAGGTACAACAGTATGTCATCGGCATACAATGATATGAGATGCGAACCTCCCGCTGTATGGATCCCTATTTCACCATATTGTTGTCTGAGGAAAACTGCCAGTGTGTAACGCTCACCTGTTATCCACGGGGACGTCACTCAGCCTGTTTTGACCTCTTACGACCTTGAACCCTTCCCTGGAGTCTACTCGACTGGAGACTGGGCCTGATACACAGGATTGGTAGAGTTTAACTCCCTATTGTTCTGTGTGCTTGAACCCCTTCTTCCCCGGGGTCTAACCCGTCCCTTTTGATCCACAGCTCACCTTGTTTTCTTGGAAAGTGTGCTCTCCGTCCTGCTTTCAGCGCAGGGGCGCGTTGATTGATGCAGGCTCGTTGCTGCCTAGTTACTTCTCTGGCAAGAGTCCGACAGGTAAGTATAATGAGTCTTTTGAACAGTTCTCTAACTTCGTTCCTTTCCTTCCTTAGATGATGGCCATCGTCCGGGGATGGCGACGTGCTGCTGAGATGCGTAGCGCTCAAGGTGAGTGAGAGCGCGATGCGACCCTTTCGTATTTGTATTGAACTGAGTTCTTTTTCTGTATCTTTTAGGTGCTGCAACGTTTTCAGCGTGGATGCCGGTTATGAAGAAGAAATGCGGTGAGTAAGCGCGGTATGCGGCGCCTCTAGATGTTTCCACGCTAACCTGGAGTGTCTTTTCCCTCTTGCAGATGGATGAGAAGTTCCGGAGACAGAGTTCCCCCAGAGCGGCTGGGATTCAGGTAAGCGTTTGAAGCTTGTACAGTTTTTAAAAATAAGCAAAGATTTGCTGAATGCTTACTAATGCCTTTTTTCTGTTCTTTCCCCTTTTCCTTAGGAAGCGGCGTGCCGGGATGGGAATGACACAGCCGAAGATGCCCGCAGAACAGAAGAAGCGATGAATGATGGGCAGAAGCGCCGCAAGGTAAGGCTGTTCCTAACGGTGTTTTTGTTCTTGCGCGAGCTGAGCGCAGAAGAAAGATGCAGGCCTACTGGAGACCGATCGAACACGGTGAGTGTCACGCTGCAGGTGCAGAAAACACAAAGCATGTTTCTCAGCCTGGGCGTGGCTTAAATAGTCTCTAGGTAGCCCAGGTGTCTCTGGGCTGAACCACACCCAAAAGTCTAGACTGCACATGCAGTTCTGGGAACCGAAATATGGGGACAAGATGGGGCATCCATCTTGTCCCGATCAATGCACTACAAGTCCAATCCCCACTGTTATCCTATGGGAGTGAGTGAGCCTGGTGCCACAAGCGCCAAGTCTGACTCCAAGTGGGTCTTTGGAGGGATGGAGAGGCCCTTGAGGGCCATGTAGATGATCGTGGCCTGGCTCCAGCCTGACATCTTGGAGGGCTGGGGACATTAGGGGCAGAAATCATGACACAGTGGCTCCAATGCAAGGATATACAGCATGGGCGACCAGGGGCACCCCTGTCTAGTGCCCCTGCTGAGTTGCCATTTGTCTGAGATAATAGCTCCCGTTTTGACCCTTGCAATTGAGGAACTGTATAACATTTTAACCCACCTCATGTACCCCGGCCCAATCCCATATTCTCTCAGGGCCGCCAGCAACCATGGCCATCTCACTGAGTCGAAGGCCTTAATGGCATCCAGCGAGACAATTACCAGTTTGCCAGGGTCTTTTTCTGTTTGGTCGATAATATGGTGAAGTCTCCTATGATTGTCTGTTATGTTCCGGCCAGGGACATGACCTGTTTGGTCGGGGTGTATTAGTTTACTGATGACTCGCTTAAGCCTGTTTGCCAGCATAGCTGTGAGGATTTTACTATCTTGATTAAGCATAGATAAGGGCCTGTATGACCCGCAGTCTATGCTTGGCTTACCTGGTTTTAAGAGCGGAATGATCACCGCCTCCCGTTGGGACTCCGGCAAGCTGCCATTCTCAAACACCTCATTAAGCATGCCCAGCAGCGGGGTAATCGGCTCTTGTTTATATGCTTTATAGAATTCGCTGGGGAGCCTGTCTGACCCCGGGGCTTTACATGTGGGCAGGTGCTGAATCACTATGTTTAATTCTTCTGGTGTAATTGGGGCATCCAGGTCTGCCCGCTCCTGATCGTCTAGTTTGTGAATCTCTTGGTCCATTTCGTCCCAAGCATCCCCATAAAGATATTTATAGTACCTAAGGAACTCTTCATTTACTCCCTCCTGAGTGTCCCTGCTCTGGTCCCCGTCCCCTCTAATTTCCCTAATCAGTGGCTGTGTTGTCTCGCTTTTATATAACCAGGCCAGTAATCTGCCCGGCTTGTCTCCTCCTGCATGCTGCCTTTCGATATATTTCTTATAGCTCAGCTTGCATAATCTGTCCCAGTGATCACTACTAGCTTGTTGTAGCTGCCCCATTCTTATCCCGTCTTCCTGCAAAATGCGCCCTTCTGCATTATGTCTTCCAGCTCCCTCTCTGTTTCTTGCAACTCCCTTTCGATGCCCCCTCTGAGCCCTTTAGATTTAGATATAGCTGCGCCCCGCACTACAACTTTGAACGCCTCCCACAAGGTTCCCACCGATTGGACACTCCCGGTGTTGGTATCAAAGTACTCAGTAATCACCTCCCTCAGGTCCTCCCGGAATCCTGAATCCTGCAAGGCCTCTGCTCTGAGCTTCCACGTCGGGATTCGCGCTCTAGAGGGCTGGTGTCGCCACTCCAGGACCAAGCGAGAGTGATCCGAGAGTACCCTGGCCTTATAATCCGCACCCGTCACTTCACCTACCAGCTCATCAGTGGCAAAGATATAATCCAGCCTCATGTGCAGGTTATGTGGGGCCGCGTAATGTGAGTACTGCCTACCCACTGGGTGTAGCCGTCTCCAGACATCTTCAAGTCCAAAGCCTTCTAACAAGGCCTGTAACGCCTTAGCGGCCGGAGTGGGCTTATCTGGTCTGCCATCAGATCTGTCCAATTTAGGATTTAATGTACAGTTAAAGGCCCCTCCCCATAGGATTGCATCGCCCACTAAGGGGCTAATTTTGCTTTATATGGTCCTAAAGTAAGCCACTGTGCCTTGATTGGGGGCGTATAAGTTTATAATGCTCACTTCCCTGTTCTCCAACATCCCCCGCACCATCACCATTCTACCTTCTGGGTCTGTTGTGGACTGAATCAACTAAAACGGTACATGCGGTGCCACCCATGTGATAACTCCCCTCGCGTAAGCAGAGTATGTGGCTCCCGTCGTGCACCCCCTCCACTTTCTCTTGACCAACTCCAGCTTCTCCCTTGTAAGGTGGGTCTCCTGTAACATTGCTACGTCAATCCTCATCCTTCTTAGATACATCATTACTTTATTACGCTTCAGGTAGCTGTTGAGGCCCCGTACGCTCCAGGTTAACACTCTCGGGCTACCCGACGCCATCCGTGGGGTATCCCGCCTCCTCCCTCAGTTTTCCTTCCCGCCTGATTTGACACACAATTTGGCTCGTTCCCCTCCCATTGCTAACAAAAACTCCCCAACTTCCCTCTCCCACCTCCAATCCACTGCACACCCCCCTTCCCTCCTTCCCTCCACCCTACCCAACCCCAACAAAGCCCAGCTCCATCCCGGGATCTCAGGCCCCCCGCTTTTGGTTTGCCTCGGAGTGCCGAGGGCAGAAACCCGGCAGGGTGTCACCGGACTACCGGCGACCTAACTAAACTACTCGTGGGGATATGAGGGCTGGCTCCGTTAGGCTCCCTCATAATATCAAAGTTTCTAGTGCTACCGGATCACGTATACTTATATAGCCCTATTTGTGTCCTTTAACAAGCTATGTCCGATACTATAATCAAGTCCCATAGTCTTCAATTGTGACACCCTAGGTGTCACTGTTCCATATTACTTATCTTCTCCCTCTCCTGACTGGATGCCTGATACTTGAGGGCAGCTCTGCGCATCCAACCATCCCATGGCGTCTTCCGGGGTCTCAAAGAACAGGGTTCTGCTTTTGTGGAACACCTTCAGTCTTTCCGGGTAGAGCAGCATGTGTACTTGCGCTGTACCTGCAAGGTGTAATGCAGTTATGATCGCCGACCCCCTTTGTATTGTTCCGCCCTTCCGAACGTGTTCCAGAATCTTTTCCCGGTCCCGGTAGTTTAGGATCTTGGCTATCACCGGTGGGGGGGGGGGGCCTGGTGGCGGCTTCCTCATCAGGGCCCTATGCGCTCTTTCCACAGCAAACCCCTGAGTCAGCGCTCCCCCAGTTATCTCCTGCAGTATCATTGATTCAATGAACTCCGTGGGGTTCGATCCCTCAGCTCCTTCCGGAAATCCAACAATCTGTATGTTGTTCCTCCGGGCGCGTCCCTCCGCCTCCTCCGCCCTGCTTTCCAGGTTGCCCACTCGTTGTACCAAGGCATGAAGGTCAGATTTATGGGCTGCGCAGTCCGCTGTGTTCGGAGGAACCTCTTTTTCTAGGTCACTCGTGCATTCTGACAATGACCTGACATCCTGCCGGAGAAGGTTCACCTTCTCTTGTACTGCCCCAACTTTGAGCTCAAGTGCCGCTTTCAGCTCATCCATGGCCAGTCCTAATTTAGTTTCCCAGGCCACCTTTAGGTCAGCGATTGCAGCGAGGATCTCCTGGTCTTTGCTCATAGTATCCGTGCTCTGTGCTCCCCGTGGGGGGGGGGGGGGGTTTCTCTTTGCTCCTGGCTCCCTCTGTGCCCGGCAATGTTCTAGCGTAATCGTCAAGCGTGGGTTGCTTGCCCTTTGTTCTGGGGAGTTTGCTTGTCATCGTGGTGTGATCGGTCAGTGTGGGTTAGCCCTGCAACTTGCAGCCCTCTATTCTGGCAAGGCAAGGCTGTCACTAGTGTCCAGGCCCCGCACGGCTGTGGTAGGGGTATCTCCAAGCTACCGCCTGTGTTACCAGAGTGTGCTGTGTCCTCCCTCATAGCTTGCAGGTTTATTCACTCTGTTCTGGCACAGGGTCTCAGCCCCAGTCAGTCTGGGCCTCGGGCGCACCCCCCCAGCGCTTGTAGGGCCCTCCGTGCTTATATATAGGCTCAGCGTGCGTCCTCCGCAAGCCCCAGCGACTCACTGAAGCTCTCCACCCGGAGGGGGTAGTTATTGTCCACCAGGCAAGCTTCCCTGTGCCCCTTTGTCTGTCGCTGGCCCAGGCCGGGGGGTGTCTCCCACCCCTTTCTTTTGTAGCTGCTGCTTCTAGTCCAGGTATCAAGAGTGGCGCCACACCAGCTCGCTGCTGTCTCCTATACTCACTTATGTCCGTATGGACTAACTCCGCCCAGGGCTTGGCTGCAGGGCCGGTGTCCGTGCTGCTGTATGTTTGCCTGAATGGTGCCAGTGCCCGTCTGGGTCGTGTGGGCCCTGTGCACCGCTCAGTGCGCCCGCACCCCACCTTGGATACTCTGCCCCTGGTGTGACTGTCTGACGTGTCCGTGGCGGTTCCCACCCGCAGAGGGGTGTTTTCTCCAGCTTCGTTCACCTCACATTTCAAGGTGAACTCAGGGTCGGGTGCCTGGGACTCCCAGGCGGCCCATATTTTTCCGGGTCCCCTTCCGGGTGCCTTCGGTGCTTCCGGGCCGGCTATGCGCGTCTGGGCCGCCGCCGGGTCCCCTCTGCCTGGCGCGGCTGGTACCCCACCCACCTCGGTGCTAGGGGCAGCCGCGCTTCGCTGCTTCCAGCTTTGGGGTCACCGTGGAGCGGGGATTGTAGCGCTTGCTTTCAGCCTCTGGACTTCGTTCGCTACACTTGATCGCATCCGCGGGTGTTACAGAAGCCCTGATGCGCCGGTGTCCGCGTCCGACCCCCACCCCTACAGTGCCACCGCTGGCTTTTTCTCAGTGGCTGGCTCCTTTGTTAGCATCGCGAAGCCACCATTTTGGGGTCCCCGACCCACTATGCTCAGGCTAAACTGTGTCCACAATGTAGTCCTTTCACTGCCCCAAGTAACGGGCTGCAGGACCCTAGGCTCCCACACTCCAGGGGCACTCCAACATTCCAGCGGGCTGGGCCTCTGATTGTCACAGGCCCGTCTTCATTCTCCGCGGGCCACTTACCCCACTTCTTAGGACCACCTGTGCGAGCCGGGTCATCCGCTAGATCCCCTCCGCCAGGCGCGGCCGAACTCCCACCTGCCCCGGCGTCAGGGGCGGCCGTGTCTCGCCGGACCAGCCACGGGAGCGTAAAAGCTCGGGGGTCTGTGCAGCGGGCCCCCTCTTTGGCCTCCGGACCCCGCGCAGGGATTCTCCAGCGAGTTCAACAGGAGCCGCCGTGCTCCGTTGCCCGCATCTGAACCACTCTCACTCAGCTTCCACCGTCTTCTCCTGACTGGCTGACGCCCCTGTTAGCATCTTGTGGCTGCCATTTTAGGGGCCCCAGCCCAGGATATGTGGGCACAGCAATGTTCGCCGGACCGTCTCCTTCTACAGCCCCGGCTCCAAACTTGTAGGGCACCCGTGCGCAACCTTCATAGACAGACGCACGAATTTTCAGGACCTCAGAGCATGCATTTATGCACTTTTAATCAGGATCGAATGCCGGATCGCGGGTGCTCCCCCAGAGCTCGACTCCTCACATGGCTCTCATAGCCACGCCCCCCTATTTTCGAGGTTGATGATGTTATTTCTTTCTATGTGGAAGTTGTCTGAGAGGGAGTAACCGAGGGTTTGTGCGTGGATGGAGGTGGAGGTGGTACATGCTGATAAATAGAATTCAGAGATGAGCTTGTGGAGTTCCCTGGATGGGTTAGGCACGTTGTTGATTCTATTCCAGTAATAGGTGTTTTTTGGCCATGCATATTTCTGCCCGGTAGGCCCTTGTTAGGGAGAATTCTCATTCTATGGCTAATTTCCCTCACCTAGTGAGTCCCCCAGCAGCTTTGCTGGATTTTTGGAGTTTATTTTTCCACTTGGTAAGAGTGTGAGCCTTTTTCCCCACTCTTACATGTGTTTTGCCATGTGTATTTTTACTGTTTGTGTAATAGTGGGCTCTGGAGGACACCACTCCATGAGCCCCACTTTTCATGTGTGTTACACAGCACCTTCCATGCAGTAACACAGGGTTATCTTTGAGACTTCTCCCCCCCCCCTGACTCCATTTTCTGAGGCTGACTACTGTCCCCGAGAAAATAGATAAAGTTGCCATTTACTTTACATAGTCATTTAAAACTACAGACCTAGTACACCGCATCTTACATGGAGTCCTGGAAAGGGTTAACTCCTATCCCTTTTTGTCTGTGCCTCTTTGAGCTTTTCTTTGCTCTTTTAACATTTAGACTTGGTTGGTGGCAGTGGTATCTACCCTAACTTTTCTACCACGGTTATATTATATAAACATGGTACTGTTTCAGGCTATCAAAGTAGCCTCGAACATAAACCCGCTTGACCAAATACTCTTTCTTTTGGCTCCGGTCGGGTTTATTCACCATTTTCTTTTTGTTAAAGTCCTTCTTGTGTTTAACTTTGCGTGGCAAACCAGGTTTGCCTACTTTGTTCACCGTCTTTTGGCAGGCTTCTTCCAAGAAGCCCTCCTCCTGGCGCCTGGGTGTCTAGGTGGGCTGTATGTGAGGGAGGGGTGTAGTCACCCCCTGCACAGGGTATCCTTGGAAACCCAAGTCGCACTTTGGCATGATTGGCTAAGGTGGTTGTCCGGGCCGGACAACCCCCCTGCTGTGTGATTGACAGCCAGGCTGTTTGCATAAAAGGCAGGACTCTTGGGCTGGAAGTCAGAGTCGCCACTGGAACTGCAAAGAACTGAAGAGAAGCGGAGAAGAAGACTGCTGCTGCAACTACCGAGTCCCGGTGGAGCCCTGCTGCAGTCCTGAGCTATCTACCCTTCAACAACAAGAGAAGATCCAGTTCGGATTCTTCTTCCCTTGAGCCTGGTGGGATCAACCAGCTCATCTTTCACAGCCAGAGGATCCTCTTTGTGGTCGAAATCGCTGCACCCTGCTGTAGTGGTCCGGATAGCCATCTGAAGAGCCTCTCCTGTTTTAAAGGAGTGCACCTTTTATTCACAGTCGCTGCTGCTGGCCTGGGTAGTGCAGCTCACTCCAGACGTCGTCCTTCTTGTCCCCACGACTGAAGCTCCAGGAACTGTGAGTCTGCAGGAAACTACCAGGAACAACTGCTGTGGCACCAGCTTCTTCAAAGATTAAGGTACTGTGTCCAGATTCGAGGATCTAGGGTGAACCCTTTTTTCCTCATCCAAGGCTTGCCCTTGTCTTCCTTCCCTCTTATAACTTTTGCTTCCTCTGTTGACAATATCCAAGTACTCCTGGCAATCTTCAATCGTGAACTATCTGACTGTGTGATCCTCGACAACAGGAACCCGGTACCACTTGACACTGGCGCAGGCCTATTGACTTTTATCTTCTTGTCAGAAAGTGTTCTCTGATTCTGTCTGCCTTGACAAAAGTATTGCCTATGATTTTTGCCCCCAACTCTCTTTTGTTAACTCAGGTGCTAAGTGTGTTTTTACCCCGGTAACATTTCTTTCCGCGGATACGCATATCTTTAGTAAGACCGAACTGTCATTACTGTCAAAAAGTGATCGCAGATGTATTCCCGGTAACGTCTTTTGCTTCACAACACTGGTCCGTCAAATCATAAGGTACTTACCTTGAGTTGTTCTGCACAAAGAGAATTGGTTGTGTGTAGTGTATTTTACGTGTGGTTTTAATTTAATAGAAGTGAAGTGTTTTGCAAACAGATGGTCTAGAAATAAATGTACTTTAACTTTTCAACCAAAAACCTTGGGCCTCATTACGAGAAGTGCGGTAAAAACGGGGTCATTACCGACATGGAGGAACTAGTGGGTCCATGCTCGTTTGACGCCGCTAATAGCGGGTCATTACGAGTGCGCGAGCACGCACGAACCCCCATGCCGGTAATGGCCATACCACCATGGTGCTAAAGGCCCTCCAACCCCCCGATAGCTCCATCACGGGACCCGCCGATACCGCCTCCGCCTAGGAGGCACCCCTTAATACCGACACGGTAATAACATCATGCTAATAGCGGGCTCGTAATACGGGACATGGAAGTAACGTCATGGCGTGGGAACGGGAAATGCGCCGGCGGCCATCTTTATAAACACAATCCATTGCAATCCTCCCAAACCACCAGTTGTGTACAGGAGAGACCAGTGCCAATCTATTCAACATGTCTAAGGCTACCGGGAAATCAAACCCCCGCCTGCGCAAGAAGCGTTTTTCAGACGAAGAACTCAACATGTTGGCGGATACCCTAGCTGCCCATGCTGACGAGATCAACCAGCACAACCTCAAAAGGGAGGTGCAGCAAAGAAAAAAGGAGATTTGGGAGGAGGTAACCCGCAAGGACTCGGCAGTCGGCACCACCCCAAGGACAGTCAAAGACTGTAAGAAAAGGTGGGATGACCTCTGCCTCAGGGTACAGAACATCCTGGCCAGCAATAGGAGGGAGGCCATGGCCACAGGCGGGGGTCCCCACTCACCCACAAAACTAATGCGCTGGGAGGAGACGTGCAGTACCTAATGGAGTCCATCGAGGGCTTTGGGGAGATGGAGACGGGTGCCGCAACATCTGGAGATGGAGGTGAGTGACCCTGCAGATCCCAGTAGGGGAAACCATGACGTAGCACAAGTGATCTGGAATAGAGTCTAGGCAAGGCAATGCATGTCCCAACACACACATCAACATACCCTTGTACAGATGGAGGCACAAACCCTGCCACACTGAAAAGCAGGCTGAGTGCCAATCCCATTACCAACAGACAGCCAACACACACGGACCGTGCCCATGTAATACATCACACAAACCCCAATACAACGGCATGCCACCTGCCATGCAGCATTCCTGAATTGAGACGTCACGGCAAATGCCAAAATGCCCCCTTCATCCTACCCTGTGTGACACACTTGTAAGAAATGAATGCATGATGAAATTCTGCACAGCACCATATAATGCATCTTGCATGTAACACCATCACTGATGCCCTGCATCTTTTCTACCCACCCCCCCCCCCCCCCAAGGCACCGATGGAGAGGATGCCAGTGAGGAAACACCCACAAGGGGTTGTAGGTCAAATGGTCGAATCTAAATGGTCGACAGGACAAATGATCGAATTTTTTTTTGGTGTCGACCATTTGTCCTGTCGACCATTTGACTAGACACCCCCACAAGGGCATCCACGTCCCAGCACAAGGCAACTCCCACAGGCAAGACCACCTTGCAGGCCACACCAAAACCCAGGGCGAGTGCCCAGGCCATGGCTGCACATGAGGGCCCCACATCTACGCATGAGCTCGGGACCACAGAGCTGGCAACACCAGTGGAAGGCGAGGCCAGTGGCACACATTCGGCAGCAACAAGTTCGGTGGGCGAGGCAGCAGCCACTGCCCCACTGAGTGACATTGAAACTGCAGTGGAGGTGTATGTGGACGAGGATGGACTAACCCATGTGGCATGTCCACACTCCCCAAGCCCCGTGTCCACCCCCCAACCCCACACACAGGCCACACCCACCAGCAGCATTGCGGATCCCTTAGTCCACGATTCGGACCTCAGCACCCTCCCCGAGGACAGCCCTGCCAATGCACGCCCGGTCGCAGCACCCTCAACCGTTGCTGCTCCTACCAACCTTGAGGCATGGCTAGCAAGGGTGGAGGCTAGACAGGACTCGATGCTGGACCTTGTCCGACAATATGTTGCGTAGGGAGAGGACACGAGGCGTGAGATTGCTCAGGCCATAGTGGCAAACACAGCCGCCATTAATGCCTCTACGTCGATGATGCGAGACAGTCTGGGGGCCGTCACACAGGTCCTCACCTCAATACTGCTGCACATGCAGCAGCAACAACCCACACCAGCCTTGCCAATCACCATGGCTTCCAACCCATCCACCACACCCCCATCCTCCACACCCGCTTCCTCTGCACCCTCCAGCCCTATGCGTCCGACAAGACGGAGTGCGAGGCAGTCAGAAATGCTGCCCCCGGACAAGAGAGCAAGGAAATAGTGTGGGACAACAATGGGAGTGGGTCAGATGGTGTCGGTGGTGTATAGGTGTATTAGGGGGAGTTCATTGGGGGGAATGGGAAGTTCATTGGGGGCATGGCGTGTTTTGGTGTTGTGGGGGGGTGAGGGGTAGCACATTTCTGTAGCTGAAATTAATACACCCGTTGTGTGAAAAATCATTCAATGCCTGGACATTTGTTCATTTCGTGTGTATACATTTTATTCATGACAGTGCACAGTGCCCAACTCCCCACATTCCCTGTGTGCATGTCCACATTGACCCAGTGTACAATGTGTTACTGACACATATCCATCAATGTCCTTGTGGGTCAGAAGTATTGGTAAATCAGTGATTGGCGTACTGCACGGCCATCTTGTGCATCACGTACTGGCAGGGGTGCTGCTTCTCCTCCATCTTCATCCTCATCATCCTCACCCGGTGCATGCATGTCAATGTTAGGTGGCAGTGGTACACTTCTCCAGACGCACATGTTGTGCAGCATGACACAGGCCATGGTGATCTTTGCCACCTTCTCAGGCCTATAAAGGAGTGCTCCACCAGGCCTGCTTAGGCAGCGGAGCCGCGCCTTCAACAGGCCAAAGGTCTGCTCAATTACAACACGGGTACGGGTATGAACCCGATTGTACTCCTCTTCATGGCTGTTCCACGGTTTACGCACAGGGGTAAGTAGCCACTGCTTCAAGGGATATCCTCCATCACTTGCAAGTGAATACAAATAGGTCTGTGTGAGTCACTCTGAGCTGCCACCTTCAGGATTCACAGCCATGGCCGCAGCAATTTGGTGTTGACATGCACATGTCCCGGTATGTATGCACATATATTATTTAGTTGCATTGTATACTGCAATATGGTGTGGTAGTCTGGATGGCGTTGTACAGATGATGCAGGGTGATTTCTTGCATGCTGATGCGGATGTACTGTGGATGCAGGACAATGTTTTGCCTCCCATTATTGCTGTGTATACTACAGTGTGCATGATCACACTAGCCACATTGGCACAGTTGCATCATGTTGGGTCATGCATTGCCTGACATATCCATGGTGGCCAGGTTGTGCGTCTTACATGTTGTCATTGATATACGGCATTGGTCCAATGTGTGGCAGTGATGTGTCATGTTTGGGTTGGGAGGTTCAGGTCAGGAGTGTTTAGCTCTGTGTGCATTTTCCACTCACCGCCCATTCCCACCCTGGTGGAGTATGCATCCACCCACCTCACAACCCCGATACACCGCCATGGGCCAGTCTGGCAACTCACCAAGCAGCCAGGTACGTCGTCCAGCATGTCGCTCCATGTGACTGGGTAGCATGGATTTACGCAGCACCATGGCATCATGTGTCGATCCGGGATATCGGGCGCAACAATGTGTGATGATCTTGCTGGAGTCACATACCATCTGCACATTGATGGAGTGGTATTGCTTGTGATTGCGGTACACCGCCTCTAGGGCATGGGGGACTACCAATTCTACATGGGTGCAGTCGAGGGCACCAAAGCAGTTGGGCATGCCTGCCAGTGCATGGAAGCCTACTTTGGTGTCGGCTACCTCCTGGGCAGTCCGTGGTAGGGATACGTGTGTGCTAGCGTGCTTCAGGAGGGCATCCAGCACTTGGGTCAGCATGCGTGAAAATAGTGGTTGTGAAATGCCATGCAGCTAGCCCACTGTGTGCTGGTAGGTGCCTGTGGCCAGGAAGTGGAGCGGGGGGGATGGCAGTGCGTATTTCTGTGAGGCTGACCATGTCGTCATTTATCATGTCCACAATGGTGGTAATGGTGTCCCGGTCCAACCGGTACAGGGTGTGGATCTACTCAGGGGTTAGATTGAATGGACTTGGTCTGATGCGAGGGATTGATGGCTGCCTACGAGGTTCTACTCGCTGCACTGGTGGGAATTGCTGGCCCTGTCTCACCCTCCTTCTCCTCCTGCATCTCCTCTGTGCTGCCTGTTGCTGTAGCTGTAGTTGTTGTTGTAGTTGGTGTTGTTGCTGTAATTGTAGCAGTATAGCCATGTCCTCCAGCCCCATGATTGCAACAGCTAGTGGTATCATTTTGGTGTGGGAAGGGGTGTGGTGTGTGGGTGTACTCCTTTTATACTGGGACAGGCTCCATTGATGCCACCTGTGGTGATTGTGTGCACCTGTGGCAGTTGCTGTGACTGCAGGTTGCTGTTTACGGGTGGTACGCGAGGCCTGTATGGCCGCCATCATGCAGGGCCTAATTACTGCCTTCGGGATGCCGGTAATTGCATGCCCGCATGAGTTTCGATGTCCTCCTATAACCGGCATCCCGGTGTTTACTCCACGAAGGGGCGCGTGTATGCGCGCGTGCCAGTATGAAGGGCCACGGTACGGGCGGTGGCAGTATTGGCGGGTTGTCGGGTCGTAATGGCCCAGACCCGTTAATGATGCCGGTATTACCATTCCGCCTTCCTTTTTCCATTACCTCCATTCTCGTAATGAGGCCGCTTGAGTCCGTGTTTGCTAGAGTCACAGTAATTGTGGTCCATTGTGTAATTTCTACTACTGCTCATTTGCTCTTGAGATACGTCTGGCTGCTCCGCTACTGCTACCACTTTAACAGTGTAGTAAAGGCTTGTACCAAAGGTGAACTTGTATTACCACTTGTAGTTTTAATTGTGTGTAGTGGTCCCTAAGGGCACTGCACAGGATTCTGCCTAACAGCCCTGAGCTGGGTGGTGTATGCTTATCTGTTTGATGGCGAAGGGTCTGCGCGCCATCTGCATTCTAGGTTATGGTTGTGTGTGTTGAGGGCAGTGGTGAACCATTTGGGAAGAGCCCTTGTCTATTAGAGAAGGATTTGAGTTGGGCGTGGGGGCTGAGAACTTCAGAGAGCAAGCGATTGAAGATGGGGATGGAAATCTGACTGGAATGGAAGGGTGAGGAGGTCAGGGAGGCCAGAAGGGAATCTGCAAGATCAGGAGTTACTATGTGTTCTTCCACAGGTGAGTGGGTAAGTGCCACCGGGGGAGGGGAGATGGATGGATGGATGGATGGATGGGACGGAGGGAGGGAGGGAGGGAGGGAGGGTTCACCATGGAAAGATTTAAGAATATGGCTGCATGGTCTGTCCAGATAAGTGGGCAGGGTGGCTCTGCAGTGATGAGGTCTGGTGCTCTAAAGATTGTGTCAGGCGTGTGCCCTACAGTGTGTGTAGGGACTGTCACTAGTTGTGCTAGATGTAAGGTTTCCAGGTTGCTAAAATACAACCAGGCTTATTTATCTGAAAAGAAAAAGAGAAAGGCAACTACCTTCCCTGACCGGAACAAAACAGTTAGCGTAACACAACATACACGGTTCTTAGGGAGTAACAAATGAATAAAGGGGTCAAATAAATGACAAAAAAATGACAGAAAAGGACAAGTATACATATCACTTGGGAAAGGCAATAGCCTGTCTATCCCTCAAGAAGAACACCCTAGCCCTGGCGGGGGTGCCTGTCCTTAGATAGCGAGTGATGTATCACAGGTTGCCCAATAGGGATCATTTCATAGGGTTTTCTGGGATGTTGAACCAGATATTGAAGTCCCCTAGTATTGTGAGGAGGGGGTAGGAGATCATTATGGCTGCTAGAAGTCCATAAGGGATGCTGCAAAGCATTTATTGTATCCTGGGGGTCTTATATATGAGCATAAAGCTGTAAGTGTGTCAGGGGGTGACCTGAAATATAACCAGGAGCGATTTGCTGTCCGCATTGCGAGCTTGTTCCTCAAAGTGCGAGATGGGGAGGATCGGCTTGTCGATGATGGCAATGCCACCTGCTCTGCTGGCCCTGTTATGCACAATGAGATTGTAGCCTGGAGGAAAGGCTTCATGTGCAATGGGCCGGAAGTCTTAGAAGAACCAGGTTTAAGTGTTGAAGAGGATATCGGGACCCTTCGAGGTGATAAGGTTGTAAATGTTGTGATAGTTTTTAGCAACGGACCTAGCGTTTATCAAAATGTACTTTTGGCGGTCAGTTGGATGTTTGTTTGAGTTAGAGGGGTATGAATTCTGAGAGGGAGTTCGGGAGGACGTTCCTGGAGGATGTAGATGAGATGGAGGGTCAAGACTGAGGCGATTATATCTGTACTGAAGGGGTGGGTGGCCTGTAAGGAGTTGTCTGGTGGATGGCTTGTGTTTGTGATGTGGTATAATCTGAATGCTGGCTAAGGTGCTGGGTCCCGGATGTGCTTGTGGGTTCGGTGTTTCTCCGGGGTGGCCGAGATTTTCTGTTGGAGGTGACTTTATGAGCTGTTGGTGTGTCTATGGAGGGGCTAGGCAGGTGGGAGGACTCTGTATAGAGGTGGGTGTGGTAGTTATCAGTGATGAGGAATTGTGCAGGTTGTATGTGGTAGAGTCCTTCGTGTGATGGTGAGCTGGGATAGTGGAGGTGAATTTTGGTGTGTATCGGGAGTGGTTAGGGTTTGAGAGGGTCTTGATTGGATTACCAGTTATCCTCCCAGTTGGGAGTGGGGGTGTCTGTAGACTGTCTTCTAAGGGCTCTAGGGCAGTCTGGTCATGGTCTTCTGAAGGTGCTTGGTTGGTGGGGCCATGCGTGTGTGACCAGCGTGCTAATTAGTAGCTTGAGGAGTGATTTTACTGAGTGTGGGCGAGGTGGGGGATGGTGTAGGTGAGGGGGGTGGAAGAATACTCAGGTCAGTGTTGCAGAATGGAAGTTCTCGGCTAGAAGGGGTAAAGGACGAGTTCTCACAAAGGTGCTATTATGGGAGGGAAGTGGTGGCAGGTAGGGATGAGGTCTGACGGGGGCAGATGGGGTGTTGGCGCTTCTGATCTTGGAGCTGATAGATGGCGGGAGCAAGCACTGTGTTGCTGTAGCGGTGGGCACAATGGTAAAAGTCTCCAACCTAGATCCTTATGGGAGAATGGCAGAGTGGAATGATAGTTGGGAAACCCACCTAAGGGAGGGAGAGGAAGCATGGCAGAGAAAGCCACGACAAAATACAGTTAGGAAACCCCTACACTTGACACTAAGGGGGGGAAGCAAGTATGGCAGTGGAGAACAGCAGCCAAATACTGTTGGGAAACGCTGTGGTAAGGAAACGCAACGTGATGGAACAGATCCGTGAAATTCAAAATGCAAACCCTAGTGGGAAGAACATGCACAATGCTGGAACAGATCAACAGCGAAATTCAAAATGTGATGGTACAGCGATGAAATAGTCTCCTACCAGGTTGTAGCTGCAGAATGTGGGGGTGCGACATAACAGGGCTGGGGCGCCAGTGCGAACAAGAATGGTGAGCGCCCAAAGGAAGACCCACGTGCAAGGGCAGTAGTGTCTGTGTTTGAGGTTATGCGCATTTACGAGCTCTTGTAATTGGCCACGTTGGTATTCAAAATGGCATTTGGTCACTGTTAAAAGCAAAATTGTATCCTTATTCTTATACTTACCAAAGGGTATGCTTTTATTCGTTGTTTATGAACAACTGTCCTCGTGGGACTCCTCTTCTCTGAATTATTTGGTATTAAAGGGCATTTCCCTGCCTATTCCCTCCTTCCAACAGCAAACGCGCATGCTCAAATTCAGGGTTTGAAATTACCAAGCGCTGAGAATTAAGTAACTTTCGGCGATAGTGTGTTTTTTGTTGTAATTGACTGCTACTGCCATGAGATGGCAGCAGAGCATAACAGAATCAAAGATTTTTTTAAGGAATTGGAAATGCATTGCGAGATACATTTGTTATCCGAACCTATGTTTTTGCCCTGCCCCACCGAAATGGAATCATTTAATTTTCAAAGGATACATTGGATTTCCCCAGTTTCACAAGCACATCAGGGCTATTTATTGGTTTTGCCTTAATTCAGTCACTGCAGACACGTAAAAAACGAGTCCTCTGCAGTGTTCCCACGAACTGCACCATAATATACAGCATTTCAACATCATCTGTGTTCATAATCCCCACTAACTCTACATAACCCCCTAAAAAACGTGGCCTATATAACCTATCTAGTCATACATTCTTATCTGTAAGCATCTACCCCCCTTAGTGCCGACTCTGCAGCTTCCTCCTCTCCTTTATTTGCAAACAGTGTTACAGTTAGCGCTGTCCATCTCGTGTATCCATTCCAACATATGCATTTTGTTCTCCGAGTGCCTCCTCCCATACCCCTGTCTCGGCTACACGCCATTTTTCCAGCTCCTTGCACCATCTGGTTATGCTCGGTTCTTTCGTGTCTTTACAACCCATAGCTATGCTGCGCTTAGTCATTATATACATCGGTTTATCTTTCACATTCCTCTTATATCGCCCAAGCATGCAAGCCTGCGGGGTCTGCATATCCAGTTATATGCCTCCCATGGCCGCTTTACATGCCATCCTCCTCTAGAATCCCTGTACAACCAGGCACTCCAAAACATATATGCGTAAACCCATCATCCTCTGCCCCTCCTTCTTGGACATTATTGTCTAGTGTCCCCTTTAAAGGTTGAAATAACAGCAGGTGTCAGGTATGCTCTTTGTGTGACATACAGTTATTAATTGTAGTCTGGCATTCCTGGAGACCTTCTTATGGTACAACATTACTTCTTTACATTCTCTATCCTCAAACATCTTCCCAATTCCATTTCCCATTTCTCTTTGCATGTCGGCTCTGCTCGCGAGGTTTGGCCTATCAAGATCTCATAGATTCTAGAAATGGAATGTCCTCCCTCTGCTACAGTGAGCAACGTCTCAATGACCCCTTCCATGTTGTTTGGCCATTTATCTCTTACCTTCATTACTGTGTTAAATAGCAGGAGCTGTCCTGCGTCTATGCCCGCAGCTTCTTGCAATTCTGCAAATGTCTTCCACCCTCCCTCATTCCGCAGGTCTCCCACCGGTGCCACTCCGCTCGTCTCCCACCTTGTTCCTATCACCGCCCTACTACCTGGTTTCCCTTCCAGGATTGCTGCTATCGGTATCTGTGGTGAGAGTGGATCTGCTATCCTCGTAACCCTACATCCCCTGGCCAGACTCTTGATACCCAATTTCACTAAGTAGGGGTTCCCATTTTGCTCTCTGGTTGGGATCCACAGGAGGTCCATCAAGTATCTCCGTTTTATAACTGGTTGTAGCAACACTGTTTCCGCCGTGGGATCATCTGCCATCCATTGCATCACGCATTGTAGCTGGAATTCCAGAAAGTACAGCTGAAAGATTTAACAGCCTTTGCAGTGTACTTGGGGCTACCCTGTTCCTCCCCTCCTGCCACAGGAACCGCCTACACATCCTGTCTCGGAAGTACTGCCTCAGTAGATCGTACGGGACATTCCCGGAGCAGTACATAAGTCTTGGCAGTGCAACCATTTTTAACAACGCTGCCCTGCCCATCACTGACAAAGGCAATTTACTCCAAAACCCCATAGACGCTACCAATCCGGCTTTGGCTTGCACTCTGTTAGTTTCGTACTCTTGCTTAGGGTCATGATGAATATTAATGCCCAGATATCTAAAGGAGTCCCTACTCCAGGACAGGGGAAGGGCTGGTAAGTACTCCTCCGCTCTCTTTGCGGTAGCAGGCAGTGGGAACAGGCATGACTTATTTTTATTTATTTTTGATTCCTGTTAATTTACTAGAATTATCCAGTACCTCCAGAATGTATGGCAGATTTGTCTCCGGATTGCTCACATATAGCAACACGTCATCCGTGTACATGGACACCACATGTCTCACACCGCCTATGCCTATGCCTGTATTCCCATATTCCTGCCTCAAATATGCCACCATAGGTTCAGCTGCTATGATGTATAGCATCGGGGACAATGGGGACAATGGGCACTCCTACCGCTATACAATTGCCATGCCTCCGAGTACGTACCCCCATCCTGACTCTGGCCATTGGCTTAGTGTATATTAAATGTACCCATTTCATGAACCGCGGGCCAATCCCCATTTTCGTCATGGTGCCATATAACCAGTTCCAGTGTACTGAGTCAAATGCCTTTGCCACATCTAAGGAGGCCACTGCTTATTCCGAGGTGCGATCCGCTGTACTATAAATCACGTGGTGCAGTCTTCTAAGCTTCTCCGAGATGGATCTCTCTGGTACATACCCCATCTGGTCTAGGTGAATCAGCACATGTATTACCTTTCGGAGTCTGTTAGCCAAGATAGGCGTGAGGATCTTGCATTCTTGATTTAGCAGCGACCGTGGTCTGTAGGATCCACAATCTGTACTTATTTTATCTGGTTTAAGTAGCGCCACTATCACGGCTTCCCTCATACTCCCAGGTAGGATATTATCTGCATGCACCTCGTTATACACTTTAGCCATCAATGGCGCCAGCGTATCAACATAGGCTTTATA
Source organism: Ambystoma mexicanum (assembly GCF_040938575.1). Taxonomy (NCBI): domain Eukaryota; kingdom Metazoa; phylum Chordata; class Amphibia; order Caudata; family Ambystomatidae; genus Ambystoma; species Ambystoma mexicanum. The sequence continues at coordinate 1,076,203,784 of NC_090933.1, read as the reverse complement.
AAATTAGCTCGGGAGTCCGTCCTTTCCTGGCGCTTTCCCCGTTGGCAGAGTCCTAATGGTAGCTACGACCGCCTCCGTAGTTATGTGTGCCTCCAGAGGCTCAGCTTGGAGACCATCTAACCTGGGCAGGGTTATCTGGTCAAGTACTTCCTGGATATCCGCTTCCTCGCCTCCCTGGGGGGCCGCATATAATGCCCTATAGTACTCGGAGAACACCTTGTTTATGCCCGCTTGCGTGTTCTTCTCCTCCATATCTGTGTTCCGAATGGATCACATTGGAGACCTAGTGTCATCACGCCTGCACATCCAGGCTGACATTATCCCAGGTTTATCCCCCTGCGCATGGCTTCTTTCCAGGTATTTCGCATAATTGAACTTCCCCCAACCTGTCCCATTGCACCAGGCTTGCTGTTTCAATGCGATTACTTCGTCTAGGTGCTCCTTGTTTACCAGGGCTTCCCTTTCCTGCACCTTCAATTTCGGTATATCTTCTCCAGCTCACTCACAATGACTCTTTGCACTCCCCCCGACTCTATCATTTCCCCTCTGATGACCACTTTGTACGCCTCCCACTGTACCCATCTTCTGCACGCTCCCCTCATTTACTGTAATGTATTCAATTGTGATTTTCCTGGCCTGCTCAGCAAATGCTGTATCCTGCAGCGATTCACTCCTCAACTTCCACGTGTGGATGGGTGGCCTCAGGGGGACACTCTCCACCTCGCTACGAACGGTGAGTGATCTGACAGTATTCTAGCTAAATACTCCAGCTCTGAAAATTCAGATTCATACTCCACCCCAGTAAACATCTAGTCTATTCTTGTATATACCTTATGCAGTACCGAGCAATGAGTATTCCCTGTCCTCCCCATGTTTCGTCCTCCATAAGTCCCTCAGTTGGAAGTGTTCTAGTAACGAGTTCAGTACCTTGGCCGGAGGAGATGGCCGTCTGTGTTTTGTATCTGACCTATCTTTGGTGGGGTCTACAGTACAGTTAAAATCTCCTCTCCAAATCAAAATTCCAGCACAATAGGGACCTAGTCTCGCATACAGTGATCTAAAGAACACAGTAGCGTCATGGTTTGAGGCATAGATATTCACAACATAGATCTCCCTATTTTCCAATATCCCGTCTAACATAGACATCCTTCCTTCGTCATCAGTTTTCACCGTCAGCACTTTGAATGGTATGTTGGGGGCTACCCAGGTGAGGACCCCTCTTGCATATGTCGAGTATGTGGAGCCCACCATCACCCCTCCACACACCCTCTCTAGATTCTTTTGGTTTGTGCATCTAAGTGCTTTTCCTGTAACAATGCTATCCCCACTCTATTCTTCCGGATATACATGCTCACTCTTCTGCGTTTCATGTAATTGTTAAGCCCCCTGACATTCCAGGTCATATTTCTAAAGACATTATAGACCATGTCTAGGATTTCAGTGAGGCCACCAGCCTGTGGCCTGTCTCAGTAGGAGTTTGATGCAGTCTGTTATCATAGTTATTAGGCTCCCCTCCCCCAAACCCCACACAAATCAAACTTCAAACATAACTCATCCCGCTATGCCATGTATGCTAGGACTACCCCGTTTCCGGGGGTAGAGTTTCTGCTGAAAGCGGTCCCTCTACTGGGTTCTCTAACTCACAATTCTGCTCCTGTTACTTTGTTGCATCCCTTATAGCTTCCATATTACTAGTACATTTTGTTACTGCTTGGCTCAAGTTCCACCATTGCTAATCATATACTCATTTTCCTGAACATTGATATTATATCCAACCACCCCGGGAGTCACTCCCTCTCTTAGGCACGCTGAGTCTGCTCCGCTACTTCCGGGATCTGAGCTCTGTCCATCCACTCCTGCGCCTCCCCCGGTGTCTCAAAGAACAGGGCTTTGCCGTTTATATATCACTTTCAGTTTGGCTGGGTATATCGGCATGTATCTTAGGTCCGCCTTCCAGAGTTTGGCCTTTGTTGCTATATACTGGGCTCTCCTCTTTTGCACTTGGAAGGTGTAATCAAGGTATATTGAGATGTTTGCAGATGCCCTTTGTATCGTCCCTCCCGACCTGGAGAAGGCCAGGATCTTTTCTCAGTCTTTGTAGTTCAGCACCTTGGCTATCACAGGTCTCGGTGGCGCGCCCGGCAGCGGGCGCCTGACGAGGGAATGATGAGCTCTCTACCGTGAACCCCTTTGTGAGATCCCCTGTCCCTATTTCCTGGCGCAGCATGTTTTGAATATATCTGGTAGGGTCAGACCCTTCTGTTCCCTCAGGCAGCCCAACAATTCTGATGTTATTTCTGCGTGCTTGTCCTTCCGCCTCTTCCGCCCTGTCCTCTAGTAGCTTGACTTTCTGTTGGAGGATATCAATGTCCTTAGATGTCTGCACCCCGGTTGCCGTGTTTTCCTTGACCTGCTCTTCCAGCTTCCCAGTATGTTCTGCTATAGTCCAGACATCTTGACGTAATAGTCCCACATATATGCCTACAGCGTCGATCTTAGCCTCCAATGTGGTTTTTAGTGCCGCAATGGCTTCAAGTATCCGTTGGAACCCCTCTTCAGCCATGTCCCTAGAGGGAGATACTTGCTCCTTCCCTTTGCCCTCACTTCGTTCTTCCTGGCGGCTGGGTGGTCCCTTTGTGAAGGTGTCCAAAGTGGCTTGCTTGTGTTTGTTTTTGTTGCATTTGGTCGTCATTTCTTCCTGCTTGTCTCGCTGCGCCCCCTATATGCTCTGGTTCCCAAACGACTGAGTTCCTGTTACAGTTGGCAGTGTCTTTATCTCGGGCCCCTGCATCTATCGTGTTGTGCTGCATGTTTTTTGGTGCCACAGACAGTTACGAGTCTTGAAGGTCGAGTCCTCTACAGTATTGATTCCCCACCAGGTCTACCACACAGTGTTTGTCGGGTCTTTTTGTTCCCTAGTTCTTGAGCAAAGTCTGTGTGTGGTTACCTTGCTTGTCTCTGGGCTTTTACAGCAAATGTTGTCCGGCCTCTCAGGCCTCTATCACAGCTTGCACACTTTCCGTTGGTTTCTCACTCCGGTGCTGCCTTATAATAACCATGTACCGAGGACTGGGGTGGGGGGGCTACAGGGTTAGGGGCCACTTCGTATTGTGTGGACCCCAGTACTGGAACAGAAGTGCGAGCGAGAATTCAGGATTTAAGTGGACCTGCAATGCACTGTGAGAGTTGCTGCCCATTGTCCGCCCTATCACAACACTCCCCTCGAGTTGTACTGACCACAGCCTCCCTTGGCCATAGTAGTTGCCGCTTGTGTCTATGTCCGGCAACTTTTTTCTTCTTGGTGGCTCTTCTGAGTAACAGCATTGTCCAGACTCCCCTGCTGCTTTAGTCTGCTTTAATGGGCACACGAGTATGCCTTAAGCTTTGCAACTAGCGAGTGCAGATCGGCTCATCACACAGCGTTAACACAATAGTGCAGCTTAGCTGCATTATAGTATGCAGTCCACACTTGGGGCTCTGGAGCCTGTATAATCCGTTCACATGCGAACCGCATTCATAACAGCGTTGCTCACACCGCAAACCATACCCCGATTGCAGTCTCTTCCTTCCTCACTGATTCCGCGCTGTGGCTCCTCTCGTACAGTTGATTTTGCAATCATTCATGTCTTGTATGAAGGTGCCCAGGCGTGGACTGGCCTATAGGGCACTCTGGAGATTTCCCGGTGGGCCTCTGCACCCTGGGCCTCTTTTGTGTGGTATTTCCAAATTTTCTCATAGGAAAAGCATTGGGCTTGCTGAAAATGTCTCATATGGGGCCACTTTGAACTTTATTTCCAGGGCCATTTTTGGTCCCCAGTAATTATTTCCAGGGCCTCTTTTAGTTCCCAGTCCAGCCCTGAAGGTGCCACTACGAGCATATCCGTGTCCCAACGCCTGTGCATTGCATCTTCTTCAGGTTGTGCTCTTCATTTTCTGCACGTCAGCCCTCCATTCCTCAAGTGTCAGCGCCCTTAGCCATAGATCTCAACAATTTGTCTCGCAAAGGCGGGGGAAATCACCCGATTTTGTTTCTGGCGGGTGAGACGCCCATTGGAATGAATGGGCGTGCAGGAGGCTTGGCAGGTGAGTCAGCCCTTTGCAAGGTGGGTGACACCCGCCAAAAGCGGGTGAGTTGAGAGCTATACTTAGCAGTCCAGTTGGCTCTCTGTCCCATTGAGTGCTCATCACCTTGTCGCCGTTAACTGTGCTACCAGGCGCTCGGGTGTTAACTGCACTCCAGCACGTCGCTAATCCTGCATCTCTCTGAGCCTGATATTTTCCGCTAGGACTCGTCCGGCCCCTCTGCTTTAGAGCTCCATATTGCTGCTTGTTGCCGTCTCCCCTTTGTCTCAGGCGGCCATCTTGTATATTCGCAGCAGCGCTGGGTCTTCACCGTCAGTTGGCTAAGAGCTCACGCAATAACAATCACAGCAATCCTACAGTACAGCCAGTTTGTGCTCGCTGGTTTCCCACGTCTAAGGCTCCAACCACGAGTTGTTAAGCGTGCGTAGTACCCTTTCTCCAGCATGGGGTCTGGCATGGATTCACATGCTCATGAATATTCCCCGTCGTCAGGCTGGGAATCCTCGGTAAAGAAAAAACCAGTATCAGTTTCGTTTCTGATCTGTCTTTCGTAGTAATAACCAATCACTGGTCTCTGCGTCATACTGACCACAGCCAATGACTGCCCTCTACCTAAGCACCGCCTCTGGCAGCCATCTTCAGATTTTTACCGCACGTTCATGTGTTGGGATCCTCGTGCTATTGCTCTCGAGCGTTAGTGCTATTTTTCGCGCTTTTTCACAAAAAACTTCAATTCTTTCGGTCAAAAGAGCCTCAAGCTCCACCGATCCTACATCCGATCAACGGGGACCCGTGTCGGATTCGTCTGTGCCCCTCAAGGGTGAAGATTTCGTCGAGCTACACTTCGGAGGACTCCAGAAGCTTCTCAGGCCCGGTCTCGGAGATGGCCCAGGAGAAGGGAAGCTCGACGCCCGGAAAGCTGTTCAGGGTCTGCCCTGAATGCCAGCTGCAGAACGTCTTTAAGGAAGACGAACACTCTTTCTGCCTTTACTGCCTTCATGAGGACAAAACGCACGTGGAGAAGGATTGTGCGTTTTGCGGCAACATGTCGGAACGGACCATGAAGGACCGTCATCAACGTCTCGCCAACTGGCTGGAGGGTAAGAGCCCGTCTGGCGAGAAGAAGAAGAAATCCGAGCGGTCTTCTAAGACCTTTGAGGGCGCCCCGGCGACGGGGGCCCAACATAAGGCCAAGCACCGCGAGTCCGCTGGCACCGGGAGCGCCGAACGGTCGGGCTCTACGGGCGCCAGGCAGGGCGCACCCTCCCCGGCACCATCAACCACGAGCCAACGCTCTGGGTCGGGTAAGAGGAAGGCCGAGCACCCGGCGAAGCTCCTGGAGAGGCCCCGGTCGAGCTCTAAGGCAGAGGAGGAGCGTGGCAGTGCCCCCTCCCTCAAGGATAAGGCGGTGAGCGCACCTAAGGTGGTGAAGGCCTTGATCCATCCGACCAAGCCCTCTATCGAAACGGTCGCGGCGGCCCTGGCTCAGCCTGTGGAGGCTGCGCCAGTGGTGGCGACCTCAGGGCCCAGAATCTCCCTGCCTCCTCGGAGGGAGTCTTCTTTTGTGCCCATCGATAGGACCCCCGTGAAACCCTCCGTGGGGAAGAAGAAGGGGGGGCAGGGCGTCGTCGTAGATTCGGCCTCAACCTCAGAAGAGGAGCTGATCGAGGTCTTAAGCCACGGCCTAGGCGTGGAACAAGGCCAGCCCGTCGGAATGGACCCCGACGCGGGTGACGACGACGACATCGTCGAGGATACCGACGGGGCCCCTGCTCGCCCGTCGGATTCCCCTCTGCCAGCGCCGCGAGACAACTTGGCGGCCATTTTGTTGGCCATACAGTCCTTATGCACCGAGATAAGGACGAGGCTACCGTTACCGACGGAGGAACCTCTCCCGTCGGGGGATCCAGAACCGGGACCTTCTGGTGTTCCCCCTACCAAGAAAAGAAGGATCCATCCTCCACCTCCTTTTCAACCGTCGCGCCCCGTCCAGCCCTCCTCCCCGTCCACCAGAGGGGATGATACGGGGACTGACACGGCAGCGACGGGTACGGACGACGAGGCATACGACGAGGATTTTCCGTCGTCGCCCCCCACCAGGGCTTCTCCGCCCGACGAGATCGGATCTTTCCACTCCATGATCTCCAGGGCTTCCGAGCTTTTCCAACTCTGCCCTGAGGAGAAGAAAAAGGAAGGCTTCCTTTATCAGCGGCGCGAGGCCAAGAGGAAGACGGTCCTCGCAGTGCCTCTGTTGGACGACATTTGGGATGAGGGCCTTTCCCTCCTCAAGAACCCTTCCACTACGCCAGCTAGAAGAGACCGGTACGAGAAAAAGTACCGGGTCCCGGACACGGCCCCCCTATGCCTCCGGGCGCAGCCTACCCCGGACTCCGTCGTCTCCGCGGCAGCCAGGAAGAAAGCGGGGGGGGTGCGGCCTCCACATCGACTTCCCCGCCGGACGGCGAGGGAAAGAAATTGGATGCTATGGGACGTAGAGTCATCTCGTCGGCAGCGACGACGATTAAAGCGGCCAACGCCTTGGCTATCGTGGCCCGCTACGACAGGGAGCTCTGGTACAAGATAGCTCCCCTGCTGGATTTTCTGCCGGACGACAAGAGGGCGGAGGCCCTTGAGATCCTCCAGGAAGGTGAAGTGGCTTCGGACCACGCCATCACCGTGGCGACGGACATCGCCGACACTGGGTTCCGCCAGCTGGGCAATGGCGTTTGCCTTCGACGTCGTGGATGGCTCAAAGCTACGGACTTTCGGCAGGACGTCCAGACCAGAGTCCTGGACATGCCCTTCGACGGGAACAACCTGTTTGGGAAGACAGTGGACGATTCCCTTCAGGCCATCAAGGCGGATACTGAGACGGCCCGGGCCCTTGGAGTCCTGCAGCAACGACGGACGCCCTTTCGGAGCGGCGGAGGCAAGGGCGCCTCCAAAGGTTCCGGCGGCGGTTTCGCTTCCTACCGTCAAGCGGCCCGCTCGTCGTCGCAAGAGGCCTACAGAGGACGAGGCACTAGAGTTTGGAGGATACGACATACCTCGACTCTTAAATGCTACGGACACAAATGGAAGAGGTTCTCTGTCTGGTGCCGAAGCACCCCGGTGGGAGGCCGGCTGGCGGGCTTCGTCAGCGTGTGGGAGTCCATCTCCACCGACCGTTGGGTGCTGGACGCCCTGGCCCGGGGCCACGCGCTCGAGTTTCAAAGAAGGTGCCCGCGCGTCCCCCCCGTGGCCAGGAAAGAACTTCACGTCCCTCAACTTCTCCTGGAGGTAAAGGCGATGCTCAGAAAGGGCGCCATCGAACTCGTCCCAAAGAGGCTTCGGGGCTCCGGAGTCTACTCGCGATACTTCCTCGTGAAGAAGAAGACGGGAGGATGGCGCCCCATCCTGGACCTGCGACGGCTGAACAAGTTCATCAAGGCGCAGAAGTTCCGGATGGTCACCCTCCAGCACGTCCTGGGTCAACTGGAGGAAGGAGACTTCCTATCGTCGTTGGATTTGGAGGATGCCTACTTCCACATTCCCATCCTAAAGGGGCACCGAAAATTCCTCAGGTTCGTGGTCCAAGGGCGTCATTACCAGTTCAAAGCCCTTCCCTTCGGACTACGGTCGGCACCCAGGGTATTCACCAAGTGCCTCGCACCGGTGGCGGCGCAGCTGCGCCGCGAGGGGATTCACGTCTACCCCTACCTGGACGACTGGCTCATCCGCGCCAAGACGAAGGAGCTCGCCGTGGTCCACACGGCAAGGACCGTCCAACTCCTCACGGACCTGGGATTCTCCATGAACTACGCCAAATCCCACCTGGTGCCCGCGCAAGTCGCACTGTTTCTGGGAGCGAGGCTCGACAGTGTCCCTTCTGGCCTCCCCGTCGGAGGAGAGGACCAGGACCATCTTGGGCAAGGTGCAACGGATGTTGGTGGCCGACGCGGCCAAAGTGAGATCCATCAAGTCCCTCCTCGGGATGATGTCTTCCTGCATCTACCTCATTCCCATGTGCAGGCTCCGGATGCGCCCGTTGCAAGAATTCCTGGATGCGCGCTGGATCCAGACGACGGGCAGCTTCGAGGAAAGGATCAAGCTCGACGAGAGTTTCCGACGAGCGATACGGTGGTGGGGCACCCGCGCGCCTCTGACGGCGGGCATGGACTTCCAGACCCCAGCCCACCAGGAGACTGTGACCACGGATGCCTCCCTGGAAGGGTGGGGAGCGCACACCGAAAATCTGCACGCGAGGGGACTCTGGCTCCCGACGGAGAAGTCCCTGCATATCAACGTCCTGGAGCTCCGTGCAGTGTTTTGGGCCCTCAGGTCCTTCCTTCCGTCCCTCAAGGGCAAGGTGGTGAGGATCTTCACCGACAACACCACCACCATGTTTTACATCAGGAAACAGGGCGGAACCAGGTCCCCAGCGCTGTCCAAGGAGGCGCAGGACCTGTGGCATTGGGCCGTCGCCCAAGGGATTTTTCTGGTGCCATTTCATCTGGCAGGGATAAAAAACACCATCGCCGACTCACTCAGCAGGGAGCTGCGCTCGTGCCACGAGTGGGAACTACGGCAGGATCTGGTGGATCGCCTCTTCCGACGGTGGGGCACACCCCAGATCGACCTGTTCGCGACGGCGACGAACACCAAGTGCCGGAGGTTCGCCAGCAGGTTTCCCCAGACGAGGAGCATGGGCGATGCTTTCTCGTTCCCCTGGGAGGGCCTGTTCCTCTACGCGTTCCCTCCCTTGCCTCTGCTAATCCGGCTCGTCAACCAGCTCAAGAGGTCACGGTGCAGGATGATCCTCGTCGCACCTGCGTGGCCGAGGCAGATATGGTTCCCGGACCTTCTGGACTTGTCAGCGTCCCCGCCGATCAAGCTGCCGGCGGACGCGGATCTACTCTCCAGGGAAGGAGGCGCCATCCTCCACCACGACCCGAAGTCGCTGAACTTGCAGGCCTGGCTCCTGCAGCGCTAGAGTTTGGAGGATACGACATACCTCGACTCTTAAATGCTACGGACACAAATGGAAGAGGTTCTCTGTCTGGTGCCACGCACAGAAGATTAACCCTCTACGGATTACGGCTCCCCAAGTACTGCCGTACCTGCTGACGCTGGCCAAAGCTGGTTTGGCACACGCGTCCATCAAGATTCATCTTGCTGCGATCTCCCGATACACCAGAACCACGGGGCGGACGTCCTTGTGGTCTCATCGTCTGGTGAAAGAGTTCATGAAGGGACTGTTCAGATCGTTCCCGCCGGTGAAGGCTCCGGCCCCGGCGTGGGAGCTCAACGTGGTGCTGACCAAGCTCATGGGACCTCCGTTCGAGCCTCTGCACTCGGCCCCGTTGAAGTTTCTATCGTGGAAAACAGCTTTTCTTGTGGCCATCACCTCCGCACGACGAGTGGGAGAGATCCAGGCCCTTTCCTGCAAGGCCCCGTACTTGACTTTCCACGACACGAGGGTAGTGCTCAGGACGCACCCCTCCTTCATGCCCAAGGTACCGTCGGACTTCCATCTCAACGAACCCTTGGTGTTACCTGTGTTCTTCCCGTCGCCTTCGTCGCCGGCTGAGAGGACTTTGCACTCGCTGGATGTAGCTAGAGCGCTGAAGTTCTACGTGGACCGCACGAAGGGGTTTCGGAAGACGTCACAACTCTTTGTGAACTTTGGACCTGTCAATCAGGGGAAGGCTCTCTCGAAGGCTTCCATCTCCAGATGGCTCTCCGGCTGTATCATGTACTGTCACCGGTTGGCAAACCGACCGCTGCCTGGCCGTCCGAGAGCCCATTCCACCAGAGCGATCGCAGCTACCACGGCGTTCCTATCTGGTGTGCCCCTGCTGGACATATGCAGGGCTGCTACGTGGAGGTCGACGCACACCTTCACGAAATTCTACTGCGTCGACCGGGATTCCAGGGAGGAGTCCAGGGTCGGCCAAGCAGTGCTGCGCAACCTGTTCACCTGAGGTGAGCCTGGTGAGGAGGTAAGATGCTTAATGTTGAGTTGATGTGATGCTTAATGTTGAGCCTTTGCCACCTCCCGTGGTTGTGCATGTGTGTACTGCTATGTATTCTTTATTCATGAGCATGTGAATCCATGCCAGACCCCATGCTGGAGAAGGAACAAGTTACTTACCTGTAACTGTTGTTCTCCAGCATGGGTCTGGCATGGATTCACATGCGAACCCTCCCGCCTACCCCTCTGCGGCTCTTCACTTGGTCATACTGCCACTTCACGTGCTTCCAAATCTGAAGATGGCTGCCAGAGGCGGTGCTTAGGTAGAGGGCAGTCATTGGCTGTGGTCAGTATGACGCAGAGACCAGTGATTGGTTATTACTACGAAAGACAGATCAGAAACGAAACTGATACTGGTTTTTTCTTTACCGAGGATTCCCAGCCTGACGACGGGGAATATTCATGAGCATGTGAATCCATGCCAGACCCATGCTGGAGAACAACAGTTACAGGTAAGTAACTTGTTCCTTTCCAAAGGAATATCAATTCCGGATCTCAGGAGTTGCAGAAGTTACATCTTCTCACATGGCTACTTAGCCACGCTCCCCCAACCCACAGTGAAAGTTATGGTGGGTTTACGAAGCCTTAAAAAAACCTTCCACTTGAAATGTTAGAGTAAGCCATTTCAGCCAAGTCACACATACCACGGCACCACTTTCAATTCAGAGCCATACAGGCAGTGCATTGTGGGTATGCAAACTGTCTCAAATGTAATCCTTTTGCTCGAGAAAATTGTCTGTTGTATAGGGGAGTGCTATTTTATATGGGGCCATTAGTCCTGGTGTGGACAATCTGTGTTTCAAAGCACTCATTTGCTTCTTTTAAGTAAATTGAATAACCAACTATTGCTCTCTTTCAGAATTTAAGCCAATTGGTTCATGATGATTGCTTGATCATCTTTTTATGGAACTTAATATTTTATGCACATTATTCATAACACAAGTTTAAATACTTCTCAAGTTGTTCCATGTTAGCTATGAAATGACCCACTCCTGACGTTTACGTTCACCTCATGTTGCATCCTGGTAGTTGTAGTTCTGCACTTATGTAGCCAGGAATGCAAAATAAAATGCCCTAAGCATTGCATATTTTTGAGAAACAATAGTGTCATTTAAGTAGTGGTGCTAAGTAAAAGGTGTTTGGTGGTTTGTCCCTGTTACCAGATTTAGTGGGTTTTACACTGTCATATTCATAAATTACTTTGCATGTAGATTACTGTTGTGCAGGATAAAACAAATCCGCTGCTTCGGCCAATTAAGAGTGTCCATTGAATGGGGCCAGATGCAGGCGCATCTCCAGAGATCTTGCTGAGGCCTGCATGCATAGTTTGAACTCTAGCAGGGCCACCTCTGCCCTTCTTTCTTCGGCAGTTGATTACCTGCATGTTATTATTTTGAATTTATTACATTTTATATAGCGCTTTAAGCCAAAGCGCTTTACATAAACAACAGTGAATACTTTACAGGCAATACATAACAAATCATGAATCAAATAACCGATAACAATATACAGAACAATTTACCATGGGAAAAATGAGTGAACTTGTGCAGTAGGATAGTTGTGAGAGAGAGAGAACAGTAGAGCGGCGTCAGGATGGAGGTTGAAGAAGGTAGGATTTTAAAGAGGTGTGGAAGGAGGAGTAAGAGGTGGTGAAGCGGATAGGGAAAGGGAGACCGTTCCAGTGAAAGGGAGCAAGAAGTTGGAAGGAACGGAAGCGGGATGGAGCGCAGGGTGCAGGTGGAACAGAGTAGTACGAAATGATCAGCATAGCGAAGTGGGTGAGAAGGAGAGTAGAAAGAGAGGAGGGAGGAAAGGTAGGGTGGAGCGAGACCATAGAGAGATTTAAAGACAAGACAGAGGAAGTTGAATTTGAGTTGGGAATGAAAGGAGAGCCAACCCAGTGAGATGAGTGAAGAGGAGATGGAATTCCGAGGAGAGAGAAGGCAGAGAGAACGGATGGCAGAGTGGTAGATGGATTTAAGGGGGGATAGATGTGAGGAAGGGAGACCAAAAGGAGAGCAGAGCAATAGAAAAGCCTAGAGAAGATTAAAGAGGAAATGAGGAGTTTAATGGCGTGAAAGGTAAGGAAGGGTCGGATTTTGAGGATGTTATAGAGTTGGAAGCGACAGGCACGGGAGGTAAGAGAGATGTGGTGAATGAAGGAGAGGTTAGAGTCGAAGTGTAGGCCAAGATTGCGGGCATGGGGGAGATGGGTAGCTGGGAAGGAGGAAAGAGGATGGAGGGAGGTGGGGATGGGGGAGCGAGGGTGTTAGCGGGTAAGACTTCGGTTTTGTCAGTATTTAGGGTAAGAAAGTAGGAGGACATCCAGGATTTAATAGCAGAGAGGGAGGAAGAGAGCTTGAGGTGGATGTCGGAGGTAAAGGAAGAGAAAGAGAGGAAAGGCTGGGTGTCATCGGCTTAGAAGTGGTGAGAGATACCAAAGGAAGAGATGATAGTAGCTAGGATTAATTGGGCAATAGTAACATCTGTTATTTGTAATGCTCCCCTGCTACTGGCGCTGTAGTCAACTTTACTTCCGGCGCATGGTGACGTATGGACTGCAGTGGTGTTGTCGGGATCTGGTGTGGGAATCAATGTGATGGCAGATTAGATCTTCCAACCTTTGACCACAAATCAAGATTCAGATTCCCAAAAAAAAGAAATGTATTCAACAGTTTTTTCAGCTGCAAAAGCCCACCCCCCTGAACCCTTCACCTCCCTTACCCTCTACCCCCTGCGATCAGCACCCTAGTCCATGCCATGGTGACTCAGCAGTTATCACCATTGTGCTGCCTTATGCAATAGGCACATTTAAATGTGGGCAGTAACTTTACAACTGCATCCTCATCTCCAAGCATGCAAGGAAAGCGGCGATAATAGTAGAGCACAAGAACAAGCTGGTAGCAGAGAAGAAGAGGGCAGCAGTAGAGAGAATACGTCATGGCTGTAAAAAGATGGCAACAGAGGTGATGCACTAACTGTGACGGATGTACTGGCTGACAGTCGAGTTGATGCAAAGTCATAGGTAGCAACAGAAAGAGATAGTATCCCAAGAAAGAGAGGGAGTAAAAGGGAAATAATTGTAAAACAATATGATCAGTGAACAGGAGGAACCAATGGATAGCAACAGAGTGAAGGCCAGAAGAACATTCCAACAGAAAAAGGGTGTGTTGTTCACATATTTGTGTGACACCTTATTATTTTTTTTTTGTAAATTTAATTCTATTAATTTTCACATAGTCAAGCATTGGATAAAACCTAACCAAATGAGGAACAGTTCCTCAACAAACCCTCGAGATGACTCAACTTGCCCCACCCTTCTCTCCCCCACCCTTTCCTTCTCCCTCCCCCTCCCCCTCCTTTACTGCAGGTTAAACTCTCTTTTTCGGCAACTAGATATAACAATATGTATGCTTATAGTTCGATCAATGTCAAGTGGTCCTTAAACACCCAGGTCGCATCATATCATAGCCTGTGGTGCACCCTTGCAATGGAATGTCTCTCCGGGCTGGGCTGGTACTCTCTCGAAACCCTCCGCCCTCCTCAACCTCACCCAAATGCATTACAAAATTGGAGCCATTGCATTTCTATGGATGTGCTTCCCCCATGAATTGCTGCTGTGATCTTTTCCATTGAATATATGTCTTTTGCTGTGTTCAACCATTCTTTTACTGTGGGAAGGGTCATCCTTTTCCAGTATCTAGCCCTGCAGGCTCACGCCGCCAGGAGGAGAAAATGCACCAGCAGTGAGAGGGCATGCCACTGATCTCCCTGGCTCTCAATACCAAACACCAACATAGGGTCGAGCATGCATTCCCCACCGCCCCCCCCGCAACCTTAATCCAGCCCAGGACCTCCATCCAGTACATCTGTACCCTGGGACAGCCCCACTACATGTGCCGGTAGTCCGCTCTGGCTCTGCAAGCATTCCAGCAATGAGGATCCACTGTGGTGAACATTTTAGACACGCGCATTGGATCAGATTACCAGCGATGTAACAACTTTACGGCATGTAACTTGTACTGGCACACTATAGACGTTTAGAAGGCCCTCCTACACATCAGTTGCCAAAGGTGCTCTCCCAGCTCCATCCCCAGGACCCTTTCCCACCTTGCCGGGAGCCCCTGTATATAGCCTCCTTCTTCGGTTCCTGGAGGTCCCCATAGAGTCGTGAGATTAGGCCCCTCATCTCTGTATGCCCATCCAGGACCTTTTCGACAGGCGTGAGCACCCTCTGGACATGCTCCTTCCACCTTTCAGCCGTGAATATACCTTTTTAACCTGAGGAACAGTAGTACCAGAAGTTTGCCTACCTTCAACGCCTCTTCCAGGTCCTGGATACTTATGAAGTCCCCTCCCTTCCACAACTGACCTATCCTGGAAAGCCCCCCTTCGAACCATGATTGATACCGTTCAGCCTCCGGTATAAAGTCACTGATCGGTGGGGCCCAGATATGGCACAACGGTGAGGGACAAGTAGTGATCCTTTCCTTATTTCACCCCATGCTCAGTACCTCCCAGTGGACTCCCCGAATTGGATGGTCACGGACTTGCTTCAGTAGTCTATCTCTCGGGACCCATTGCCCCCCTGTGTCTTCCCTCAGGTGTGGGACCAAAGCCCTAAGTTGTGCAGCCCTATAGTATGTTAACAGTTCCGGGAGCCCCACACCTCCCCTGTCTTTAGGCAATATTAACAACCCGTATCCCAACCTGGGTTTCTGACCCTGCCAGAGGAACCTCAAAATGCACCGCTTAGCCTCTTTCAGGAGTGCTTCCGGGGCACACGTTGGCAACATTTGAAACAAGTATAGTACCCTCTGGAGGAGATTCATTTTTATTGCGTTGAGCCTCCCCGTCCAGGAGAGCTGCCCCGTCCCCCAAGTGATCATTTCCGCAAACAGTTTATCAAATAGGGGGGGTGTAGTTACCAAGGCCCAGGTCTTCCTCCAGTCTAACTATGTTGATGGTTGATGCCCAAATATTTAAGACCTTCCCGCTGAATCTGTAGTCCCAGGGGTCCGAGCATGTCCACATCTCTAAAACCCTTGGCGGCAAAAGGAAACAGTATCGACTCATCTACAAGAAGTGTTTTGGTGGACTAGCGCAATAAGAGTCACAGAGGTAGGTGGGATTCCATAAGCCAACATTTTGTTCCACAGACTGTTTCTAATGACACTGTCAAAAGCCGAGGATAGGTCTAAGGAAGCCATATAGATGGAACCATTGGATGTGTGGTGAGACAAAACTAATAAATGCGATAATATAGTGGCATTAAGTTGTGTTCCCATCGCTTTTCTAAACCCTCACTGGGCATGCGAGAGAATTTGATTCTTGGCAATAAAAGATTCCAGCTCGTTGAGAATGAGAAGTGCAAAGATCTTAGCTGCAACATCAATTAAGGCTATCGGCCTAAAGTTTGCAGGATCATTCATTGGACCCTTTTTATACACCAGAATAATAATTGCAGAAAGCCACGATGGAGGAATGGTTCTAGATTGAAAAATGAACCGGAAACGTGTGAGCAAAAGTTTTGCCCAGAAGATGGGGTTGTCTTTCAATACACAAGGTGGTAAGCCGTCAGGACCAGCTGATTTAGAAAGTTTGTTTGTAAATGGCCCATACTATATCCTCCAAACGCCAGGGACATTGTGAAGGAATACTAATAGTTGTTATTGGCGTGTCGGATGCTATATATTGCGCTGGTAAAGTATATTTACTTTTAAAGTAATTATACCAAGTGGCTCCATTGATGGCAGATTCAAGACGGGGAGTCATGGTGGTAGTAGGATTTCTCAGAATGGACCACATGTCTTGGGTGTTCTGTTTACATAAAAGCTGCACCATGTTTTGGTTGTCAACAAGATGCCGAGCAAAACACATTTTTTTAAGATTAATTTTATATCTTGATATAATACGTTTTTTAGTCACACGATTATAGAATGGAGATGGCCCATTGGAAAAGACACCTTTTAAGTTCTCGGTTCTTTGTGCATTTCAGTTGAGCAATAGCTGCTGAATTTCTTTAGGATGAATCGAGCCAGCTAACCTGGATTGCGACGAAGCAAGAGTAAAGAGATGAGAATGGATCATCATAAGATTCCATGACGTGACCTTCGCTAAGTGGCAGGGTTGTACTGAACCGTCCAAAACCATCCATAAGTCACGATTTACCCATGAGACCAATTTCCTACATACAGCGGCATTCCAGTGAACAGAATGTGAATATCTATAGGTCTGTACCAAAGATATAAAAGGAGCGATGGCAAAACTCATACAATTCAAGTGCAAGATGGCGTTCAGAATACATTGATCACCTAAATGAGATTCAACGTAATGGCAGGTTCAAAATGACCCAACAAAAATGTGGCGATGTAGTCTATATGGGAACAAGCACTACCTCTCTGCCATATCACCTTTGTACAGTGTGCGGCAAGAGGAACAATGTGCATGTTCATTCCTTCAAGAATTGCACCCAAATCTTACCCCGTGAGATGGATTGCCAGGCGTAAGAAGACAGAACGTTCCTAAATTGCGGGGTAATGACCTTAGCTAGGTAGGAATTGAAATCCCCACCTATTATAATTTCATAAATCGAGTTGTGTAAAATAGAATTAGCAAGTGCTGTATTTAGAGTGGAAAGAATGCTGTCTAAAGGTGATGCTTGTAGATTCCAATAGAGTGAAACTAGCAAAAGATGTGTATGTTATGTTAATTGAACTTGGTAAAGCGCACGTACACCCAAAGGCATCTTGGCACTGGCTACTGCAGGGGAATCAAAACCAGTGCGGTAATAACACCAAGGGGAGAAGCGGCTAAAACAGGGTAGTTTTAAGCAGCCGGTGAAAAGTGAAGTGGTCTTCAGTAGCGCGGAGGGCCAAAGGCAGCTCATTCCAGGCTCTAGCAGCTGCCACCGAGAAGGCACGGCCTCCCATACGAGACAAACGATAGTGGGGGGCACTGAGAAGGCACGCAGATTGGGAGCACAGCAGACGAGCAGGTGTATAGTGAGTAAACTTTGCTTGGAGATACTCGGCGCCCAAGCCATAGAAGGCACGATGCACCAGGCACATCGATTTAAACAAAATCCGACTGGCTACAGGAAGCCAGTGTAGCTTCTTGAGAAACGGGGAGATGTGGGATCCAAAGGGGGGGGAGGGAGTACAGAACAGGCGGCAGCATTTTGTAGCAATTGAAGCCTTTGGGTCAGGTAGCGCGGCTGGGCCAGATAGAGAGAGTTACAATAATCCAGGGTGCTGAGAACCAGGGCCGCCACTACCGGAGCCTGGCATTCAGCAGGAATAAAGGGCAAGACTTTCCGCAAAATGCAAAGTTTAAAATGACCAGCACTACATACAGAAGCAACCTGATTATCGAGAGACAGAGAGGCAGAGATTTTAACACCTAGATAGCTGACCGATTGAACCGGAAGCGGGAGAGGGCCCAGGCTCGATGGCCAGAAATGCGAGGTCCAAAAAAGAAGGGGGGGAAGAAGTACCCACCACCAGGACCTCGATCTTGCTGCCATTCAGTTTTAGCCAATTAGTCATCATCCAATGGCCTAGGTCCTCCAAACAGTTCCTGAGATGGGCGGCGGTCTCAGCTTGAGTAAGATCAAGGCGAACGAGGATCTGTGTGTCGTTCGCGTAAGAATAATATCGGAAACCATGTGAGTGAATAAGAAGCAGAAGAGATCTAATATAAACATTAAAAAGAATAAGAGAGAGTGCTGAGCCCTGAGGGACACCACAGACAAGTGTAGCCAGCTGAGATCGAAAAGGGGGAAGAGAAATAGACTGAGAGCGATCAGACAAGAAAGAAGTGAACCAATCACGGACCTGGCCAGAAAGACCGGCGTTGGAAAGACGTGTACATATGAATCCCTCTAGTTTCAACTCAATGACAAGAAAGGAATGAAAAGTCTGAAGACATTTGGCAGAAAATCTAAGACTGTTCGGAATCAAAATCGCTAGCCCACCAATAGGTTGATTGGAAACACCACACTTGGCGTGACAACAGAAGGAAAGAAACCCTCTAGATGGAAATCTGTCATGCTCATGGTTTCTTGAGGAAGAATGATTGCGGGTAGTTCGGACAGTGATAGAGAGTTGTGCCAAGGTAAGAAATGTTTTAATACGCAACATTTCCACGAGCAAAAAGAAAGAGACCTCAGTTATGAGGTCTTAGATACCTTGCTGCCATTTGATGCAGCTTTGATAAGTGGTTCAAGCCAGGTTAAGCCTTTAAGCGCAGTGGCGAACGTGGCTAGTTGTGCTAAGATTTCATTGTTGGTAACAGATGCACAGACTGGCCACGCTTTTGTGGGGGGGGGGTGTCAAATTCAAGGAAGGCCTATGCCTCATCCATAGATGGAAAGACCTGAAGTTGCAGGCCTAACAGAGCAATATCAGCTCTGTGATCCCAAATTAGTTTGGTAATTATTTGCGTTTGTAATCTACATAACATTCGATTGTTATTATGATTAGACAATTTAACCCAGTCAACATCATTGGTGACCAGATTACGTAGTGGAGGAATTTGAAAGAAGGCATTCATGAGATAAGATCGAATGATACGAGCGGCCCCATTAATTAAGGGGTCACTCGACCAGCCAAGAATGAACTTCATATCTCTAGACACTTCAAAGAATGTAGGGGAAGCAATAGGTGGTGAAACCGAGGAGATGTTTGAAGAATTTGAACTGTTAGGCGTAATTACTTTCTAGGAGCTCAATTTGGAGTGGGCACCAGAAATGGTTCTCTCAGACTTGTCAGAAGACGTAGTGTCAGTAGGTTTCGTAAAGGCACCTGTCATTTTCCGATCATGGGGCATTTCTAGGTTGGAAGCCCAATAATGACTTTGCCCCCATGTTTCTTCCAAAATCACTAAAATACATGGCAGCCATCCATCCTTTTCATCTTTCCTTCCCCATAATTCCTTCATGCCGCCTCTGACAACTGCTACTCTCTCCTCTGTATCCCGATTCTTTTCCATCTACCTAATGGAGCTTCCATCCATTCTGCGCTGATTAAGTCCACCCTGTACTCTCATTCGCACATTTGCAGAGCAAATCATCGAAGACCTTGCATGAAGCAGATCCTGATATCCTTCTTCCCTCTTCAATCCCTCACTCTCCAGAGGAATATTCCCTGCCTGCTACAATGTCGCCACTGTCATCCCCATAATCAAGAGACGACTGCTCACCCTAACAGTTCCTCTTTCTATCGAGCCGTCTCCCTCTTCCCTCATTCCAAAATCCTTCCAAGAGTTTTCTTTAACTGCTTTATCCAATACCTCAAGGACCATTCACTCTTTTACGCCCGCACCCCAATCGGGTTTCCAATGTAAAAATATCACCAAAACTGCCATGATTCATGTCTCTTTCCAACCACCACTAGCAACTCTCCTTCATTGTCATCCTCTTCGATCTCTCTGCAGCCCTTGATGCTGTTGACAATCCCTGCCTTTAGGAGATTGTGCTCAACTGGGTGGCCCCTTAACTCTCTGACCGCTCTTTCTTCATCTCATGGATCTCCAATACGTTCTCCCCTGAACTCTTCCAAGTATAGGTCCCCTTGCCCCCCGTCCTACGGTACAGTACTGTCCCTATGCCTCTTCATCCTCTCCATTTCCTCGCTGGGAAAATTCATCTGCTCCTTTGGCTTTAGCTGCCATCTCTTCACCAATCACACCCAAAACATCTAGTTTCTCTCCTTCACCCCTGCCCACCATGAACGTGTCGCCAACTGTTTAATTATCTGTCACTGGATGGCTGTCCTAATGCTGAATTCCTCTGAAACAGATGTATCCTTTCCTTTCACAGGTTAAGTCCACCATCCTGTTTACTCCTCCCTGAGGCTTACAACCTTGGGGTCCTGTTAAGGCTCCAAAAATGTATCCTGGCAACTGCCACTGCAGCCAGGGCTAACCTGGACTAAATAAGATAATTCTGCTGCACCTCACCTTTCACTCCGCAAAGACTCACACCCCACTCACGTTCTGAGTAAACTTGAGCTGTTTGGCCTTCCCCTCTACTCATTTTCTCCCCTCTGCAAGGTTCTCAACTTTGCTACATGTACTCTGTAACTTAGCAAGGCACTCCCTACATCTCTTCAAACCATCGCCACTCTGGATGGTGCTCACTCGCTCGCTTGCCCTTTTTAGACTCTTGATCGTTCCATGGTCTTGTCCGCAACCCCGCCCCGCCACCCATCTAGCCTATTGTTTTACTCTCGCTCAACTTCACACCCTGCGATACCCTTCACTCCTCAAACTCTCTATCCCAGTCCTTCTTCCAAATTCTGTGCCTGCTCGCCCCCTTCCACTGGAGTATTCACCTCCCCACCAACATACACACCAGCCCATCACTAATGCTCTTGAAGACAAAACTAAAGACCCCCTAATTCACAGTCTGCTCATACTGACCCCCACATGCAGGCCCAGCAGGCCCCTGCCTAGATCATGCCACATAAAGGCGCTCAGTGTATAGTAATACCCTCTATTGACACTGGTTGCTCTCCCTTTATTGAGGCTATGCATACATCTCCCTTGTCCTTGCCCTCTGTCCATATCTCTCCTTGCTACTCTCTCATCAGCACATTCGCCTGCCTCCTGTTAAGGCACTCTACTCCAGGACTATCCCTGGGGTCTGAATTACCGCCTATGTACCTTATTTCTTGTAGACAAGACCTCCCTGTTATACATATATACAAAATACTGTCGCGACAACCTGGATTGCTGCTGGATTGAGACAAACTACTACAACTGCGAGCCGTGTGCTGAAAGGGAAGGCGGTGAGGAATGGAGCTTGACGCAGCAGTTAATTGAAACTGCCGTGTAATTGACCACTACTCGCTCCTAAGCTTGCTCAGGCCAGCAACATTTTATTGAAAGTCGACTGGAAATCTAAAAAATAAACAAGGAAATCATGCAGCGTCTAATTGTTGCCCTAAAAGAGTGTAGGTACACAATAACCTGCCTCGTTGATTGTGATGAGAAGAATGACTTGAGTAGAGCGCACTTAATAGTATACACTGACGCCTGCATTTTTTATGGTGCGGTGTGGCCATTTTGGATTGGGTGCTGGAAATGTGTTCTAAATATATTTAATATATGTATGGTCATTAGATTGATTTTATATTGTTTAAATTGTTTTGTTATGGTTTATTGTAATGGTCAAATATGTTTTTAACACAATATTAAAAATAACAGATTTGTATATTTAAAAAAATAACATTTTTGTTTTCTCAATGCTTTTGGTGCTTTCACTGTAACACAGATTATGATTGATTCATATTACATTTCAATTAAAATTGAATTTGTGTATTAATCTCGCACAGATGAAAGTAGGAACATATGCATATAGGTGCCAGAAAGATCTCTGGAGATCTACTTATATGTGAACCGGCCCATGGGATGAACTCTTTTAATTGGCCTCCCATCTGCTGGGGCTCTCGAATCCTGCCTGCTTTTTGTACAGGAACACGTTGCTTTTGGAACCTGGTACCACTCACTAATCAGAAATCTTAATGGGAAGATTAGTTCCAAAGGCTCATTGTAAATTCAAATCATTGATCATTTAAATTATATAATTTATGGCGCTCGATTTAACGCCTATTTCACAACGCATAGAATACCTAGCACACTCACTATAAGCTTTCAACTCTCCACAGTACAATTAAAGCTAGAATCTGTTTAAAGCTTTTTTTCCACCTTTTCCATCGCCATCTATTGTGTGAATTGTCTAGTTCTATATGCGTCATCTGGTTAATTCTGATGCAGTTCTCTGCAGTAAGATTCCATTCACCTTGCATTTATATTTGACCTTTTATACCCTGCGTGGGGTCCTCAAGCATCTGTGTGTCATTTGAAAAATTCACACCAAAACATTTGTGCTTCACCAGTGTAATTGATATCTTTTCCCCTGTGCTGCTCTTTGACTTTGTCAAAGACACACCTTGCAAGTCTTGTTTCTGCTGCAAAGAGATTAAAGAAGATGTGCTTGTCTGCATATAATATGACGTGCTTTTCTAGTTGCATGAACCACTCTCAAAAGCATTGCGCCATCATGCATAGTGTCTAGGAGGCCTGCATAGCCAGTGAGCCAGCACTGGGATGAGCAGATATTTGCTCCGGGATCAGGCCTTCTAGGAGACTACCAGTGATTCTCTTCCCTGAATTGTCTAGCAGGCCCATGAGTCTTACATTGTTGCATCTCAAGCAGTGTTCCAGATCTTTTAGCCTAATCTTCTTTTGGGAGACAAACCTGTAATTCTGGCCTTTTATCACTGGCGGTGTCTTTTAAAATCCTCATGCTTTCCTCCGTTTCATCCATTGCTTGCTTTATCTATTTCCTATGTGACTGCAATATAGAGAGATTGTGTGCCAGGATATTCATTTAATCGCCCAGAACTCTTATTATTCAAGTGCATTTTTTGCCATCAAGGACCTATGCATTTGGACTTATTTAGTAGGTGCCATAAC
This sequence comes from Ambystoma mexicanum, assembly GCF_040938575.1. NCBI lineage: Eukaryota > Metazoa > Chordata > Amphibia > Caudata > Ambystomatidae > Ambystoma > Ambystoma mexicanum. The sequence continues at coordinate 1,076,181,208 of NC_090933.1, read as the reverse complement.
TGGTTATTGTGTCCTGCATCGCTTTCTGAAGCTCTCTCGCTTAGTGTAATTTCTAGTGACTTTCTCTTTTGTGCCCCATTTGCAGCTGCCCCCACTCTGATTGCATCATGATGTAATCCAAAGGGTGAGTGCACACGCAGCCTGCAAAATGCAAAGTGCTTTTATTTTCTGTGGGCTGAATTGACCCGGAAAGCGTTGTTTATGTTCTGGATTCATTCTTCTGTTGGATTTGGCCAGTTTAGGCAGCAAATTATGAGATGTTTAGAATTTTGGTGAGATTTAATGTACAGAGTGCACAGCTCCTCACTTAGCTATACATATTGCTTTGTGCAAAGTAAATGAAATGAACGATTTCCATAAGAAGGGCGCCTAGGTTATGTGTTGGTAAAGAATATAGACCCATTTGGAGCATTTATATGTATGGTAGTTGGTTCGCTAATTCAATCGGACTAAAACCATTAGGGAATCTTGTAGTGGCCCATGCATAATAGGCATTGTGCACAGGACGCCACCAGTTTTGTCATGCATAGCATTCTTGCAGGGACCTGGTCCCTCCTGTGGGTTGCTAGTGTCCCATGTTGAGGCACGCGGGGCCTGTGTGCATGCCTTTAATACGGCCCAGGGGAGTCGGGAAGCCCTGTTTTAGGGGTTCATATCAGAGCCCCTTCACCTCTCTCCTCTGGGTTGCGGGGCAGAGATGGGATAAGGGAGGACCTCTCTGCTGCTTGTTTGGGCATGGTAGAATGTGGGGTTCGGGAGGTATATTGTTGGGATTCAGCATAGCACAAGATATGGTTTGGGATATAATGTGCGAGGAGGGCACGTGAACTGTTTGGCATATTTGGTTATGGATGTCTTCTGAAGCTTGGTTCCAGTTTTAAAAAGGCTTGTGAAGGGTTTTGGTACTGTGAGATACCTGAAGGTGTCTCCCTGACCAGTCCCCGGGGATCTGTCATTCAGGTGACCAGGACACATCCATCGCTATTGGATCCAGCTCCTGGGTATGGACCAGTGTGGGAGGATCACCTGGAGAGCGGAGGGGGTCCTCGGGGAGTGGAAGTGGAACTCTGACGGGTGAGATGCAGTATCCCCTTTCTTATAATACCTTTTCCCCATCCCACCACGTAGGCTACTCAGAAACTCCACCCCCTTTTCCGACACAAACACTTTCTCACACCACGGAAGACAAAGGACTAACACCAGAGCCGTTTACCTGACATGTCCCAACACAAGGGTCAGGCAATTGACCAGAACCACACACACCTGATGGCCCTTTCCCTTCCTCACAGGGATAAAAGGTGGAGCTCGAGAGCACACTACGAGCAATGCAGACCGCACAACAAGTCAGCTATTCCAGACAGCAGTTCAAGAGGAGGAGAAAAGCGGCGTGATCCGAAGGGGCGACAAGGAGAGAAGCAGCTTGGCCCTTTTTGACCCAGACCCGCAAAGACTCCCAGAAAGGAAGCATAAGATCGCAAACAATAGCCGACGTGTGCTGTAGCAGATGTCAACTGTACACACAACCCTCCTACGCTGATAACCAAGATGGGGAGAGACACTGGCTACCGTGGTACCATTCTTGACTCCAGAGACAAGGAAAGCCAAGCAGTTCATCAAAGCAGGTGAGTCGGAGGGAGAACAGATAAGAAACTAAACTGTGTTGAGCAAAAGTTGCAAATGGCAAAATATGGGTAATCAAAGAACTGTTAACATTGCAGAGCAAAGGTCTGCTGCAGAGGGGTCCAGCGCCACATGGGTGCTCCTCGAAAGACTCTGGCTGATCCCCCTTATTGTTGTAACTACTCATGCCAGAAGACCTTAAGAGAGCCGTAAGGAAAAGGTCAAAGTGGTCGCACAGGGGTCGAGTAAAACCCCTGGTACACTCAAAAGTCTTTGACTGGCAAGTAATTGGAAAGCTGAGGGGAAAATCCTGTATCATGATAAGTAGAAGGAACTGTGTGACTGGCAAATGTGAACCCGGCCAAGGGATGCCTGCAGAAGGGGGTGAAGCATGATGCCCGATGAACATTGGGTTGACAAGAGTGAACCCGACGGAGGGATGTCCACAGTGGATTGTTTAAAAAGACATTGAAACTTGTGAATGCAACAGGTGAAATCCTTTTGAATACAAGCCGCAATGAACCCAATGGAAGGAGGCTAACATTGAAGAAGGGTCTGAGCCTGCAAGAGGGGGACCCAGGGGTGAAAGCCATCATCCACCGTACATACGGAAGAGGAACATTTGTTTTGTTATTTTGGACACATCAGGTCCTCGGAGCCAAGAAACTTTTTTTGTTGAAAAGAGACTTAACCACAGAAGATCCTGATACCCGAGAACAGAACGCTAGCCTTGTGTTGGGAAAGCCTGAGAGTGTGCTGTGCTCAGGAGTCCCGCCTTATTCCGTGCTCAAAACATGGGGAAGGGAGACCCCCGGCTATAACATCCTGACTTATCATTTGTGAACACTTCTTTCTTTTCTTGTGAATTTTATCCCACACTCTTTTTATATTTAGTTGTAAGGATTTGTAATAGTGTTTTTTTTTTTAAGTATAAGCCCTTTTATTTCACAAGACGCCACTAGGACGCCTTATTATTATTTGATGGTCGTAGCTTACTCCCATCTTGGATTAGATTTAGATTAAGCGTTTTTTCAACCTACCTATACAGTTTAATAAACACTGTTGAACTGTGATCACTTAAGTCTGTCTTTACTATTGCCACCATGAGTTCCTTACAGCACCCATTGTGTTTAACACGCGCAGTCCTTTGAAATGGCAAAACTTTATTACTATGGTGACTTAGTATAAAGTGCTTTTGAATTCTGTGGCTAATATAGGGATTTGGCAAAGTCTTAGTGAAATCTTCTCACAATGGTTTGAATTAAATGTAATGCAAAAAATGTGCACAGTGTCTTCACAACAGGTTTTGTAAGACTTGCATAGTGTTTTAAGACCCCACGTGTATGTCTTGCACAGTGCTTTGCGCTTATCGAAAAAATGTGCCGAACTTTCAAATTGACCCATTTTGGAATTTTCCCACGCATCCTCATTTTGGACCGAGTTAAGCATTTTGCCGACCCGGACTTTTGCCATGCAATCCACGTTGTCCTGTGATTTTTGGGCTCACCCAGGTGGTGCACATCATACGATGGGATCATGATGGCATATATTGGCACAGCCAGCTTGAAAATGTAATTTAATATACTAGCATTGTGAGGAATTCGACCAACCGCACAGGGAGTGTGCGTTCGTCTGGGCTTTTTAAGTTTTGTAATGAAAATAAATGATGGGAGATGAACCTCAGTAAATGGGTGGGGCTAATCCGCACACATTTTCCTCTGCTCACCGCTCAACAAACTCATAGTCAAGTGAGACCTTTGCTTTGAAAAGTCACAGAGAGCTCAATTAACCAGAGAGACACTTTGATCCACAACAGACAGGAAGATGCCTTAAGTGACCACACGGGCCCTGCGAAGAAGCTAAGAGTGCCACAACAAGCATTAACCAGCGTCTATCTTTTAAGGAGATTTTTGAGGCAGTGGAGCCCTCGAACCGCTACTGACTGTTGTCATGCTGCAGTCACTAAAACTGTCTGAGACGCCTCAACCAGCGTTCCAAATCTGCCAAACAGCACAGAGACAGCGATACTTGACCCTGAGCTGCCGTGTAGGCCAGCCTACAGCGTCCGTCCAGCCTCGCTTGCCGAACTGCCTGCTTCCTGATACCCACAGCTGTCTCCCATCTTGAACTCTGTCACAGGAGTTGCAAAGTGTCCTGGAACTGACTCGACGCTGTCAAGCTTCAAGATCATCTCAAGCACCAGGACCTTGTGCTTCTGTCCCCATGGGCCTTCTCCAAAGGCCCCTAGTGACATTTACGACCCCTTGCTCCCTTGGTGCTAAAACCAAAGAACCTTGAACAGTTAAGACTGATTGCTTTACTGCCTACCCTCCTTTCAGTATCCAGGGTTCATCCCTTTCCTTCGTGGAACTGTCAGTCCTCTGTGTTCCTTTACAGGGTGGGTTGTATTTTGTAGTGTGCTATAACTGTGTTGTAATAATAATAAAGTAGATATGTTTATACAACCTTGACTGTACAGTCCCTTTTATCATTGGGTAATAATTGTATTTTTGCTGTGTTGCAACTAACCAACAATCCACAATTTTGCCGAGATGAGCCTGCAGTTCGGTCCACGTTACCAAAATTGGTCAAGGAAGTTTACCAATTACTTGTGTTTCCAGTCTGTTCGTATCCCTTCTGGTGTACGAGAGGTGTGGGGCTGATTGATGGTTTAGAAACCGATATTTATCCCTGGGCCACTGGTGTCCCGGAAGTTGATTCGTCACAAGCATGTACTGGACGTAGTCGGCATACAAAATGTGTTTCATAGTGGCATGCTCCTGGCATCCTTTGGGCAATACTGGCATAGGAACAACCAGAATATTAATGAATTTTTACAGTGGCAATATGGTATATTTGGCGCAGCCAACACACCCATGTGTTTTATAGGTAGGTGTGGGCATATATTGTAAATTGTATAACTTTAGTTACCCAATTTCTCTGCAATTTGTGGTGGAAAATGCACCAGCCATTATTTCAAATAATGTCTCTGGGAGATCACCCTGAGCAGACTTGCGCTGGCGACGCGGAGAAAATTCCCAGCCATCGCTGAAGTGCACTCATGTCACCCCATCTTTATTTTGTGCGCTGTATACAGGCACCTTTTTCTAATGCCGATTGTGTTCCGCTCTTAGCTGCGATTACAGGCGTGTCTGGCATCTTTTCCTTGTGACGGAGTCTGCTGAGATGGGCAGCTATTGTCAGAAAGTGGATTCCATCAGAGTAGAAACCCACGCTTTCGTCGAAACCTGTTGCTTCGCTTTCATGCCTTTTTCAAACACTCTTAAAAGGTATTTCGACACCCTGTCACCGCTCTAACCCTAACCCCCATCCCCCTCACCGGAAACTATGTGCGCCATTCGTTCCAGGACCTCCAGCTATGCTATTAGTGCCTAGTTATGTTCTTTCTTTTTATGTTTGTAGAGATGTAAGTTGTCGCACAGGGGAACAGCACCGAGCCACAACTTATTTTAGCATATGTCGGAGCAAGAACGATTCACCTACTTTATGAGCATGCTTAGAGATGAAGGTGATGTAATTCTCTTTTTAATTGTAATTTTTCAATCCCCCAACATCTCATCCTGCTTCAGGCTACTTTTGTAAATCGCTCATTTCCCTTTTCTGATCTATTTACCATGTGGTTTTTAAATTTCGATTACTGTTTTACAGTGCTTGGGGGTCCTGGTCCAATCAAGAGGGTAGACTTCCGTGCAAAGGGTCTGCACCGGGCAGTATTTCAGCGGTTGGAAAAGGGAAGCGTAAAACCGAGGCAGAGAACGTCTTTGCTCTTCACTTTTGCGCCGCATATTTGGGAGCTGGTAAATGCCGTGGCAATAAGACTGTGAGAGGTTATTACAAAGGATACGTCTGTCTGGCGGAAATGTAGCTGGGCACGGCACGTCCGCCCCGTTTCCCAACTCCGCCCGACAAATGCACACAAATACAGTGAATTGGAAACCGTGGCAGAAAGTGTTCTGCTTCACCCTGAAAATGAACCCCCTTTTTTCACTTGTAAACAAAGGGATCATTTTCACCTGAAGATTTGTGATCAGGTTGTAATCATTCTATCCCAGCTGTTGTTGTTATTGTAATGTATGCACGCGTTTTGCACAGCAGCCACCCGTTGGATTGCAGCTGCTCTGGTAATTATTACAGGCGCACCGTTGGTCATGGCCGTCAGTATGTGTAGATGGAAATCATGATGCTCTAGACAAAAGACTGATGAGTTTCAGAGCCTTGGGGTAATGTTCAAGGAGAGCTCCTGAAGTACCACGACCTTCCACGAAGAACTAGAGCATTCTAGTGTGGCCGGCCCCGCACTGGCAGTGCCACTATATGCGTTCCATTTCAATCTGGGTATATGTAGGTATCTGAATTGATTGAACCCTAAGTTGCAGGTTGGCTTGTACCAGGGTGTAGAGTTTAGCCCATAGTTATTAAAATCTAGTAGCCTAATCGGGACTGATCCTGAAACCTATAACAGTAAACTAAATGCATTGTTATTCCAGACATCAGTTAACTCGTGGTTGGTTGTGGATCTTTTTAGTTCGGGCTATTAGGCAGAGCTGAAAGTTCTGTCTATAAATCCAAACTGATGCCATGGGAAGTGAAGATGGAGAGAGATGACATATGAGGGACACAGCCTGTGGGCGTGGTTTGGTTATTCACCCACCCATTGACTGTCCCTGGCCATACTAATCCCTATAGCAATTTCAAGTCACTACCTGATCACCCTTCCCCCACCCAAAACACATCCCACTAGCATCACTTTGAGCTGCCTTATCAAGCTGCAACATCAGACTTTGTTCTGTGAAGGGTCTTCAGGTAGTAAACAAAGCAGCATTCTGAGAGTGAGTAAACGGCTAGCTGATAATGGCTCCTGGTGTAATGAAAATGCCTTAACCAAGTGTGCGTCAAGCCACTGGATTTATATCAACCGTGTGTCTTTGCAGCTGGAGTCCTGTGTATGCATGTGTATGCGTGAGTGCGTGCGTCTATAACATAAAAGTAGGTAAAGGAACAGGTTTATTTGCTGTTGGTCAGAAAATACGATGCATATGTTCCCCGTCTTAACCCGCTTGCCCCCTAAAATGTTACTAAACTTGTCACATGTTCAACTCCAAGAAAAATACTGCATCTGCCCAGTGTTTGAATACTGATATATAATGCGAATAATTTGGAAAACTTTGCGTGAAGAGGCCAAGAACATTTCTTTATTTGGTATTGACTAAATATTATAAAGAAAGTAGATTTAAAAAGGAAAAAATTGAGCTTCTTAAAAAATATTTATTGAGATTTTCATTTGTAATCAAAATTGTATGGCAGGAATAAAACTTGTTGACCGTGATTGCATCCTTGGTTGTGGGTAACTTTGTCAGTTTGAGTTTCCTTAATTGATGTCTGTAATTCCTTGTATAGTTATTGGTATTTGATAGCAAGTTGGGTGTTCTATGGCTTAGTCCGTTTGAAGAAAGTGTTGTGGAGAAGCAGGCACCACCTGCCGTAAGTACAGATAAGGCGTATCTTATGACTATAGTTCTTTTAAGATATTTGGACCATGACTGTGAACCACCGTCGCACACAGTGGTAAAATAATGATTAATAAGATTATTCCTGTTAGTAGTAGTCACCGCCATCCAACCCGGACACCGTAGCAGCACTGGTGTTGACTCCCTTCTCTTGCCTCGGGAGTCGTACCGCAACAGCTGCCTTGAACAGAAAGCAGCGGTCTAGAGTTCTTCCAACATGGCGAAGATGTGCCTTTACGCACATCACATATGAAGTCATCTAAGCTGGCCTCCGTCTTTCCGAGACACGGAAGCCACATAAAAGGACTCTGTGAATAAGTAAGCCTTGTATTGCAACTATCGTTGGTCTAGGATTCTTTCCTTGTGCACAGTTCTGTGTGTTGTGACGAATCGCAGGTATTTGTCCCTCCTTCCCAATGGGGAGACACATCATTTGAAGCTAGGGAGGTGAGCCTGCTCCGCAAGACCCTCCCTAGGGGTCTGGGCAAGTGGGACCTCAAGGGGAGTGACTCCCCCTTAGGGGACAAGGACTCCCGTTCAGATGAGGAAACCCATAGGTCCAATATCATATCTACCTTAATGGGACTGCGAGCTATGAAGACTTATTTTTCATCCTTATGTTTGGCTTCAAGCAAAGTGGGAACAAACGAGCAATAGAAGGAAAAGGAAATGGCTCTTTAAAAAGAGACGTGTACGTTACTGGGACAAGTCCCTCTTGGGAGGGGAGGGAGCATGGTAAGCAGGGGAATCCCCCTGAAGTCATTACACCTTGGAGCGGCGGAGTAGAGAAAAGTTGGTATTAATTTAGTGGTTTTGCATTTCAGCCCAGTGGGTGATGGTGCATTTGCAGGTCATTCAGCAAAGATAGCCTCAATTAAACTGCATTCCACAAAATGTCTTGGTCAGTACATATTATTGTTTATTTTCAATTTGTCCTTGATGCCAATGCATGTGTGTCTTTGAATGGACACATCCATCAAATGCGTAAGGATAATCGCTGGGTCAGGATGTTTAGGAACAACAAATACGCGCTGAGAAATACTACCAACAATATCATTACAAACCTGTGCAGGATGAGGACTATGAATATCTCAAAGACCCTAAAACCATACTCATCTCGCGAAAACCTGCTGAGCCCGAGTCAACAGACTAGCTTTACTCTCCACCTTTTTGGAAAACCCATTCACATGTTGCTAGTCACCGCTGTGTCTTTGCTGGCCTGTTAACACATTTTGTTTCTATGCCAATACTAAAATGTATTTATTGGCAAACATGAGAGAGTACATAGAGTAAGAAAAATCAGTTATACAGTGTGATTACAGACTCATGGGTTACATTTCTGGTTCACTTACTTAGGCTGGGACGTCCTGTACAGCATACCTTTCCCTCATACAGTGTTAACAGATTATAGTGCGGTACAAGAGTGCTTAGGCAATTTGGTGTTGCCAGACCAGAATAAGGCATATTGGGCCTGTGCTGTTCTCCAATAGAGCTCGAGGTCGGGGGCCATGAAACCCCCCTCTTTCATAGGGCATGGTCATGTTGGCCTACTTTTTCCTCACAGCACCAGCGTGCCATATAAATGGTGCACAGAGACCGTGCAATTTGGCAAAATATGGTTTCCCGGGCCAGACGGGGACATTAGCGAAGATATATGATAACTTGGACACCAGAATCATCTTCACCAAGGATAGCCTTACTACCATAGTGATGGGGAGTGCACGCCATCTGGCTAGTTTGTTTTCAACATGAGTTTCCATGGCCAGATAATTGTCGCTAATGGTGATGGTTTTGTCCTGCATACCTTTAGCCCTAGATATTTGATTCCCTCTGGGGCCAAGCGAAGGGGAAATTCTCCATTTGGTTGTCTGGTTTTATTTGTGAGTGGGTATATTCTGGATTTACCATAATTAATCGTGAACCTTGAGAAGCCCCCTATGTGGATCACATCCCCTAGAATAAGGTCAAGGTTTAACTGAGGGTCTCTGATGTACAGTAGAACCTCATCGGCATATACTGATATTTTCTCAGGTTGGTGTTTTCAGGCGAACTCCCCGGTGGACATGACAAGATCTAATCAAGTCGGCCATAGGTTCTATCGCCACCACAAAAAGGAGTGGGGGCAACCCTGTCTTGTACCCCTACTTAAGGTGAATGGTGGCGATCTGTGGGAGTTGACTAATACACTAGCTATGGGGCATGTATATAGTAATTTAATGTATCTTTGCATTTCAGGACCAAATCCCATCTTACCCAGGACCACCCGTAGGTATTGCCATGAGACCATATGAAAGGCCTTCTGAGCATCCAAAGCCACTTAGGGTCAAGTCTGGCAATCACGTCAAAGAGCCTCCTGATGTTCAGTGACGTTGACCTGCCCAGGACAAAGCCCACCACCAGAATCATCATGTATCATTCATGGCATGAGGGGAAGAAGCCTGGTTGCCAGTACTTAAGCAAAAATCTTTGTGCCTATGTTCATGAGGGCTAATGGTCTGTAGAACCCACATTCATTGCTCGGTTTCCCAGGTTTCAAGAGAACTGTTATAGTGGCATCTCACGTGAAGTGATTCATTCCAGACTTTGAGGAGGTATGGGGAGAGTATGGCTGCGTGCTCTTGGTAGAACTCGGGAGTGGGGGGGGTGAGACCATCGGGGCCTTATCCTTCAGGAGCTCTGTTATTACCTTCACTATCTCTTCCAGTAAGATCGGATTTTCCAGGTCCTCCCTGGCATTCGGGCTCAGCTGTAACATGGGGATCCCCTCTAGGAGGGACTGCAAAGCATGAGTATCATGCAAGCAGTCTGCTGTATACAGGGTGTCGTAGAAACTGGTGAGTACCTTCAGGATACCCTGCTCCTCCCATTGGGGGAATCTCAGTTCATCAACGATGCCATCTACCGGAGCATATCCGCCTTCCAACCTAGTCAGCCTGGCCGGAGTTCTCCCTGGTCTTTCACCCTCTCCGTATCTCCTTGCTGCCTGTGGGCTTGTGAGGTATCGTATTTCTGTAAGGGTATGCGCCTTGAAGAGTTCCAACTCAGCACGTATCTTCAATAGTATTTCCGGGTTTGACAGATTTTAATATTCCAGTTCCAGCTACTTGAGTTTAGTTTCAGAGCACTGGAGATTTCTCCTGATCGTTTCTAGTATTCCCGCCTCCCTGGATATAGACATGTCACGAATATATACCTTAAATGCCTCCCATCTTACCCCAGCGCAGGTGGCCCCTGATTGCTTGCAGCTGAAGTATGTTTCAATATCCGAACGGATCTCTGCCTCAAACACAATATCAAGAAGCGATTCCGAATTAAAATGGCAGGAACTCTGAGGACCGGGAAACGACCCCATGTCTAGGGTCAGTGTCCCAGGTGAATGATCTGAGAGGGTTTGGGTCTGTATCCCAGTGTTCCTGATCCTGCCCACCAAGAAGCTTGAGACCAAGAACAAGTCTATCTGCAATGAGCTATTGTGTACCGAGGGTAGGATGTATATTGTTTTTCTTGTGCGTGAGGTGTTCTCCATACATCCTGAAACTGCAGTGAGTTCATGTGTGATAGTAGCCTGTGAGCTGTACGTGATTGAGATCTAGGGTGCTGTCCCCGTTCTATCCCACACTGTGTCCAGTATCAGGTTTATATCAACCCCCCCCAATAGGATCAGAATCCCAATGTACCCCATCAGAATGGATACCGCACTATCAAAGAATTCGAGGGTGTCAACGTTGGGACAGTAAGTATTAATCAACAAGTACTCTGCACCTGCCATGAAGTAATGCAAGATGACATATCTACCCTCGGGGTCTATGTACTCCTTTTTCAGAGTGCATTTAACAGATGTATGTATCATTATCATAACCCCTCTAGCTTGGGAAGAACATGTAGTAAAGAATCTGTTTGCTCCCCATGTTGCTGCAATACCAGTTGCCGCACCTTTCTTGGCCTGTGTCTCTTGCAGGAACAGTATCTTTATCTCATGTCTATGCACATATGCCATATTTCTACGCGACTTGGTGTAGTTTCCCAACCCCCTAATATTCCAAGACATTTTAATTTCCTCTTCAGATAATAAGTCTGTCTTACCCAAATAGTCAACGTTAACCATGTACTCTGTTGCCAAACATTTTCCCATTTTCTTTAGTTTGATAGGCTCGAACACGCAGCCGGCGTCCAGCCATTCACTTGGCTGCAATACTAACCGAAAACTCCCCACCTTTCCCCTCACGCCCCCGCCAACCTAGCAGTGTGATCACCCCTCCCCCCCTTCTACTCGACCTACCCCAACAGGGCCTCCCTCCCATACCCTGACAAACCATGAAACGTTAGCAGCTGCCGTGGGGTTGTTGCTGCTATCACCTGCTGACCATTGTGACACTATAGTTTACTTTCCCATATATCCATGCTCGTGGGGTAGTTTGTGTTTTACCAAGACCTTGTAAGACAATGAGGATGACATATGGTGCCATCCCGGAATGTTTCCTCAGTTCGGAGGTGGGTTGTCATCATCTCGCCCTGAACCACCCGGGATCGGAATCTGTGCTTCAATTAATTTAACTGCCTCCTCCGGAACCGTGAAAAAGTAAAGCTTGCCACCGAATTTGAATTACAGCCGAGCCGGGAACAGCATGGAATATTAAATATTGCAACATCTGAGCCGTTTTTGACTCAGATAAACTGGCGTTGCTCATTTTGCACTGGTATGGAGAAGTCTGCGAAAAACCTGATTATTGGGGACCCAGGTGTAATTCCTTTTTTTTCATTGGCAAGCCGAAGAAGAGAGATCTCTGTCCCGATAACTGAGAATTTTTGCTATAATTGGGCACAGGAAATGGCTCAGTGTTCGGTGTGCTCGCTCTACCTCAAAAAGGGAGAGAGTGCTGGTGACCCCAGGAACTCCTTGAGTAGATTCTCAACTGCTTGCTCCATACCCCCTGTTAGAGCATTCTCCGGCACTCCAACTATCCTGATGTTGTTCCTTCTGGAGCGGGACTCCAGATCATCGCATTTAGATTTCACCACTTTCATATCTTTCACCAGAGATGTCACGGTAGTGTGGAGGGCCTGGACGGTGTCTCTGGTTAACCCTATTCTAGCTTCAGCTTCCATTATGCACCCAGCCTCCCTAGCTAGCTGTGTCCTCCTGGATGCCACATTGGCCTTGATATCATCCAGTTTTTCGTGGATGACCGCAGAGCCTTTTGCCATAGCCTCCGTCATGAGGTCAGGGGGCAGGGACGCCGTAGGCTGTGCTTGTTCCGCCTGGGGGCATGTTGAAGGTTCAGGGTTTCCTCGAGCATTAGCTGTTGTAAATTTGTCCATGGCTCCGGTCGTTTTGCCCACGCCTGTGTCTGTAGTCGTGGTAATACAGCACGTAGGATGATGCTCATGTATGCCTGGCGTTGCTAGAAAAACCTCTGGTACGTGCAGCCCCTCAGTCACACCACGAGCAGGCCTTTAGGTTTACTGCAGTATCCTTCGAGACGGTCACTCACGTCCCAGGTTCAGGCACTCATATAGTGGATGATGGTCTGTTGGGCATTAGCCAAAGGGCTCCCAAGTGACCAGTTGCAAGCCGTTGTGATCAGTGGTGCAGCCGAAGCGCCATCCCTCTCCGTCCTTTAGGCTCTGATAGTGGTATGTTCCAAGTGCCCAGGCGAGCGCCCCATGCCGATAGATCAGTAGCCCGGGGTCTCACCGCTGGTCCTCCTCCTGGCCCTGCCTCATGTTGGCACACAAGCAACGGTGCCCAGGGGACTCGCTCCCACGCAGGCCTCCTGGCTCTAGACACAGCTCCCTCTCCATCAAGCAGAAAAAAGGATGCTACCTCATTGCATCCCTCCTCTTCAGCCAACACTGCAGGGTCTTCCCAGACGCATTTTTACCCAGGATTGCGTGCTGGGGTAGCCACTGTCCTCCAACAAGCATATGGTGTAGTATCTATACGATTCGCATTGGGGAAAGTATGAATGTTTCTTGCGGATAATGCAGACCACAGCAGAGCGCTGACACGTTAGACCTCCATTCACTCGTTGCTCGACAGCGCCCCCTAGTGCCCATTTAATCTTGACCGTTGAAGCTGGCTCCTCTAGGCTGGGCGTGGAACCAGTGGCTGCTAGCAGCTGTCAAGAAATACAGCCAGTGTTCATCAAAGAGCCATTTCACAATCCTCTCACTGAAAGCCAATCTAATAATTTCTTTTCACCAGATGGGACCTTTAACACATATAACTAGCCTCTTTTTTAAACTTTGATTTTATTTGCATTTAGACAATCAATAACAACACAGTATTTCGTACAACCATATCCAGCAAAGATATTCCCCACCCGCCACCTCCGTCCTCCCCACCCCCTCTCTCGATCAGTGCGTTTGGTGTTCAACAGTTAAGCAACAAAAAAACCTTGCACGAACGGATACTCAGTCTCTTTCACTCTCCATCTTTGACCCCCATTCCTCCAGAAATGACTCCCCATAATCATTAACAATAGCAGTCAATCTCTCCATTACGATCATATTACACAGTTCACATTCCCACTCCTGTCTTGTGGGCACTCTCCCCACCTTCCAATTTTTGGCCCAAGCCAGTCGACCCACCCGTAGCATCGCCATACACATCCTGGGCAGCCAATACTCCCCCACTCTACCCCCAACCCCCCTGATCCTTGGTCGGGATCCTCAACAGCATCTGGAGCGGGTCAAGGCTCAGCTAGGCTCCCATAAGGTCCTTACACCAACTAAGGAGTTCCTGGCAAAAGATGGGACAATGCCAACCACATGTGATCGACAGATCCCACCAATCCACAACCTCTGGGGCAAAGGGGAGAGGCCTCCATAAACATTCTTGAAATCTTCAGCGGGTACTTATGCCACCCTTGCAGCATCTTAAAATTTTGCTGAATGATGTAGGTGAATAGATTGCTGTGAAATGTCTCCCGAAAGATTCTGTCCTAGTCCTCATCTGTAATTTCACCCCTGCTAGTTCCACGCAGCATCGCTTAAAGGTGCATCTCCCCACCTTGGGGGCCGAAACTAGCATCATATATATTCTGTAGAGAGCCCCCTTTTGCGTGGTGGCCCTATCCAGCCATTTCTCAAACTGGGTGAGATCCCTGGAATGCCAGGCACACCTCTTTGGGTTGGCGAACAACCCCTTCAACCTTTAAATTCTCAAAAACCGAGATCTTGTCCCGACCCAATCCTTCCTGCACTTCCTCGTATCCCCTAAAGCAACCCTCCCCAAACAACTGTTCCCTCTCCAGGCCCCCGTCCGACCACTGCTGGACATACCTCATCCCCTGCTTCGTCCGATTGAAGGGGGGCCCCACACAGATGCCATGGGCGAGGGCCAGGTCAAAAGAGATCTATTTACAGCACCGTTCTTCCACAGGTCCCACAGGACACCCAGTGTAGGATGATTCTGTGACAAATCAGCTTTAGGGAAACCAATTTCCAGGGATGAATATCGATTTCTAAACCATCAATCAGCCCGACACGTCTGGTACACCAGAAGGGATCCAAGCAGATTGGAACAAAAGTCAATTCTAAACTTCCTTGTCCAATTTTGGCAACGTGGATTGAACGGCAGGCTTATCTCGGCAAGGTCGTGGATTGCTGGTTAGTTGGAGCAAAGCGAAAATACAATTATTACCCAATGATAAAATGGACTGTCCAGTCAAGGTTGTATTACAAATATCTACTTTATTATTATTACAACAGACAGTTCTAGCACACCACAAATTACAACCCACACTGTAAAGGAACACAGAGGACAGACAGTTTCATGAAGGAAAGGGAAGCACTCTGGATACTGACAGGAGGGTAGTTGGTAAAGTAATCCGTGTTACTGTTTAAAGTTATTTGGTTTCAGCACCAAGGGGTAAAGGGCCGTAACCGTCGCTAGCGGCCTTCCGGGAAGGACCAGAGGGGCAGAACCATAATGTACCTGGTGGTGAAGAAGTTCTGGATGCTGGACAGCATTGAGGTGGTTTCAAGGCGCTTTGCAGCTCTTGAGAAAGAGTTTGAGGTGGGAGACAGCTGTGGATATCCGGCAGCAAGCAGTTCAGAAAGCGAGGCTGGATGGACGACTGCAGGCTGGCCTACATGGCAGCTCAGGGCCAAGAACCCTTGTCTATGTGCTGTTTGGCAGATTTGGAGGGCTGGTCGAGGCTTCTCGGACGGCTCTGATGACGGCGGCGTGACAACAGTTGGCGGTGCAGCCGGTTGTGGTTCGAGGACTCGACTGTCTCAAATCTCCTTAAAAAATGATGCTGGTTGATGCTTGTTGGGGCACTCCTAGCTTCTTCGGCCTAAAGTGTAGGAGAGTGTTTGCAAGCAATGACCTTGTTTTTTGGTCAGAGACACTCCGGCACTTCCCACCTGGGAAGTTTGCTGGCAGAACCTAGCAGGCTGTGTGCTGGCTGGGTTCCAGTTCCGGTGCTGCTGGACGGGTCCTCTGAGTCCGTCCAATATCTCCCTATGTTCCCTGGGAGATGTTTATGGGAGAGATCTTGCTTCGCTCTTCGAACTCCTGGTCTTCCTTTACTGGCGGAAGATGAAAGGTAGACTATATCTTCAGCCTGGGTCCAAATGAGTCCTCCTTCTTACTCCGTTCAAAGTCGTTGGATGATCTGGAAAGCGAGGGGTTCAGCTCTCATTTAAAGCCAAATGGGCCCCAGTGATTGGTGCAGGCTAAGCCTACCGGTTCCATGTAATAATGTCCCCACAAAAATATTGCCATGCAAAAATATCGCCGAAAAATGGCCGTTTTTTGTGGGGACATTATTGCGGTATACACGCATTTCGTTGAATGATTTTACATCGTGGGACTTTTCATCGCCAACCCTTTCATCGCCAAAAACGTTTTTTTTTAAAAACTTTTTTTATGGGGGGTGTTTGGCGCGGTTTGGGGTATGATTATTTAAGTAAGGAGGGTTTGGGGGGGGCGAGGCCCCCCCATAAATAAAAAAAAGAGTTTTTGGCGATGAAAGGGTGGCGATGAAAAGTCCCACGGTGTAAAATCATTTGGCGAAATAACGTAGAACCCATTATTGCATGGAACATGCGGGGGACACCCCCGCAACCCCCAAACCCTTTTTTTTTACCCCATATATATGGTCACCCATATACTATAGCCACAACCTTTTCCCGATGATATTATGTACGGCAGCGACCATATATATGGGGATAATATTACCTGATACCAGCCTACCTAATAAACCAATCATGGGTCCCCATCAACAATCTTCTGTTATGCATGAGGTCAGGGCCAGAGTGCTCTGCAACAGAAAAGGTAAAGGGTGACAACATATATTCTAGTCCCACCCATCTTCCTGTCTGTTGTAGATCAAAGTGTCTCTCTGATCAACTGAGCCCTCTGTGACTCTTGATTAAAGTGCAGGTCTCACTTGAAGTTTGTGACAAGAGCAGACTCACATACTTCTCCCCTCTGAAAGGGGTCCACTCTGCAAGGGTACCTACGGTAACTAATGGACCCAGCCATGCCATTCACTGCCTTTAATACAGAGGGATGGGAACTAGCTTCAAGTTAGCACATTGCATACCAAAAGGGTGTTGGCCCCGCCTTCCTTTGTCTGTTCAGTGACCAAGCCCCTTCAACAGGCTTGCCTCAATTATCTCTCATTAGTATGCACTGCCACCAGCTGAACTATAGGAAATCAGATCCATGGAGCCTATCATATTTTAATTAGGCTGCGCATGGCTGAGAGATGGTGTGCCTTCCTGAGATGCTTTGATGTACCCGTGGCTGTGACATTCCAGCTGAAGATGACAGGGGAGGACAGCGCCTGTAGGCTGTGTTCTCCCAGAGTACATGTGACTATGCGTTTCGTGCGGTGAGCAGAAAAAATGTGTGCGGAATCGCAGCACACATTTTCAGAGGTTGATCTCCCAAAAGTCATGTTCATTATCCAAAAATAAAAAAAGCCCAGGTGATAGCACACTTGCCTTACTGCTGGTCGAATTCCTCAGAGATCCCTTGCTGCTCCTCCAAATAAGACCAATAAATCCTAAGGCTGTTCCTCGAGTGTTCCAATAATACTCTCAGCTGGGCCACTTTGTAATGTAAATACGGGTCTGGGAAGCTAAAACACCACCTGGTCCTGTGGGAGCATCAGAGTAACCCACTTCACTTGCGGTCTCTTGTCCTGCCATATGAATCTAGCCAATGACTCAGATCACCCAAAAAAGCTTCCGGGAGATATTTTAACCAATATCACCCGACCATACTATGACAGGGTCAGGGGCCTCCATCTCTGAAGATCCTCTTTAATCTTCAGTAGTATCGGGTCAAAATTTGCTTTATCAATGCGCGAAAGGTCGCTCGTCAGAATCACTGCTAGGTAATTGGTTCGTGTTTGTTCGACTATCGGGTGCAGTCATCTAGACCCGAGCACCCGGGTCCCATGGGTATAACAGTATATTTACTTACATTAATTTTCAAGCCCGAAATAACTCTTTATTTGTTCCAAGAAGTTAGGTAGCGAGGAGCTCACCTCAGTGAGATAAGCCAGAATATCATCTGCGAAGAGGGACACTTTGAACTCCACCTCACCAGGCCTAATACCCTTGATCCTCTGGTTGGCCCAGATTGCATTCGCCAGCGGCTCCATCGTTAGCGCTTAAAGTAGTGGCGAGAGGGGGCACCCCTGTCTCATTCCACGGATCATGCAGAATACCTCCGTAGGCTAAGTGTACATTGCCTCCACCCACTTCAGAAATCCCTGCCGAGGCCCATTCTCTTCAGCACCGACTTCATGAAGGGCCACTCCACCCAGTCAAATGCCTCCTCGGAGTCTACAGAGACCAGGCACACATCACTCCACTGGGCTTGGACCCGGTACAGCAAATTAATTGTTTTCCAGATGTTATCTACACCCTGCTTTCCCTTTATAAAACCCACTTGATCCCCGTGAATCAGGGACGGCAGAAGCCCCTCTATCTAGCACCCAGGATTCTAGGCAGGATCTTCGCATCATTATTTAGCAGTGATATCGGGCGATAGGAGGAACAGCTCTCTGGGTCCCGGACCTCTTTATGTATTGTTACAATAACCACTTCCAGCATTGAGCTTGGTAAGAGGTCCCCCAACAACACTGTGTTCAATACTCAATCCATATATGGGGCCAACGTGGATCTAAATTGCTTATAAAATTGTGCTGAGAACCCATCACTCCCTGGTGTTGTACTGTAATTCAACCCTTTAATGGATTGAACAACCTCCTCTTCAGAGATGGGCTCCCCCAGGCAGTCTGTTTCCCCTGCAGTATGCCCGGTAGGACCAGGGCGTCCAAGAAGGCGGGTGTTTGCCCCTTGTCACCCTCACATTGTGACGCATAGAGCCCTTCATAGAACTTGGCAAATTCCCTCCCTACACCCTCAGGATCATGCACTTCCACACCATCCTCGCTCCTAATAGTCCAATCACCTTTTGTTTCCTATCCTCCCGCAGTTTCCACGGTAGCATTTTATCCACCCTTTCCCCTCACTCGTATTTTCGTTTTAA
Source organism: Ambystoma mexicanum (assembly GCF_040938575.1). NCBI lineage: Eukaryota > Metazoa > Chordata > Amphibia > Caudata > Ambystomatidae > Ambystoma > Ambystoma mexicanum. The sequence continues at coordinate 1,076,162,542 of NC_090933.1, read as the reverse complement.
GAACAATCATTTATTTTATGTGTCCTGCACTGCACTAGAACCACCTTAAGCTTGGTCTTATAGAGCCGCAGCACCGCCGCACTGGACGGTGTGAGATATGTCCCCCCTGGCCCGTCCGGCTGTAACTCTCGAATCTTGCCCCTCAGCTCGTCTTCCCCCAATTTTTTTCTTTTTCTGGGAGCCTATTCTGATAAGTACCCCCTGTATTCAGGCCTTGAAACCTTCCCAGAGAGTTTGCACACCCACCTCCCCATCATCATCATTAAAAGAAAAATAATCTGTGATCTCAGTCAATAAGTTCTGGGAGACTTACTTATCCTTTTAAAAGAAAATCATTGCAACTCCACCCTCCCAAAGTCCTCGGCCTGCAGGGGCACACTACCAAGTCGTGGTCCGACCACAGGACTGGTACCACCTTCGAGTACCTTACCTGGGCCCTCACCTCCGAATCCACTAGTATTAGCTCAATACGCGAGTAGGATTTATGAACCGCCGAGAAGAACGAGAGCAGAGAGTCAACAAGGCCCAGGTTTTGGTTAGTTCTCCCAAATCTCCTGGCGGATGCCATACCCATGGTGTCCCCCACCCTCAATCTCTTACAATCACTGATTGGGTCCAGGACCATATTAAATTCTCCCCCCAAAACCAGGCGGCCTTTCACAAACATCATCAGTTCTATCTTAACCCCCTCCCAAAAATCTGCCTGTTCCGTGTTGGGAGCATATACCGAGCACAGACTTATCTTTTCCCCATTCAGGCTTCCCTTAATGAACAGAAACCACCGACCCGGGTCCCTCTGTATCCCATCCACCACCAATCCCAAGTGGGCCGACACAATAATTGCCACCCCACCTTTTTCTCTGCACCCGAGGCAGTAAACACTTCCCCCACCTACCTCGGCCCAATTCGCGGGTCTTTGACCCTCTGCCAGTGCGTCTCCTGCACCATAAGGAGATCAAACTTGGCCTGCATAAATTCCTGCAGTGTCATTGATCGCTAGGCTGGCGAATTTAGCCCTTAACATTGAGGGAGCTGTAAGGAAGACATGGTATCAAGAATAGACAGACAAAGTGATCAGATCACAGTTCAAGGGTGTTTATTAAACTGTATCGGTAAGGTGGAAAAATGCCTAATCTAAACCTAAATCTGGGATGGGAGCAAGCTACAACCATCAAATAATAATAAGGCAGTTGTGTCAAATAAAAGAGCCTATACTAAGAAAAACCTATTGCCAATCATTACGCTAAAAAAAAGAGTGTGGGATAGGATTCACAAGAAAGAAAAAGGTGTTCATAAATAAAATGTCAGGTTGTGGTAGCCGGGGGGTCTCCCTTCCCCACGTTTTGAGCACAGGAAAAGTTGGGACTCCTGAGCAGAGCACACTCTCGAGCTTTCCCAGCACGAGATAACCGTTCCAGCTATCGGGGCCTTCGGTGGTGAAATCTCTTTTCTATAAAATTCTCTTGCCTTCGAGGACCTGATGGGTTCCAAAAATAACAAACAAAAAGAAGTTCTGTTCCAAATGTACGTTGGGTGATGACTTCACCCTTGGGTCCCCCTCTTCCGGGCGCAGACCCTTCAAACAGTTCTTTTCAATATCAGGATCTTCTGAGGTTGTCTTTTCTGCTTCTGAGGATCTGATAGGTTCAAACAAAAAGGTTCTATTGAATTGCACAAGGGGTGATGATTCTTCACCCTTGGGTCGACCACTTCTGGGCTTAGACCCCTCTCCAGTATTCGCCTCCCTCCATCGCGCTCACTCTGGCTTGTATTCCAAATATGCTTTATTCTTGTATTCATGTGTCTGTGGAGTGATGGTTTTCCACCCCCTTGATCCTCCTCTGCCAGGATCAGACCCTTCTCGAATGTTGGCCTCCCTCCGCAGGGTTCACTCTGGTGCTAATTCGCACACTTTCCTCTTTTACTTTCATAGTTCTTTGGGTGACAACTCTTCACCCTTGGATCTCCCTCTTCTGGGCTGAGACCCTTCTTAAATCTCAGCCTCCCTCCTTCGGGTTCACTACGGCTTTTCAGAACAATTTCATTTGTGACACTCGCAAATCTTAATGTCTTTCAAACCGTTCACTGTGGAGACCCCTCTGCCGGGTTCACCTGCATCAATACACTGTTCATTGGGACTTTAGACTTTGCCCCTCTATATTGGTATCCCTCTTGCCATTTCACAATTCCTTTTACTTTCGTCTGCTGCGGGATTCACTTCCCTTGCGCTCTCAATGGTTTGTCGGTCTAAGACTTTCAACTGTACGGGGATTTTGCTAGACCCCTATATGACCACTTTGAACATTTCCTTGCGGCTTTCCTTGGGCCTTCTGGTATCGGTAGTTTCATTCCACGCAGGATCAACCAGAGACTCTCTATTGACCTCCCACGTGGTGCCAGACCCCTCTGCAGCTGGTCTTCCCTTAACAAATTACAGTTCTTTGAACTTGTCCTCAATGTGCACTTTGCAACTTTCATTCAACACAGTTTGGTTTCTTTATCGGTTCCCCTTCAACTCACCGGCTGTTATGAACCACTTGGCTTTTCAGAATATCTGAAGTCAAGGCCGGTATCACGAAAGCAGGCGTCTCCCTCTATCCTTATCAGCGCAGGCATGCTCCGTGTACCAATGACATCTACTGCAATACACTCAGGCTATTGTTCGTGGTCTTACGTTTCCTTCCATTGAGGTGTCGGGGGTCTGGGTCGGAAAGGGCAAGGTCGCTTCTCTCCTTGTCAGCCTTTCACCACCTTTCTCGTCTTGAACTGTTGTGCTTGGATAGCTGTGTCGCCGTGCAATCTGTCTTGCTCGTCTTGTGCTCCACCTTTTATCCCTGTGGGGAAAGGAAAGGGCTGTTCGGTGTGTGCAGTTCTGGTTAATTGCCTGACTGTACCTGACCATTGGGTTGGGACATGTCAGGTAAACTGCTTTAGTGTTAGTCCGTTTTCTTTTGTGTCGAGAGAAGGTGTTTGTGTCAGAAAAGGGGAGTGGTAGAGTTTCTAAGTATTCTGCATGGTAGGATAGGGAAGAAGTGTTATATGGAATTATAGCCTTTATGCTAGGGGGTAGGTGATTTCGGAAGGGTAGGTTTGGTAGGGTTTGTGAAATGAGTTGGGTGGGGGTAGGTGGTGTTTTGTCAAAGCAGATTGTGAGTTCGTAAAATAATAATTAGAGGGACGTGGAAAAGAATGATCAGGGGTATTCGGTTATGTAACAGAAAGATGGGGATCCTGGGAGATGTAGTTTCCCCATGGCACATGGGTTTGGGGTCTTAAAGGGTTTACCTTTGGCGGATGGTTTGTTGGCTTTGGATAAGGGAGATTCTTTGGGAGTAAGAGGGGGTAGATCTGGAGCAGCTTACAAAAGCTTCATGGACTTCACCCTCCTCACCTTCTTCCCCGGTATAATCTCACGACTCCCCTGGGTTATTTCCCCAAGCACAACCCCGGGCTCCCATACCCAGGTCCTGTTTCCCCGCTCGTCTGTCTTTAGGGTTGGGATAAGAGAGGGCCAGTTCCTCCCTGGCCACCTGAATAAGGGATTCCTGGGATCTACTTGGGAGAATACCCTCAGGTTTCTCACAGAGCCAATCACCAGATTACCATCTACAGAAATATCTTCAATTCCAATCCTCCCACTTGTATCATCCCTCCCCTAGAGAAACCAAGCCACTTAGAGCTATAACCTGTCCCCCGAACCACTGAAAAAACATCAAATCTTATAAACTCCCACTGGGTGGGCCCCCAGCTGCCCAACCACCCCTCCTCACACCCCTGGGCATCCAACCCAAACATGCAGGATAGGGTCGCCCTGAGTCACCAGGACTCTCTCGAACCACCCCTTATTCATTCTGAGCCCCCCTCCATCCCCACCAACACAACAGGCTTTCAAAACCATCATCGCCCACACCTCCACAGAAAGAGAATACACAATGCGCCGCCTCCCCCCACTCCACTGTAACTTCTCATGAACCAGACGGATCCCTCAGCAGAGTGTTAAGTTTCTAGAATTTGTGGGCACCCTGGATCTTTCGCCTATTTCTGGCAGCCACAGGTAAGGGCCGCCGCTCCAGCGGTCTTTCCCGAATGGTTCGCTCAGAGCCGTGACTCCCCCATGAGTTCTTCCGAAACACGGTTGATGTCACGCTCCATTGCCAGTCTGTAAGGTATGCCTTCATACTCAAAGTTTAGGGAGAATGGGAAGCCCCATCAGTAACGCACCTCTCTCTCCGTCCACCACTTGGTAAGCGAACCACACATCCTTCTCCTTGCTAGCGTGAGAACTGATAGATCCTGGAAAATAGTCACCCGGGCCTCACCATAAGTAATCGGGCCCTCCTTCCTACCCCTGTCAAGGATCATTGACCTCTGCTCATAATAGTGGAACCTCACCAGCAGACAGCGAGGTCGCCCGGACCTTCCTCCCGCCCGGTGGGCCTGATCGATGGTGGGTTCATCCATGCTATCATCGCTGAACAAGGTGTAGAGGACTTCTCAGATAGCTCTCCTAATGTCACTCTCCGTCTCCCTCTCCCTCTCCATTTAACAGTGTTCCCTATTTTCTATGTTGTCCATTTTGAGCGCCGTCTCGGCCTCCCTTTTTTCCCTCTCATCCACCGTAACCAGCCTCAGAAGATCCATTTTATACAACCTATGATCCAGGGCCGAATGGATGCGCCGAATTTCCTCCATGAGGGCGGAAATGGCAAACTTTGTCGCAGCTGGATCACCCTCCATTCTACTCTCCAGGGGAGTCGGCTCCACCCCGGCCAGGTCCAAGCCAGGGTCTGCACTAGTAAATTTAAATCTTTGCAGGGACTCTCTCCAGGACATAGACCTCTTTACAGAATGCGGCTTGCTTGTCTCCCTATCCAGACACAGGATGAGTGAGTCACCCAACAGGCTTCCACCTGCAATTGCGGGCTGGTGGGAGGAGGGCATCCCCCGGGTGCAGTCCGCTTCCAGACGACTCCACTAGACCCTTGCCACTCTGGTGTATGGCCACCTCCCGCTGCGGCCAGATGACGCGCTTAGACCGCTCACCTCACTCACTGCTGCCGACACACACCCCCAACCGTGTCACCAGCAGGCCCCGATGTCCAGTGGGGGCCCAGCACCAGGGCCTACCTCCAAGTGCTTCTGCTTCCACACACTGCCAACACGATGTGGGCTGACCCCCAAACAGCGCAGCTGACCTCCTCCTGCGGGTAGCACCAGTCGTCGCCGGGGTGGGGGGGAGAAGAACAACAACCACCAATAACCCAAGATCTCTCAATCAGGGGTGGGGCCCGGCGTGTCAAGCTGCAGCGCCCCCACCCCGGAGCGCCGGTCAGTACCGCTGTCTGCTCCTTGGTGGGTGGGCCCCACCGTTCCTCTCTAGAGGGGTATGAATCTGTCCGGCATGCCGCCGGGGACCTCACGCCACCACACTGGTGCTGCGTCGGCCGGGATCACGGTTCCATTGGGCCTCACGTAGTCCCACACTCCGCTCTGCGAGACGTGGAGAGAGAGTCAGCCCAGGCAGCCTTCAAAGAGACACAGACGGCTAACTCCGCTGTTCTAATTCCATCGTTTACCAAAGTTGGAGCGGTGGTGCCCCAACCCTTCACCTCACGAGGGGATCCTCAAAAAGACACATGGGGTAAAGGGGAGGCTCAGAACCCATTTACGTCCTGACTCGCGCAGGAGCTGAAGGATTAGCTGGCCACACTCCACGCGCACCCCCTGTGGGCCTTCTAACTAGCTTTTTAACTAAATGTGTCATTTGAGAAGTAGAATATTTTAAATTGGCAGGGAATTGGTTTTGATGAAGCAACATAAAATGCAGTGCTTTAACAATCAAATATTCACTTTTATTATCTTCCTCTTATGTTTAAATAGTGTAGGTGTTTGCAATATCGATGTAACCAATCCCCGTTTCATTTCAAATCAAGTGATTTATTTACTGCTTGAGAGGTGCCCTTTTTTAGTTTTGGACATTTCAGGTAACCTGTTCACTGAGCACTCACGCTTCAGCCATTGTTTATTAGCCATAAGTATTGAGGTAGCTTTTAAAAAAGTGAGTGTACATTCTTTCCCATGCATACATATCATTGGATCAAAGCACATTCATTTGGTTATGCCCGTTAATCCAAAAAACATTTTGACTAGTGTTTCGCTTTGACTTGGCACTGTGCAGCCCCTTAATAGGATCCTAAGTGGCTATCTTCCATTTATAGCAGAAGTGTCCATTATCCCACGCGTGTGTAGTTTTTCCAATTAATTTGTTCACATACATAGAATTCTGGCATATCCGTTTTGTAGCTGCTGAATGGGATTTGAAGCAAGTCCACACTTTACTTTTTAATTAGTCTTGGCTATTAGGTGGCGCTGAAACTATTGTCATGGGAAGTGAAGATAGGAGAGCTTCGATGTGAGGGGGGACTGACATTTTGTGGGTGCTGTTTTTTTATTTACCCATCCATTGACCGACCGTGGCCATGCTAGTCTTTGTGGCCATTTCAACCCACTTCCTACCCCTACCATCCCAAAACACGTACCCTGGGATCTCTTTGAGCTAGCTCTATCACAAGTAATATCAGGCTTTGTTTGGTGAAGGGTCTGCAAGTGTTATGTGATGATTAGTGTATCCCTGAGAGCTGTCGATCTTGGGTTGAAAATAGCACTGTCCTATAAGACAATCACAATTTACTCATATCTAACAAAAAGCAAGCTTTTCAGCTAATTTGCATACTTGAAATGCAAACTGGGTGGCTCTGATCTGGAGATTAATTTCCAGGGATGACTTCTAGGTGGATCTGTAAATGTGTGGCTTTTTTTTTAGCTATAATGGCCTATTCTAATATCACAATGCAGGTAGAAGAGGCTTTTAATTGTTTATTCAAACCTTCCATATTATACCTTTATTTCAAAGCAGTCTTCAGTTAGTTAATGGTTTAAGTGCAGCACTAAATGTGCTACTAGTGTAATAAAAATGTCTTAACCAGGTGGGCCTTTGGCCACTTGATTTATACGCAGTATGTGTGGCCTTGTTTGTTTGCTTGTTTGTTTTATTCACTTTTTATGCGCACCAGACCCGTAGGTAGCAGGGCGCAGCAATAAGAAGATACAAGGCTTACATGGTTACAAATTAGAGTAATGTGCACTATACAATATACAATAAGCATCTGAAATCACACATAATTACAAAATGTACAAAATCACGGCAGAGTTAGCAGGTGTAGTAGAAGTCTAGTTTGCCAAATGCAACACTAAATAGTTACAACACGCAAGTTACAAAGTACAATATACAGTAAGGTTTAGCGCCTATGACGTTAAATAATTACAGCAGGTGGTGGGTGGCGCAAGTCAAGATGACTAAGGGTCGGTGGAAATGAGGTGTTGAATTACATTCTTTCTAAGGCGTTGGTATGGTTGATCTCCTCTCAAGTGTTGTGGCAGTAGGTTCCAGGTTTTTGCCGCTTTAACTGGGAAACTATTTCCACCGATCGTGGTGAGTCAGTAACTAGGTATTATCAGGCAGTTCGAATTTGCAGCTCTGGTCAGTCTGAGGGAGATCCTCCTGTGAAGTTTGTCTATCAGATAGGTAGGGGCGGAATCATTTAGGGCTTTATGGGTCAGCGATAGCATTTTTAGTTGAATTATATTATCAGTAGACAGCCATTTATGTTGGCGCCTGATGGAGGAGATGTGGGGCCTTTTATTTATACCAAGTGCTGCTCCTAAAGCGTTGTTTTGTAGTGTTTGTAATCTTTGAACGATTTGTTTTATTTGCTCCGGAATATAATGCATTGCAGTAGTCCATTCTGGAGAGTATTAAAGCTCTGGCCAGGATTAGACAGCTGTCATTGGAGAGGAGCGGCTTGCCGGCTCTTATCAATTTACAAGTGTAAGCTGTGGTGGAGGCCAAGGATTTTACCTGTTTATCAAATGATAACGTGGAATTAAGGTAGAAACCAAGGGTTTTTACTTCCTTGGAGACTTGGATGATGTTTCCATCTATGTTAAAAGAGGAGAATTCTTGATCTAGTTTTTTAATGTTGGCGTGGGTGCCCAGAATTATCAACTCGGTCTTATCATTGTTTAGGCAGAGGCCCTGAGTGGCCATCCATGCCTGGATGATAAGATAAACCTTGTTCACCAATTCTAGGTCCTTAGTATGATCCCCAGAAAGCGGAGGAGAAACTGTGCATCATCTGCATAGATAGTGTAGGTGATACCTAGATGGTCCAGATCATCGAACAGAGGCTTGGTGAAGATGTTCTAAAGAGTTGGGGAAACACAGGAGCCTTGGGGGACACCACACGAGATGGGGATAGGGCCTGCGGCTGCGGAGGGAGAGAAGAGTCTCATAGTTTCTCAAGTCTTATTAAAAACAAGCATCTGAGGTCCTGTTAAAAACAAGGATTGGCAAAGTCAGAAGTGTGGGCTTTTTTATAGGATTAGTCATGCACTTCAACCATATGCTCAGGCACTCACACCAATTTCCAGCTATTGCACAGCCTTATGGCTAGTTAGTGCCATTATCGTAGAGCCTGGAAAATGGTTACCCATACCTTCACAAAAGCCCAAACTGTTGGCTTTGCCAATGCTTGTTTTCTTTCCCCTCCTGTTAAGTGATTCAGTGTTCTCTGTAGCTTCTGCATCTGCTTTTTGGAGTACATTTGCTGACAATATGCCAGTGATCGAATTCGGATCAAATCAATGCTTTTGGAATTGTGTTTTTTAGGCTGATGGGGGGGGGGGGGGTAAAATTACTTTCTGACATTAGCAGGTTTGTTTTGTACCCAGGACCTCATTGCATTCCAAGGGGATTGTGATAGTGTTGGTATCACCCATCAGAAACACCTTTTTTGCCCTGTTTAGACAGTGGAAGCCCCCTCTCCTCCGGAAGAACTCTCATCCCACAAGGTTTGTCTGAGGCAGTGATGTTCTGTTTTAAAAAAGCAAAGGTGTTAAAGTGTGCCCCTTTGGGAACCTCTTGTAATATCTTTGTAAGATGCCTTGCCTTTCATAATTTGTAGATTTTCTTCTGATTGGTAGGACTTTGGGTCAGTGTTCGATATCCCTGCCCACATCTGAGTATGGTGATTAGGATTTCATCATCAGCAATGTTGCACACCGTGGACAGTTAAAGAAGATTAAGGGTAGTGTGAACCATGCCCGAGTCATGAGTTTTGGTGATGGAGGAATTGGTTGGTTTCAGGAAATTCAGAGATGATTTGTGATCTCCACTTCCAGGATGTTCCTGAGGAATAGGGGATTTACAATGGGTCCATATTTTGAGATGTTTTGTTTGAGTGCTTCTTTGGGTCCGCTAATGGAATTTTAAAAGAAGGATTCTGATTCGATCATCTTTGAAGTTGCTGGTGACTTGAGGCATTCAGCAGATATTTGAAGACCAGTCTAAGACTCCTAGTGCCAGGCAAGGCAGACTAGCAGGACTATATCCTTTCTTTGGTTACCTGGTGCTTCAGTGGCCTGTGTCGGGCTTCATCAGGCAAATAGTGTGTGTTATTGTGTGGTTCAATGCAATTGATTATCAGTACTTATTCATATGTATATCATGAGGTTATTGCACTGTTGGGTGTTGCAAATGGATTGTTTTTGAATAGCTGAAAACCTTTTAACAAATGTGTTTGCATTGTGTAGTACCCACCAGTAACTACAGTAGTATAGTCTGTTGCCTTGTCCCCTGCTGACTTATTTTTCCTCTAGCAATGAGTCAAGTTATGGCCAGTTATTTTAGATGTCCAGGTTGTAGTGGACCCATTTGTTGGTTGCTTTAGATTCTGGTTTCAGTTTCTTCATTCATGTGTCTGCTACTATATTTAACATTCTGGAGACATATAGCGAGATGCCTATCATGGATTCTGCATTTACCTCCCCAAGGATCGTCAAATGTGCTGCTCCATAAGTTCAGAGTTGTAAGTAGAGGCAGTTCAAACTACAGGAAAGTCTGTCAAAATCTTGAGAAATATTTTTCATACTTCTGACGGAATCTAAGCGATTTCCCCTCGGCTGAAAGTACGGCGGGCAAATCGTTCGCGTGAGAAAGGTGCAAACTACCAAATGTTTGCACCTTTCTCTTGCGAACATGCATACATTCTCACACACACACAACACACCCATAACTCTCCCCCACCTACACCCTCAGCAAACCCCACTACCTTCATCTTCACGCTGGGTTCCTGCAGTGCCAGTTCCCTTTCACTTCCGTGATCGGGAACCAGCGCTGCAGGGTCCTTTATTTATTTTTTGTAACGGAAAGCTGCGGGGTGTCCCCCGCAGCTCCCGTTCACTATACCATAAAGTATAGTGAGCGGGGGGGGGTTGCGGGGTACACCCCTGCAGCCCCCATTTTTTTTTTTTTAAATTTTTTTTAATTTTTTTTTTTTTTAAACAATGCTACCACCAAAGATTTGAACTTTTGGTGTTAGAACATTTGGTCTATGCGACCATTTATTTTCGGTAATTGTGTCCTAAATCCTTCTGATGAGTCTGAAATTCCATAGCTGGAGGGGAATTCTGCTGGAACTGTTCAAACATTTAAACATCTGCAGGTGATTTCTGAAATCTGTGGGGAATTGTGAGTCTGTACTTTCTGCATCACAGATTTTGATTGTCTGTACTTGTAATAGGCAAATGTTGATGGTTCTACAGTGATCTAAAAGGCATTGGGGCGAGACTCATGATATAGTGGCAATAGGGAGGGCCAGTGATAGCCCTTGTGTGACGAATCAACTTCCGGGCACCAGTGGTCCAGGGATGAATATCAGTTTCTAAACCATCAATCAGCCCCACACCTCTAGTACACCAGAAGGGATCCAAACAGATTGGAAACACAAACAAATTATAAACCTCCTTGTTCAATTTTGGTAATGTGGACAGAATGGCAGGCTTATCTCCGAAAGGTCGTGGATCGTTGGTTAATTGCAAAAATACAATTCGTACCCAATGATAAAAAAGGGACTGTTCAGTCAAGGTTGTATAAAAATATCTAATTTATTGTTATTATTACAACAGACAGTTCTAGCACACTACAAAATACAACCCACCCTGTAAAGGAATACAGAAGACAGACAGTTACACGAAGTAAAGGGATGCACTCTGGATACTGACAGGAGGGTAGTCGGCAAAGCAATCAGTCGTAACAAGGTTATTTGGTATCAGCACCAAGGGAGCAAGGGGTCGTAAATGGCACTAGGGGCCTTCAGAGAAGGACCAGTGGGACAGAGCCACAATGTACCTGGTGCGTTTTTGATGCTCCACAGGGTTGAGTCAGTTCCAGGATGCTTTGGAGCTCCTGCAACAGAGTTCAAGACAGGAGACAGCTTTGGGTATCGGGCGGCAGGCAGTTCTGGCATGCATACGCTGGCCGAGGCGTCTCAGATGGCTTTAGTGACTGCAATGTGACAACAGTCAGTGGTGCAGCTGGTCACAGTTCGAGGGCTCGACTGCCTCAAAAATGTCCTTAAAAGATGGATGCTGGTTGATTCTTGTTGTGGCACTCCTACTAGCTTCTTCGCTGGGCTTGTGCCGTCCTTTAAGGCGGATGGGCCAAAGCTGAGGAGAGTGTTTGCAGGCAACTGCCTTGTCCTTTGTTCAGAGTCTCTCTGGCACTTCCCACCTAGGAAGCTTGCTGGCAGAACATAGCAGGGCACCCTGTGTGCTGGCTGGGTACTGGTTCTTGAGCTGCTGGACGGGCCCTTTGAGTTCAGTATCTCCCTCTGTTCCCTGGGAGATGTTTAGGGGTGGGATCTTCCTTCCCTTTTGGAAATCCTGGCCTTTCATCACTTGCAGAAGCTGTAAGGCAGACTGTACCTTCAGCCAGGGTCCAAATGAGTCGTCCTTCTTACTCCTTTCGAAGTCGCCGGATAATCTGCCAAAAGAGGGGCTAATCCCTCTTTTAAAGCCAAATGGGCCACAGTGATTGGTGCAGGCTAAGCCTGCCTTAATGAACCAATCTTGGGTCCCCACCAACAATCTTCTGTTGGGCGTGAGGTCATAACCAGAGTGCTTTGCAACAGGAAAGGTAAAGGGGTGACAAAATGTTGTGCATCAAAGCGTCTCTCTGTTTAATTGAGCTCTCTGTGGTTCCTGATTAAAAGCAGCAGGTCTCCTTTGTAACGGCGGCCAAACCAGACTTATGGTCACTGCCAAACACATACTCGTACCTTCCTGAATGGGGTCCCCTGGTGGGGATGACCACTGTAAACAGTTGTCCCAGACATGACATTTCACTGCCCTTGAAACTAAGAGGCGGGAGCTGACTTCACATGACACAGATGCATATTAAAAGTGTGTTAGGTATCTTGTCCTTTGTCAGTCCTGCGACCAGGTCTGTCGCAGGCCTGCTTCACTTAACTTCTCATCAGTATGTGCTGCCAACAACAAGGCAAATCCATGGAGGCTTTGTCAGTTAATGAGGCTGCCCATGGCAGAAGGAAGGTTTTGCCTTCCCCCTTTTTGAGATGCTTTGATGTACCCGTGGCTGTCGCATTCCAGCTAAACATGACAGGAGGACTGCACCTATAGGCTGTTTCCCCTCAGAGTACACGTGACTATGTGTTTGCTGTGCTACGAGCACAGGAAAATGTGTGCGGATTAGCCCCACACAATTTCCAGAGGTTGATCTCCCAACATTCCATATCATGACAAAATTAAAAAAAAACCACATGCCAAGGCACTCTTCCCCTCCCCCCCAGCAGATTGTCGAATTCCTCACAGCAGCATAACGAAAATAGAATTATTGCCCAATGATAAAAGGGACTGTCCAGTCAAGATTTTATACCAATATCTACTTTACTATCATCACAACAGACAGTTATAGCACACTACAAAATACAACCCAGAATGTAAAGGAGGAAAAAAACGTTTCAATGAAGGAAAGGGGATGCACTATGGATACTGACAAGAGGGTAGTCTGTATAATAATCGCAATAGTTGAAGGTTTCAACACAAAGGGAACAATGGCTCATAAAATGTCACTAGGGGCTTTCGGAGAAGGATGAGGGGGACAGAACCACAATGTACCTTGTGGGGTAGGAGTTCTTGGTGCTTGACGGGGTCGAGTCGGTTTCAGGGTGCTTTGCAGCTTCTGCAACAGAGTTCCAGATGGGAGACAGCTGCGGGTATCAGGAGGCAGGCAGTTTGGCGAGCAAAGCCAGACAGATGGCTGCAGGCTTGCCTACACAGCGTCTCGGGGTCAGGAATCGTTGTCTCCGTGCTGGTCGCCGGTTCTGAAGCACTGGGCGAGGCGTCTCGGACAGCTTTAGCGACTGCGGTGTAACAGCGGTGCAGTCGGTTGCATCTCGAGGGGCTCAAAAATGTCCCTTGAGGCAGACGTCGGTAGATGCTTGTCAATGCACTCCTCCTCCTAGTTTTTTCACTGGGCTTGTGTCATCTTTTAAGGCAGACGGCCCAAACCTGATGAGAGTGTTGCAGGCAGCTTGCCCTTGGTTTGGTTCAGAGATTCTCTGGCACTTCCCACCTAGGAAGCTTGCTGCAGAGCCTAGCAGCGCACGCTGTGTGCTGGCTGGGTACTGGTTTTGGAGCTGCTGGAGGGTCCACTGAATTTGGTATCTCCCTCTGTTTCTTGGGAGATGTTTAGGGGAGGGATCTTGTTTCCCTCTTGGAGGTACTGACCTTCCCTCACTGGCAGAAGATGTAAGGCAGACTGTACCTTCAGCCAGGGTCCAGTGACGAGTTCTTCCTTCTGCGTCTGGTGAAGCCTTCAGATGATCTGCCAAAGGAGGGGCTCAGCCCTCTTTTAAAGCCAAATGGGCCACAGTAATTGGTGTAGGGTAAGCCTACCTCAATGAACCAGTCCTGGGCCCCCACCAACAATTGTCTGTATGCGTGGGTCCCCACCAACTATCTCCTGTATGTGTGAGGTCATAACAAGAGTGCTTTGCAACAGAAAAGGTGAAGAGGTGAAAACATGTAATACTAAGTCCCACCAATCTTCCTGTCTGTTATGGATTAAAGGGTCCCTCTGGTTAATGGAACTCTCTGTGGGTCCTGATTAAAGCGGCCGGTCTTGCTTGATGTTGCAGCGAGACCAGACTATCTGGCTCTGCCAAACCACATTCTAGTACTTTCTGAATGGGGTCCCCCAGCAGGGATGTATACTGTAAACGTGCAGTCCCAGGCATGACACTTCACTATCAATCAATACTAAGGGCGGGAGCTGGCATCAGGTTGACACAGTGCACATGAACGGGTGTTGGGATTTCCTGTCTTCTTTGTTAGTCTCTGCAGCCAGGCCCCATGTGGGTCTGTTTGAATTAAACTCTGATTAGTATGTGAATGCTGCCACTAGCTACAGGGCTCAATAAAAGGACAGGGCTGATCCATGGAGCCGTTGTTAGTTAATTAGGCTGCCCATGGCAGGGGGAAGGTTTGCCCGCCCCCCCCCCCCCTTTCTGAGATGACATGGTGTACTCCTGGCTGTCATATCCCAACTCAATATGACGGGGGACTGCACCTGTAGTCTGTGTCCACCGAGAGTGCACGGGTCTATGCATATGTCATACAGTGAGCACATGAAAATGTGTGTGGATTAGCCCCACACATTTTAAGGCGGTTGATCTACCATGATTAAATTTAATTTTTTTTTAATAAAGCCCTGGCAAATGCACAGCCACCAGGTGGGTAGTTGAATTCCTAACAGCTGGTGATAAATGTGTGGTCCAACCAGGACACTAGTTGGATCAGTCAGAGTTAGGTTATTTGCTAGTTTCGGGTCCAGGCTGTGAGTTTACTGTTGGTCGGCTTGTGGATGAGTTGGCTGTAGCCCAATATTAGAGGATTTGCTAACATCTACATCATTTTCCTTTTGTCAAATCCATCCCAGGTAATCAGATTTCTGTTTTGTTTCTGAAGGAATGTGAGGTTGAGAATGTGGTCTACTAATGTAGAGTTGTAATACGTTTTGTTAATTTCATGTCGTCAGTCATCAAGACATTGTTTCTTTTCACCATATAGACAGTGGAGGAGGCAGCTTTTGGTACGTGGGGAGGGGTATCCTTAGGGGGAACTTACCTTCTGAGTAAAGGTTAGTGGCAGCTGGTGATATTTTTTCATTGGCGGCGCCTGAATATTTCAATCAAATTGGCATAAGCGACTAAGCCAAGTCAACGTATGGTCACCTGAGGAATTCCTTAAATAATGGGTTTAAAGGGTCCGTTTTGCAGCACAACGCTGGAGAAAATAGGGTAAAGAAATACCTTACAGTACGATAGTATATTCTAATACATGAAAATATATTCAATAAATGGATGGTAGTTCACCAACAGTACACAGGAGCATTTTACAACATTGTCATGCTGCCTGTTTAGTTTAGTTTATTATTTATAATGCGCTATATACCCGCATGCCTCAGAGCCCCTCAAAAAGGAGAAAAAGGAGAAGGCACAAGAACACAGAGAAAAGGGCATTATTCAATTGCTCTTTTGAACAAGTAGGTCTTAAGTTCCTTCTTGAATTGCTGCAGATGGGGACTAGAGCCTTCCATGGCGATGAAGCCCAAATGTCAAAGCAAGCTCCTCTGTACTTTTTCAGGGCAAATCGTGGTTGGTTGAGTAAAGAGTCCTTATTAGAACGTAGAACTATCCTGTGTGCAGCATTCTTAATGCAATCTGCAAAGTACTGCAGTGTGTCACCAGAAAGGCATTTATATGCAAGGGTAAGGGCCTTATGCTGTATCCTGTGCTGCACTGGAAGGCACTGGAGTTTACGTCTGGCTTCTGTCACATTATTGTTTCACTAGGCCACAGACCGCACAAACAGCCCTGTTCTGAATAACGTGGAGTTTCTTGGAATTGGCTAATGATAAGCCCATTAAGAGACTATTACAGTAGCCAAGCTTTGAGTTGATTGTTGCAGAAGCTATTAATGCCCTGCGAATCCAGCATAGTAGTTTACTCATGTAGAAGCAGGAGGTGCGAAGACCTGCAACATGTGTATTAAATGAAAGTTGTGAACCCAAATAAACTCCAAGAGTCTTAACATGCTGAACGACCAGGATCCGGCAGCCAGCAGCCATAAATTGGCTGTAAAGAGGGTCCAATTTCTTGACTCTGTGTGCTGATCATATAGTCAGCAACTCTGTTTTTTTAATCATTTGATGCAAGAGAATATTCCTTCTCCACCCTTGCACAACGTGGTCCCAGAAATGAATCAGTCCATAGAGCAGCTTCCTTGGAACACCTTCCAATTTTAATCAACCTTTCCACCAAGAAGGCATGGTTCACCAGGTCAAACATGGCAGATGACTCTAAAAGCAACAATAAAGCAATATGACCGTTATCAATAACATTGCCCATGTTTGATTTCAGATCCCAAAGCGCAGTTCTGGTGCTGTTTAGTACAGGAACCGGATTGTCTGATTCCTAGTATGTTAATATCTTCAACAAACTCTTATAACTGACAATAGTTGAACCTATCCAGGATTTTAAAAACAAATGGCAAGTTCATTATGGGCCTATAATTTGCCAGAACGGCAGGGCCCAGATTGTCTTTCTTAAGAAGTGGTGTTATCCAGGCCTTCTTGAGGCATCCAGGTACATGAGCTTCTGCAAAAGAAGTATTAATGATTCTGGTGATCCAAGGGAATATTGAATCCAAGGAATTTTTAATAAGGTTCGGAGGGCAGACGTCTCCCTGGCAGGTGGTGGGTTTCATGTTTTTTACTATATTAAAACCCTCCGTCTTAGTAACTTGCTTAAAACAGCGACTGATCCTGCGCCAGTAGCCCTTGATTTAACAATGAGTCAAGAGTTGCTAAAGGAGGCTTCAGCAGTAGCAGCATGCGATTCTTGATGGATTCTTGGTGACAGATAGATAGTTTTCTGAACAAACTCGTCCTGAATGGATTGCCACCAGTTGTTATCCACATCCATGTTAAGATTACATGACGATTTACCTTCAAGTTCGCGCAAGATAGAGAACCATTCCTTAGAGTTAGATTTTGCTGCAGTAATTCTTTCGCTATGCCCGTTTAGCCGTAAGGATGACCTTCTTGTATCTTTTACTGAGCCTCTGTATAAGGATAAAGTAGCAGCACATGGGGTTTTCTGCCACACACGTTCCTGAACACGCTTCTGTCTCCTGGATTTAATGACTTTGTCATTGAACCAATTATTCCCCTTCTTATCCCTTTTAGGAATAATAGTATATAACAGTGCTAGAGAATCAAAAGCTGCCATGGTGAGCAGTTGAAATTGTTTTGTAAGATCTATATAATGAAAGGTGGAAGGCAGTTTCATGAACGGAGGAAGATCCAAAGCAGCAAAACCATCAGGATTTGCTTTTTCAGCAGTCCTATACAATTTGGGTTTTATGGAAAACGTACTTGAGAGTGAAAAAGGTATAGGGAGAAAAAGGTTAATGGAAATTAGAAGGTGATCAGACCATGGGCATTCCATCAAGGAAATGGATGAGATAGTAATGTTCCGGGTGAACACCCAATCAACAGTTTTTCCCTCTGCATGAGTGGCCTTTTTAACATGTTGAATAAAACCAATAGCTTCAAGGGTATTAATAAGTGAAATAGTATCAGAATCTAAGGTTTTATTTGCCCAAAGATTAAAATCACCAAGCAGAAGTACCCGGGATGAGGATTTCAAAGATTCATTCCGAACTGCTACCAGTTGCTCCTCGCAGTCCATGGCTTTGTCTGGGGTCTATATAAAATTAAAATACTCACTGAAGTATTTGCATTAACATTACATTTCACAAATAAGAGCACACAACAGTCAAGATTTGACGTTTTGACAGTATGGAATTTAAGATCCACTTTATAAGTGCCCCTCCCCACCCCTGAGCTAACTCGGTCAATTCTTAGAAGGTTGTATATCCAGCAACAAAGGAATTGTAGGCTGGACTTCAAATTCCACCTTAATGGAAGGTGTCTCCAGCTGTATGGGCCCCAGATCTACAGGACCCTCTTGAGGCTTCTGCTCCTCGTTATCTACAGAGGAGACAATGAGGGGGAACTCAGGGACCCAGTCCAAAGGAGTACTATACTGGCCTGGTAATTCCATTGGGGGATAGTAAGATTCCAGCTGCAGGAAACCTGATCCAGCTGCGTCTCCAACTGAAACAGTGGAGTGCCCCATTGCATCAACATACAACACTTGGGCAAACATCGCTACTAACAGAAGAAGGCCTTTTTTTCAAGGGTTACACTTCTTCATGCTATGATTATATTTCCAATATTGCCACTGTAAAACACTTTCATGATGGTTCACCCAATATATGCCAGCCACTGTGAATGCATGAACTTCCTTCATCACCAGGCACGCACACGTCTCAAAAACATGCACAGGGAAGACCACCAGAGGGCGGAGAACAGGATGGCGTGTGAACTTGCTGCTCCGCTCAAGCACCGTCGGACCGGAGCTTGTAGGGCTCCCCCCATGGCATAAATAGCCACAACGTAATGCGTGCGAGCCCCCCCGGGGCCGTGGATGGTGAGGGGAGTCTGTGCACCCCGCATCGGCTGAACTGTGAGCAGAGAACCCACGTAGATGCAGCCGCAGACCCGACATTAGAAGAGGGCCGGATCCGGCGGGCGGGCTGAGCGGGAGCCCAGCGCCTCCCCTGGAGTGAGAAAACTGCAGAGGAGAGCGGCGGTGGGCCAGAACCCCTTACTGGTGGGGGACCGCCCCTGCATAGTCCCAGGTCCTTGGGCCACCCAGGAACAAAGGAGAAGGGTAACGAGGAATTCCGGGGGAGAAGATGAACCGCAGCAGTGCTTTTTTGGACCGGATTCTGCAGCGCGGATTCAGCCACCCCCGTGGGATGAGAAGGAGCGACCCAGGGTGCAGCGGACCTGAGAGAAGGTATCGGGTGAGAGGGAGGGCGGAGGAGGTGCCGGGGGGAGAATCCGCAGCGCGTTGAGCGTAGTCTCATCCTCAGCTCCCTGCGGGGTGAAAGGGAAGTCTTGGTGTTGCAACCCGCCCTCCTCGCCTGGTAACACAACAATCAGAGGCCTAGTGGAGTTCGCAGACCCTGTAAAGCGGTGCCTGGCGAGCCCCTGTTTTTTGGGACCCGGGCCCAGGCAGTGAAAACTCAAAAACCCTTGCAAGTACCAAAGAGAGAGTGTGAAGCAGAGAAAAAAAGGGTTTTAAAAGGAAATAAATAATAAAATAAAAGAGAAAAGTAGGTGGAAGAAGAGAGGGAAAGGAATTCGAGCATGGTTGGGGATTTGGACCCCGGTCCAGGCCCGGAACAGACATTGAACACACCAAGAAGGCAGGGGCTCCTCCCCAGTCAGTGAAAGGGGAGCCTTGGGAAGCCTGGGCCCAACCAGATGGCGGAACACGGACCAGAGGGGTCAATATAAAATTGGACTGGGGAAAGAAGAACTGAGCCTAGGAGGTTGGCTGCCCAGGGACCAGGTGCAGACTGCCTAGAAGAGTGAGGGAAGCAGGAACCCAGACCCCCAGGGTGAAGTCCAGGACAGTGAGGCTTTAGGCACAGGGCAGCTCACACTTGGGGGAGACGCAGGGCCCCGGAGAAGAGACGGGCTTGCTCAGCAGACGATTGGGGGGGGGGGTGGAGGGCCCCAGTGGGCCACCGGAGCCCTGCATTTCGAGGAACATTGCTAGAAGCCACGCTGGAGGAGGATCGGGATCCTCCAGGATACAGAGTTGTGGCTCAGGCAGGAGTTCAGTCTCTTCAACGCTTTAGGACGGGTCTTTCTGACAGCAGAGGGGGAAGCCACCCAATCCAGGCCGAGATGGTGACAGGAGGAGGCACGTTGGCACCGGCCCTGATCAGAGAAGACCTTAAGGACATATTTCAAGAGATTAAGGCAATACGGAAGGACATTCAGGCCTCAATCTGCGACCTTAAGGGCTGTGTTGACAAGCTGGAAGATAAAATGGAAAGGATGGAGGATAATCACCTGCAGGTAGACCTCCTGGATATGAAATATGAGGCACGTTTGGCAGACCTGGAAATGCGTGAGGAAGAAACCATCCTGAAGCTGAACGACCTTGAAAACGGGGAGCGCCGGAACAACTTGCGCATCCTGGGGGTCAGAGAAAGAGCACATAGAGGTGGCGTTAGAGGATGGACGGGCCCAAGATCGACAGTGGTCCGCTTCCTGAGGTATCAGGAGAAAATGGCGGTCCTCGAGAAGGCCAAGCGGTTGTGGAGCTTCCAGTATGAAGGTGACATGATATGGGTGTTCCAGGACTTGTCTGGACTCACCCTGACTCGCTGTAGAGACTGTCGCCCCCTAACACAATGGTTTATCGAGAGGGGCATTAGATACCGCTGGTCATTCCCATTTGCGCTGTCATTTGAGAAAGGTGAGGCGGAGTATCGAGTGACCAGCGGACAGGAGGCACATGAGGTACCCCAAGTCCTCAAGAGAGAAGATTCTAACGAAGGCCAGGAGGAGTCGGCCATTGCACCGACAGAGCAGTGGGGACCAGAGGGTCCACAGAGCGTAAAGAAGAAAATGCAGGGTGGCAGAAAGTTCAAAAAGCTCAATACCCCTCCACAGAAGATATCTGAGGACTCTTGAGGAGAAAGGGATAGTGTAATCATGTCAGGCTAGTAGACTAAGCTATGTGATTGCAGTGTGAATGAGGGGAGGTGAGGTGGTACTTGAAATGACAGGCTGGGCAAGCACTCACCCCTGGTGGCCCATCTCATGGTGGGTGTCTTGGAGGGGTGGTTATTTTTTGTTTCGGTGGTTGGGAAGAGGGGGGAGGATGGGCATCGGGAAGAGGGACGAGGTGAAAGCAACATATGAAAATACTGCACCGAGACTGGTTGGGTGGTGGGGCCATGGTCTTATGCGTCTAAATGGTGCAAGTTGAAGGTGAGGGATGGGCTGAGGCTCTTAAGTTGGGGACTTTGAATGTTAAGGGCCTGAATTCTCCCATGAAGCGCTCATTGCTTGGAAGGGAATTTTGCAACAGAGATCTTGACGTGCTGCTGGTGCAGGAGACACGGCTGCTTCAGGGGGAATAGAGGCGTATCCCAGGGGCACAGGTCGGACAGGCTTTTTGTGCCTCTGGACCCTCCAAGAGGGGGGTGTAGGCATCCTATTTAATCAGAGAGTGAGGTTGGTTAATCCACTGTTTTGGAAAAGGGCTGATGAGAGAGATTTGTTATTCTCTGGTTCCCTGGAGGGGGTACAGTTAACTATTGCAGTGGTGTATGACACTAACACAGGGCAATTGCAGTTTTTACGGGAGGCCATGGGAGAGATACTTAACCAGGCGGAGGGCTTATTGCTACTGGTGGGGGGACTTTAATATGTGGGCGGATCGGTCGATGGATCACAGTGGGGGACAGGACATCATGGGAGTAGACGCAGGGAGACGGGAGGGAGGACCACCTGGGTACATGCTGGAGCAGGGGGTGCTGGATGTATGGAGGAAGGGTCATCCCGCAGAGAGGGGCTACACCTTTTTCTCCACCGTCCATGGATCACGAACACGTATTGATTATTGGTTTCTGAATCAGAGGCACGTCAGTTGGGTAATTTCTAACGATCATTCGCCGGTTAGCTGGTCAGAACATGAAATGGTGGTTATGGGCGTTGTATTGACAGGACTGACGATCCGGGAATTTCTGTGGCAATGAAATGATAATCTGCTGAAAGATGCTGTTTTTGCAAAAGAAATGCAGGCGGCGATAGAGGTCTTTGGCCTAAATGATACCGGGGATGTGGAGCTGGGCATGACTTGGGACGCAGCCAAAGCAACATGAAGGGGCCTCATTATTCGGGAAGGCACAGCCAAAAAAATAATAAAAACACTACAGGCGGAGAAGCGTAGGGGCGAGATCCGAAAGTTAGAATCATTGGAAGGTAAAGGGGAGCGGCTTACACATTTTGAAGCAAAGGTACTATGAGAAGGGGGACAAGGCTGATGACCTGCTGGTGGCCAGACTGAGGGGCCAAAGGGCAGAGAGGTGGGTAACAGGGGTCCGGGGTCCGGATGGGCGGCTACACTCTCTCGCCAGGGATGTGGCCCAAGAATTTGCCACAGTCTATGAGCAGCTCTATGGGAAATAGGGGGAGACAACCAATGAGGAGTTGCCTAGATATTTGGGGGAGGTGCCCTTCCCGAAGTTCCAGGGCAGTGCGATGGTAGGAATGGAAAGGCTGATCACCCAGGAGTAAGTGTTGTGGGCAATACTGATGTTGAAGCTAGGGAAGGCTCCTGGAGAAGATGGGTACACAGCTGGGTTTTGTAAGAGCTTTGCGGGCCCCCTCGCTTAACACTTGGTGAAACTATTTAATCACATTCTGGATACAGGAAGCCCCATCCCCCCCGTCCTTCCTGAGGGCGCTAATTACGGTAATGCCAAAAGAGGGCAGGACTCCGGAGTGTTTCAAATCCTACCACCCCATCTCTCTGCTTAACGTTGACACAAAGATTTTCACCAGAATTTTAGCCACACATATGGAGAACCTCATGCCCAGATTGGTCCACGCGGACCAGGTGGGGTTCATTCAGGGTCGGCAGGGTGCAGACCCTCTGCGCAAGACACTGCATTTGATGGAGGCCGCAGCAAGGAGGGAAGGGAACCCGGTGCTGGTAGCCCTCGATGCCGAGAAGGCTTTCGATCGAGTGGACTGGCGGTTTTTTTAATGGGATTCTGCAGAAATTCTGGCTAGGGGATCGGATTGTGAGAGGGATATGGGCACTCTACGTAGCCCCAGTGGCGAGGGTGACTGGGTGGATGTCGAGAGGTTTCGAATTGCTGAGGGGCACTAGGCAGGGTTGCCCTCTTTCACCCCTCCTATTTGCATTAACGATGGAAGTGGTCGCAGAGCGGTTACGGAGGGCCCCACAGGTAGAGGGCATTAAGGTGGGTACAAAGGAGTTTAAATTGGGACTCTATGCGGATGACGTACTGTTGCACTTGGTGACTCTTATCAGCTTTGTCCCCGCTGCACTGGCTATAATTGAAGAATTTGGCCAGTTCTCAGGTTTTAAAGTGAACAAAGATAAGTTGGTGACATTTCCGATCGACACAGGGGATTCTAGGCAGACCGAGGTGCTGGGGCCACTGGGACTGCAGATACAGCTCAACAGTATTAGATACTTGGGAATCCACATAGTCAGGCCAGGTGAGGACCTGGGTGGAGCCAATTACCCTCCCCTCTTCGATAAATAATTTGCAGAGATGGCACCCTGGAGTAAGGGACAGCTGTCGTGGATGGGGAGGCTTAATGCGATAAAAATGAACCTCCTCCTAAGAGTATTCTATCTTTCAGATGCTGCCAGTCCGGACCCTGGAGGCATGACTAAGAGAGGCCAAGTCGTGGATCTTGCGGTTCCTCTGGCAGAACCAGAAACCCAGGGTGGGATATGAGATGTTAATATTGCCAAAGGACCGAGGGGGCGCGGGGGCTCCCAGATCTGACGCTGTATTATAGGGCGGCACAGCTTAGGGCGATGGTCCCACGTTTGAGGGAGGATACAGAGAGCCAATGGATTTATCTTGAAAATCAACACATGCTCCCGGCAACGGTGGGGGAATGGCACTGGGTCCCCAAGGGGAGGCTCCCGAGGAGAATTCGAAAGCACCCTTTTCTCGGGGTACATGGGAGGTGTTGAGCATGGGAGGAAGAAGGTGGCGGGATAACTACGTGGCCCTCTCCGATGAGCCACATATGGGCACCCCTGGTGCGGGACGCAAAACCAGAGGTTTCCAGGTATCAGACATAGTTTTAAGGCAGTCTCTCCAGGGTGGGACAACTATGGAAGGGAGGGAAATTTGTGAGTATCCAAGAATTGGAAGAGGCCTTGGCCGTAGGCAAACTTTCAGTGCTCCTCTACCTTAGAATAAAGGGCATCTTTACAGCAGAGAAGTGGAGGGAGCTGACCCAGAGGGACCTTGCACCGGTTGAAAGGGTCCTGGATGGGCATAAGGAGATGAAGGGTCTCATCTCACGTCTCTATGGGGCTCTGTTAGAATCGAAGGGGGAAGCGCCAGCGATGGGAAAGGGACCCGAGTACAGAATTGGAGGAAAACCTCTGGCAACAAATGTGCCGTAGAGCTTTCAAGACATCTATTTCTTGCCAATATAAGCTCCACGGCTTGAAACTATTACATCGATGTCGCACATTAAGGTCTCGGGTCATTATTCACAATTACTTTTACTTTTTACCATTACCAATCATGCAACACTCACCTAACTTGCCCTCCAATAGAGCTAAACTAAACCCTTGTTTGGTGGCTGTACCTAGGTAGCGCTGATGGGCCGCTTATCTAGGGTGAGGGGATAAGTAAAGAAACTGGCCCTGGTAACAGTAAAAAGTAAAAGTAATTGTGAATAATGACCTGAGACCTTAATGTGTGACACGATTATTAGGGGCCTCAGGTGTGTGACCCCAATAAGTCCAAAACGTGTGTTTTCACTATTACATCGATGGCAGTACGACCCGATGCGGCTATCAAAGATGTTTCGCTTGGTTAACCCCCAATGTTGGCATGGATGTGGTAATGCTGCAGATTATTGACATATGTGGTGGGGCTGTCCTGGAGTCCAGTTGTATTGAGCGGAGGTCCTGGGTAGATTAAGGATGCCTAGGTGGGGGGGAAGGGGGGGGAGTTTGAGCCTGATCCAATGTTTTATTTCGTATCCCTAGCGATCTTCCTCTGCTGTTGTCGAATGGAGACAGCTTCTCCGTCTCAGGGGTGCGCCTCTCGGGATCTCTTTGTTCTCGTCCGCGGCCATTTTGATGTCCCCTCCGCGGCTGGCCTCTCTGAACAAAGTAACAATACGACCGTTCCTCCGCTGTAAATTTGCAGTCAGCCTGCTCATGCTCTGCCCTGTGCCTTCCCACGCCTGCACATACTCTTTGGGCCTCCGCTGATCAAAAAAGTATGCATTTCTTGGTCGGATCAAGTTGTCGGATCACGGAGCTCACAGGGTTTCCAGCCTATTCCATGGCTGCCAAGCCACGCCCACGAGCCTGATCCAATGTTGATACTTTTTGGTCTTGAAAAAAGGGAGGACAGGTGGTGTGCGCTCCCCCTGTTGGTGCATTTTCTCCTTTTGGCAGACCGGGCAATCCGCACCAGACATTGGAAAAGGGAGACCCTCCCTATACTGAAAGAGTGGGCAAGCATGGCAAGAGATATATACCTGGTGGAAAAAATCACTGCAGCAGTTCATGGAGGGGGTCCAACCATAGAAATGGAGTGGCAACAGTTTTGTAGTACGTTTGGGTAAGGTGGGAGAGGGCAGAAGAATCAGGTCTTGGGGCCTGGCTCGGCCTGGGTAAACATGAGACAATGGACATACGAGCTGAAAAAGGATAAGTTGGGACTTGAGCCCCTGAAGCCACGCGGGAGTTGATTTACTTGGCGATGAACCTAAGACTCGAGTTCAGAAAGAACTGTTCCTATGGGGGAGGGAAAGTGAGGGGGGGAGGGGCTACAGGGGTAAGTTACAGTACCAGAATAGTTTCTTTCAATTTGAAAAAAAAATAAAAACATGCGCACACACACTCACCTATCCCCCACAGTCCCCCCTTCCCCCCCCTCACCCCAGCCCACCCTCACTCTCCCCCCACCCCCCACAATTGTTTTCTGTTTTTAACTTCGCTTTCCACATGGTATCAGTGTCCTTGCTCCCTTTGATCCGGTGGCTCCTCTTTTCGATGGCAGGCATTAAAGCAACCAGCAAGTGGAGTCAACATGTGTGGCACCTTGAGGGGGAGTTTCAAAGGGAGAACACCACGGGGATCACAAAGAGGGAGTCTGGACAGGCCAACCGATTTCATTAAAATCAAGATCTCAATCCAAGCAAGCTCATTGCTTTGACAAGTGCCTGTGTGCTGCTATTGCTGAACCTCAGTCAGCATGTCTCACAGTTTGAAAGAGATTAGATACATTCACCAAGGCCTTCACTGGCCCCAGAGGGCATTGGCCAGGCTTGTGGCACAAGTAAAGAGCATGCATCAAGATTTTAATGCATTTTTTATTTCTTGGCATGCATCTGGCCAAGTATGCAACAGTCGGGTCTCACTGGGACCTATGAGGGATCCTTACTGGTAGGGTGGGAGAGGATAGGGGAAGACAGAAGTTGACCCTAGCTCGGCCACTACATATAGATGCAGAATCCTGATTTATTTATACGTATGAAAATCTACCTTTGCAAATAGCTCAATATTGACTGTCACTGAGGAACCCCTACTGTGGGCAAAAACACTGGTTGACTTCCCCCTCTATGAAAAAATGGAGGAAAGATTTCCCTGGATCACTTTATGCATGTTTGTGATTCGTTGCAGTGCAAGAGAATAGTGCACCCACACACCCTCTCTATGATGAAAGAGTAGGTTTGACATTGCATTTAGCTGTACAGTATTCTAATTATTTGTACTTTGATCCTCCTTTATCAAACCTGTCCCTTTGGCTCCCGGTCATTCCATTGCTTCTGCTGGCCTCCTTTATCTTTCTGTATGATTTTGTGACTGGAGCAGCCCCTTTTAAAGATTGCAATGACCATTTTTTTGTGATTCCTAACCATTGTCTCTTTTCCACCAGTAAGCCTCGGATCTCTGTTGAATGGTTGGTTACCAAAATGGCATCTCTCAGCATGAAAGATATTTCTCATATCCTGAGGATGATTGTGCTTTTTGTATTGTGTGTGGTATTGTGTATTTCTTTGTTAGTTTGCCTACCTGCTGTTAGGGCTGTTCTTCATGTTAGCTGATGGTAGTTAGGTGCAACAGTTTTGCTTTCATGCCTGGTGAACTGAGGGAGAGCTTTGCCTGTTGAATTCTAACCCACAGGCTGATTGTGTGAGATGGGACATTAGGGGGGGATTTTTGCTGAAACCTTGTTGGTCAGTCGCCACTTTGGTAGTGTACGCTCCGTGTGACTTAAATTGGGTCTGTGCTCTGTAGCTAGGCAACCTGCTCGTTGGCAGATATTTTAGAGCCAGCCCATCTACCCCTCTCCCAAAGCTCCCAATTGCCTAGAGTCCCTTTGTTGTCTAAAGTATGGCACTGGATTCCGAACATTCTCAAGTACCTCTAGGTTTGTGTTCGTCATTGCTTGAATGTACCATGAGCATGCTGTTTCAAAAGGGGTGATCTTAATGCATGCATGTATGTACATTTGTTTTTTATAGCGCAAACCCAGGCATGGAGCATTGGATGACTATACAATGAAATTGGAAGAGATACAATATTGAGCAAAGCACAAGAGATTGGTGTTGGACTAAGAAGAACTTGCAAACAGGACTCTGCCATCAGCAGATGTCAAGTTAGTTCTTTGAAGGGAATAGTATTCATTTCCTTCCTGAAATGCATTAGGGACGAAGCTGTATAATTGTGGTTCGGAATGTCATTCATATTAGAATGCTTGCTTTGATTTATCCTGTATGCATGTCTTGTTTCCCAGACTAGCAATGTTGTGGCTTCTTGAAATTCCTACTGCTTGGAGAAGTAGATAAGGCAACTCCTTGAAGATGGGTAGATTTTCAATGTCTTCAATCCTTTGAGATGGGCTCCGGCACAGTGGATTACTTTCTCTGGGGCATAGTTGAGGCTGGAACACTTCCAGGATGCCTTTGCTAACATCCAGGTGGGAAAGAGCGAGGGCTTGGACTGCGACCCTGAAGTCGGAGGCTGGGATTAAGGGATTTTTCTATGTAGGGCAAGCTGGTACCAGACTATTTGAGATGTCTTGGAGATGTGAGTATTGAAGGGCTGATCACAGTTAATGGGAAGTCCAGTTATTTAGGACTGGGAGCGAGCTGTGCAGTGAATTACTGAAACTTAATTTTTCGACCAGCTTTGGACTTGAGTGTGCTTGGTGGAATGAAGATGAAAAAAATCGGTCTTTACATGGTCTAACACTTGGAATCAAGACTTGTTTGTGACAGAGGAAGTATTTCAGTTGATGGATTTCCTACATGACTGACCTTCTGATAGAGTGCAAATTGTTTAAGACCATGAAGTATCTTTTCTGCTGCACATTTTTGTTGATGTGGTGCATATTTTCTTAAGTGTGTTGACAAATTCCACAAAGTTCCATATGGTAAACAGTTGTTATTCCCATTCTTTTCGAAAACAAATTGGCGAAGTGTGAGGAG
Source organism: Ambystoma mexicanum (assembly GCF_040938575.1). Taxonomy (NCBI): domain Eukaryota; kingdom Metazoa; phylum Chordata; class Amphibia; order Caudata; family Ambystomatidae; genus Ambystoma; species Ambystoma mexicanum. Next base: position 1,076,134,452 of record NC_090933.1, on the reverse strand, counting down.
TCTTCTGTATGGCAAAAGGGACCCATGGCAGCATAACGCCACCATTTTTCTTTCTCTAACCACTCCCTCTGCAATAAATGTTTGAGGATCTTGTTATAGGACCATCCATTTGTGGGTGGAAGGTTGTGATTTGGTGGGTCTTTTTCTAGGAGTGTCTTCAAGGGCCTCCATCTCATTCAACATAATTGAAGTTCCTTTATCTGTTCGGATTACTTTCAGGAATCTGAATCACATGAACAATTGAACTACCATCTTTATCCTGGGAGTTCTTCTGTAGTTACTTACACACTCATTTCTAGATGACTTTAAAGGGACAACTATATTCATAGCTACTTGTTCAAAAGGCACTCCGATTATTGTTAAGTGCTTAAGGTGAGCTTGAGACGGATCTTTGCTTCCAGTTGTCTTACAAATTGGACAGGTTTGACAGTACCTCAGTCCTGTGACCTCCTGGCCAGTAAAGCCTACTAAAAATATGGTATCCTTTATGGCCCATAGCCAGTTGTTCAGCTGTTAGGTGAGTTTTTGCTAAATCCAACTGTTCTTTGGGGAAGCTTAGGAACTAGTGACTACAAACTTGGTTGCCCATTTGTGAAAGAAATGTGAGTTCAGCAACACCCAAGCTTTTTTTAATTTAATACCACTCTTTCGCCTCTGGGACCTACCCCTCCCCCCTGAAGCACTCTCTTGTGCATCCTCTTCTCAAGAAACCCTCAGCCGACCTCTCCCTTCCGGCTAACTATCGCACAATCTCTAATACTCCTTTCCAGGGCAAAGTCCTGTAAAGGCTGGCCATCTCCCAGCTTAATCTTCACACTGAATCTTTTGGTTGTCTCCACGACAATCAGTCTGGCCTCAGAGCAGCCAGAAGTACAGAAACCGCTCTCCTGAACATCCGTGAAGACCTGCTCTCTAACCTTGATTCTAATCTCCCCTCTGTCCTCATCCTACTTGATCTCTCTTCTGCCTTTGACACGGTCAACCATGCCACCCTGCTCAACCAGCTACGTTGTAATCTGGGTACCACTGATCAGGCTCTGGCCTGGCTGACTTCTTTCCTCTCTGACAGACCCTCCCAGGTCCAACTTGGGTCCTTCCTCTCCTCCATCTCCTTCTCCACCTGCAGAGTTCCCCAGGGGTCTGATCTTTCTCCCTGGTTGCTCAACCAATACCCGGCACCTCTTGCCCACTGCATTGCCGCTCTCTGCTCCAATTTCCAGTGCTATGTTGATACCCAGCTCGCCTTCAGGCTTCCCTATTCCACCTCTTTGCCCTCTCTCATCCCGGATTGTCTGACTGCAATCCAGGAGTGCTCTGCCACCAATGATCTCTGCCTGAATGCAAGCAAGACGGAGATCCTCCTCATCGGCATACCTGCACCTCTCTTTTCCACCAGTGTCTGGCCGGCCTCCCTTGGCCCTCCTTCTGCTCCCAACTCAGAGGCTAAGAACCTCAGGGTTATCTTTGAGTCCTCTCTCCCCTTCTCTCCTCATATTTCTTACGTCTTTAAGAAGTCGAACTACCAACTGCACCTCCTCAGAGGTATTCTACCTTTCCTCTCCTTCCCCCAGAAGCTCGCTGTTTCTAGAGCACTGGTTCTCTCTAGGCTTGACTACTGTAACAGCCTTCGTTTTAAATGTCCCTGCCTCTACAACTCATCCAGAACTGGACTGCGAGACTTGTCCTTGGCCTCAAGCCCAGGGATCGTATCTCTCCAGCACTGAAATCCCTCCATTGGCTCCCAGTGACTGCAAATATCCCATTCAAGACCCTCTGCATCATCCACAAGGCCTACTGGGGCCTGGGACCAAAGGGTGTCCAGACATTTGGTCGACCTAAAACTGGTCGAATGACATTTGGTCGACGCAATTTGGTCGAAAACCAAATGGTCGAATTTTTTTTTTAATTATATATTTATTTTTCGGGTTTTTGTTTTTTACAAAAATGGGTTTTTAGAAAAAAAAGGGGTGAAAATAAAAAAATAAAAAATTCGACCATTTGGTTTTCGACCAAATTGGTTCGAGCATTTGTCTGGTCGACCAATTTTTTTCGACCAAATGTCTGGTAACCGGACCAAAGTATCTCCAGCTCTCTCTCCTGAAGTATCTTCCTACTTGAGCACTTCGCCCCTCCACCTCCAACTCCTTGAGGGTCAGTCGCCTTTCCAAGAAACGAGTTGGGGGCAGATATCTCTCTTCGGCTGGCGCCTCCCTGCCACTCTGAAACTTGAGCCGAACCATCTGAGGTTCTGGAAGCAGCTCCAGACTCCCCTCTTTGCTTCTGCCTTCTCTCCTCCGCTACCCTGCTGATCTCCTGTCCGATACTGCACTGGTTTCCTGGCCACCAACCTCCCAGTTGCACACCTGCACTTGGGGCTGTATCTGCAACCCTACAGCAACCCTACAGCCCCCCATAGTTGCACTTCTATCACCTGGTTCTCTGCACTTAACCCCTCACTGCCACCTGTTGTCCACACTTCATGTTTCAATGTTTAATCATCTGTCCTGTACTGTACCTCCTCCCCTTCCCCTGGCACTTCTCCCCCCTCCATCTCCCCTGCACCTGTGCAATCTCAATATCACTGGGTCTAGTAAGATTGTCTTGTTTCCCTCCTGTCCCCTCCCTTGCCTCGCTGTGCCTTGAAACACCTGTGTATAGGCAGGATATAAATATAATATTTTATCATAATGTGATGCAGGCAATTCTGACTCTGAAGTTTAGCTCTGACTCCACTTCAGATAAGCTCTATGCCATAACCCATAGTGTGCTCATGTGACCCTGCTAGGGACATTCTCCTGACAACCCTCAACAACTTCCTTGCAATGGCAACAGAGCAGGACAAATGGTGCATGTACATTGTCATTGCTGAATGCAGATCTGCCAGAGGCAAACATTCCAGCCGGTGGCAGGTTGCATTTGCAATCACAGGCACCCCGTTCCAGAAGTAATAACGGTGTGCCCTGAGGTGTGGTGGCAGGTTAATATCTAAAGATAGGCCATGTCTATCTTGAAATGGTGGCTGCTGAGACTAGACACAGTTTTGCTTCTGGGTGTTGACCTTGAGGCCCCGCCCTGGGGATGCATAGTATCTGTACTACTGAGCAGGAAGTATCCCAGAGGTGAATCTGAAAACTGGAGCTATAAGGTCCGCTGTTGAGATGGATTTTCAGAACCGCATCAAGACATTATTCGCCCATATGGCCATCAAAGTATGCAAATACATCATGAACATATAATTCATATATACATTAACAGTGATTCAACCTCCCCACCAAAACCCCTAACCATGTCAACATCTGCCATGAATGCATCCCCATGTACGACATGGAGTTGTGGATCTATGCAAGGCAACTATGATGGTCTCGTGTACAAAAATCCTCCCGCCCCAACAATGACTCCCTTTGGTCTTTCCCCCAATGGGACTGCCTTGGTTCCAGAGAGTGGAGGACACAAGACTTAGTTCCTATAAAGAGGGTGCCATTGTAGTAAGGGTATGCCCTAATTTCAATAGACCTATTAGGCAGATGGAAGAGTCTCTTCCTTAGTATACCCATGACCATTTTTTGTTCCCGCAGTTCATTCTTATGGAATCCTGGTTATTGCTCCCCTTGTGACATATATTCTTTTGCAGTGTGTTATATCCTCTCTGATTAGGGAATAACAGCCATAGACCGCTCTGAACCAGTGAGTGCATTTGTTTATTAAAGATTCCCTGGTTTCGGGTTGTTCACTGGTGCTGTTCGGTACAAGAATACAACCCCTACCCGATCCATCTCATATTACCACCCCCCAAAACAGGGCCTAATTCTACTTCAATTCTGCAGGCTTTATATCTACCAGGATCTGAGCCCACACTAGATTCTGCATTATCAACCCCACCACCCGGCCTTCCATCATGGCACATTGGCCTGTCCATGCCGGTGACCTCCCCACAATCAGCTCGCCATGGCATATGACCAGGTTTGTACTGCAGGGTGTTGGTGCCAGAGCAGATTTCGGGGGCTACTTGCTCCCGAGGCCCCTTATTTGATGACTCAGCAAATGGCCAACGTGTTGTTGACCTCGGTACTAGACTGGTACCCCCGCCCATTCCACTCCCCAACACCTCCATCTGGGCCTCAGCAATCTTGCAGCATCAGCAATGTTTTCAAGGCCATCAGTTCAGTAAGAGCAATGGCACATTTGCATCCCGGTGGAAGTAATGCCTCATCAGCTTTGGTAGAGACGGATGTTATAGGGGATCCAATTAGAGCACAGATGGTTCCCTTTTTCAGCTGGCATTGCACGCGTATCACTGTCATGGTGTTCAGGGTCTCTCATTGTCGGTGGGCAGCTGGTCCTGATGGCTAAGGGCTTTGTCCCCTGTGGCCCTTCTATGGGGAAGGCAAGAGCCACTTTCAGAGGGCTGGCATCTTTTACACCCATCAAGTTAGGAGACCTAAGCATTGGGACAGTGTCGATGACAAAGTCTTGGGTGCTGGTCCCTTGGAGCATAGTTCCTCCGGTGTTCACCATGATTTTGGGTTTAAGGGTGAGGGGTGTAGAAAGGGAAGGGACTGGGAATGCAGATTTTGGTGTGGTATTATGGTAAGGACATGAACCCCTTCATTGCATTCATAAATTTCACCCAGATCCTCCCCTCCTTGACAAAACAAGTCTGTGTTGGTGGCTCCATGAGTGACAAAATTGGCTGTTGTGCAGTCATTGCCACCCCATGCGATGTGTGCCAGTGCTCCATGGTCCCCACAGTCGATGTTGCCGGAGGCTCGGTCACTGGGTCGGAAATTTCTTGGAGGTAGATTTCGCTTAACAGTACTGGCAGTAGTTTTACTACCCCTAATGTCCAGAGAGCCTCCCAGGAAATTATTTATCTCCTTGATCAGTTTATAGGCATCCCCCGTGATCTTAATAAGGCTTTTTAAATGTGCCTTGAGGCTATCTTGGTTCAAGCCTAATGCTGGCAATTCCCCAAGATGCGGTTGAGGGTTAAGCTTTTCCTCTTCGGCTTAACTAGCACAGGTGGACTTTGTGGTGGTGGAGAAGGGGGACGGATGCGTCCTCCATAACAGCTGTTACAGCCACCATGCGTACATAGTCACACGGAAGTATGCTGGGGCGGTCTCACGCACGCACTTCACAACACTGCAACAACTCATAAACAACACCAACAGCACACGAGGTCTGACATCGATCCAATACTCGCACCGAAGCTAAGCACCTGATGTATACCGAGTTGAAGCTGCCAACAGAGCACCACTCCTCTCACTATCCTACTCGCGCTTCACCTACTAACCCATCCCACCTTCTCATTTGCAGATCCTCCAGAGCGCCTGGGGACCAACTCCGTTGGTGATGGTGCGCGGTACAAATACCTTTAACATTAACATCAACTGCAGTTCAAATGACCCCTAACTCCCTTTATGGCAGCTCCTCACTTTATCAGGCAAAACGCAAGGCAGCTTCGGGTGCAGATACACTTGCAAACCTCTCTCAATGGGGGAATATGTTGAAAGGTATCCGCTCTTCCCACAGCCGCTTAGCAGCCCACGGGCGCAACACACTTGCGGTGAGTGCTGGGTGTTTATGAAGCCAAGGGGGCGTGGCCAAACAAGCAGGAGTCGGAGCAGAATCCAGGCAGGGACTGAATTCCCCCCGCCCCCCACGGCCGCACAACACCCCCCAGCATCCTTGACCCAGCTCAGTTAAAATAAATCCATATACATACACAGTTGATTTAAAAAAGAGCTGAAGACTTTCCTTTTCAAGCTCCCACCTGACGAAGTACCTGGCCGGCTTCCCTGCATGATACCGCTCTCTCACGTAATCTTGACCTGAACTTTTGTTTACCTAAATGAGTCTGTCCCGTTCTGTTTAGTGTGCGTCCTGAGGCCCGCTAGCATGAGGTGCTGTATATAACAATTATAATAAATACTAGAGATCACATTTGCTTTAATTTTAAAATTGTAAAATTAAAACTTGAAACTGTAGAAAGTGAATGGGAAACAGTTCAAAAGTCCAGAAAAGCAATGCAAACAAGTCACCCTGCCTTATAAAATAAGGCCACTATCACTTTAGAAGTCCTTCCCTAATAAGTAGGTAGGCTAAGTGCCACTAAGAGTTGCAAGTACCAGGTAAGTACATGCTGCATGGACGTCTGTAGAAGAGAAGAGCAGGTGTCGGCAAACCAACCAACCGGTAGGTAAAATGTTCAGTAGTGAAGAAACAAAGGAATTTCTAAAGATTAGGGGTCCTCTCCCAATCCCACCACTCTAGCGACAGCCCAGTGTATCCTTGGCCAGAACTCCACCGATCACAACCAGGAAAGAGAACGGTTGAGTGAGGACTTTACACCTGTATCTCTCTATGGCGGGGGTTGGAAACTGGTATGGAAGCTCTTCGTCCTTACTCTGATTCACCTAGGAACCACCCTGAGGATTCCTAGATCCGCTGGGCTCACTTGCTTCCGTCGTTGCTTCTGGTGCAGGGGACCCAGGGGCTGTGAGCGTAGTGGTAGGTTTCAGGTTCGGGATTGGGTCTGGGTAGTTGGCTGTACAGTGTTCTGACCAGACGATTTCAGATACCTTGATGCGGAATGACCGCCACAGAACCCACAATGACAGTTAACCCCATTGAGTCGACGACTGAAGTGGACAGCAGTGGAAAAAAACATCCAGTGAGAGAGCTAAAGGGGAAAAGGAAGACTCCTCCCCAGAAAGGACCCTCTTCATGGTAAAGGTTATCAACTACAGGAGGACAGGTCTTGGGCCACAAGCGTGCTCAAAGCTGAAACTCTGAATGGGGACTAATGTACCAGGATGCCCCTATTGGCTCAGCAGAGCCCCCAAATAAGATGAGCTCTGCAAGAAAACTAACACAAAAAGTCTTTACTTGCCTCCAAAAGTAAGGACAGGAATCAAATAATTGGAGGGTGCGGTTCTTTTGATGTCAATGGAGGGAAAACAGAAAAAAGGATTTATTTATAGTACCATCCCTCCCAGTACAGTTCCTAGTTTCACAAGCGTGTTGATTACTGGAGATTATCCGATGTAGGCAGGCCGAGGAAGGAAGTGTAGTTAGAGCAGCGCAGAAGATTCACACCACAGCGGGATCTTGCTATCTTGAATTTTGCTAGTGCTCCCCACACTTCCTCTCCCCACTTCCTGCAGACAAGTCACATTGGGTATGACAGCCGAAAAAATACATTTGCCAAAGCAGACCGGATTTTACAGCCTGTTCAAAGTCCTCTGCCATATAGGTGAAGATAGAAGGCTCCAAGGAAGAGGACAGCTTGTGTTCCTTCCCATCCCAAGGCCACCTCTGGGGTGAAATTGCTTTGGGGATAAGGCTTACTGCAACCGAGGCACTGCTACCCAGGATCTGGCTACTAGAGATGACAGAACCCTTCCAAGTGCTCTCTACAAACCTTCCTGGCGGGGAAGAGCAGAAGAAAGGACTCCCTTTTTCCCCCGACAACCTGGTTTGGGTCTCTCTGCAATCACAGAACGAAGGAAGCAACCCCTTACTCATCTCGCATCTCCAATCCACCTGTATGCCAGTATGGACACCTTCAACACTGCCCTCCCTGCTGCATGGGGACTCCTGGAGTACCTCTGTTCAACTGCTTCTGCATCTCTGAGTTTCATTCCGTGTTGAAGCTCAGCCTTTTCCACATCTGAGACCCGCCAAGTCTTCTGTCGATCCCAACTCGACACAACATGCCTGGTTACTAGGTTACCAGCATCTTTGAGCGCCAAGACATTGCGCCTGCAGTACCTAGATGCTAGTCAGCCGTGCCTGCTTGCTGCCGAAGCCAGTCTCTGCTTCTCTGAACCAGAGGCCACTGAGTCTTCCATCGCTGCCTACCTCACATTGTCTGCTGTCCCCAGCTTGTACAACCTACAAGCAGTCACTGCTCTTGAACAACAGTGTTGTTGGACGCCATTGGTGCTGATCTCTGATTGGATCCCCGCCTGGTGCCTAAAGCACCCAAACTCCTGGTTCACTGCCAAAAAGCCTGGTTTGATGCTGTTGAGCTCCAAACACTCGACCATGTGGGTTTTGAAGTAGCACTGTCCGCCTGTTATGCCTTAAAGGGACCCAAGTGCCTATTAAGCTCCCCCTTCTATTCTTTTTTAAAGAACTTCAACATTTGCTGCTGAAATTCTTACCTATGTGCACCCTGTCTACATACCTAGAGTGCCGCTTTATTTTAATATCTGCCTACTTTGTGTTTTCCCTTCCAGGTGTGGGTCAGTAGTGTTTATTTGTTGTTAATTTATTTTAGTTCAAAGATCCTATTTTATCGATACTTTATGGACGTTCCTTTAGTGTGGCTTACTATTGTTGCGCTCTCATGAGGAGTTTGCCCGGATCCCAGTAAACAAATTTACTGTTAACGGCGCCTGATATTCCAGAATTATCGGCATATTACAGGTGTCAGCAACGGTCGGTAAATCTCCATTCCATGGAGTCCATAGGACTCCAAGGGGGGGTTTCCAGTAATACTGGTGCCGGTAACACTGCTGTTTTTTTGCTGGTGGGGTGTCTGATTTACCTCCAGTTATTGGCGGGAGATAAATCCGGCTACCCCACCGGCAAACTTGTATTTTGCCGGTCTGGAAACGTGCCAGTAAACTGAATTACTAGCATGTTCATTCCGGACCAGCAGTGATGTAACGAGACCGATTGTGTTGCATCTGTGTCTGCTCACAACGCTAATGAAGAGTACTGCTTGCTCTCGGTCTATGTGCCAGAAGTGGCTGTACCTGTTTCAGCTTTGAATGGGATGACGGCTGGTTTCGTAGTAGCGTGGGACAGAGTAAGGACATTAGCCACTACGCATCCCTGCACTACTGCAGATTAGTAGTCATTTCGTTACAGCATTGCCCTTGAGATTCTGGTTTTACTCTATACTGCAAGCCTTGCTTCTAGGTGAAGAAACCTTGATTCTTCCTTAGATCGCTTTCATATTGATGTACCTGTTCAAAGGCATGTTGCAACACTGGGCCCTTCCTCTCTGACCCTATGCAGAGTCAGGGGAGAGTGAGTCAGTATTTAAGGGTTGGAACCCATAAAGGATTTCTTTGATCTGTTTTTTTTTTCTCATTAAGCCCCATCTTTGTAGAAATAAACCCTTGCTGATCCCGTGATGGCTCTTCCAAGTACTTCACGTTTAACATCTTTGAAACCTGGGCATCAAATCCTCTTGCAGATGAACTGTCCCGCCATGCGAAAACTAAACTATTCAGCATTAGAGGTTTAGGCTGGCAGTGTCTGTAATAAACTGACACCCATCTCGCTCATTGGTCTAGTAAACGCTTCAGTTTCCTGTGAGACTCCCTAAGCATGACCCATAGTGGCAGGGCCAGTGTTGGGGCATTTCATTTGAACTTATCCCTGACGCCTTGGTAGGTGGGGTGCTGTTGCTCTAACAAACGATGCTGAACATGTCAGCATAATGTATTCAGTAGTGACTTATGACTTCTATTACAGTTATTAGTGCCTCTTATAGCTGGTGCTGCTGTATAACCCACATTAGCACCTGGGTGGTGTGAGAGGGCAATCAAGTTATTCGGATTGCAGGCTTTGCCTATCTGTATAAGCCTACATTCAGAGCAAGCTGTTGGCTGCGTGTGCCATCTCCCGTGAGCCCTACAACTCTTTCGTTTTTTCCTTTAAACAAAAAAAAAGAATTATCACTTACTCTAGTCACTTACCCTTCCTCCTCTTCCCTGCACCTCATCCTCAGTAAAACCAGAATCTAAAGGGCAATGCTGTAACGAAATGACTACTAATCTGCAGTAGTGACTAATGTCCTTACTCTGTCCCACGCTACTACGAAACCAGCCGTCATCCCATTCAAAGCTGAAACAGGTACAGCATCGTAGAAATAAAAAGACGACTGTATTTTGAGTTGTCTTTTCCTTTCTTGCAACGGCCATTTGGGATTCCTTTCAGCCAAGCACCTTTCAGCAAAGCATGCGCCTCTAGGCCTTCTTACTAGATGTTGTTTGGTACTAATGCCCATACCTTCCTAGGCAGCAGGCTTTACTGTGTGGTAATGGCCCTCGGCCCACATTAACACACTTAGGCCTGTTAACATGGGCTCCAGGCTTAATCACTTGCCATGGACCATCACTTTGGAGATTACTTCCAAATTATGCACTCCAATTACTGACCAATCAGAATTTTATGAATGATGGCCTAACTAGTGATGAAGCTCTGCTGTCAACAATTGTGGTAAGTGATGCAATCATGCTGCATTTGCCATTCAACATCTGGTGGACCGGTCCCGCAGCTGCACAGCTTACGTCGTAGAAACCATTATGTTTCACACCAGAATTAGCTGCAAACCACTAAAGACAGCTGTGGGAATGCTCTCATCCCACCATCAGGATTGTTCGAGGCCCTCCCCAACATTTAATGACCTCTGGCACTTAGTCATTTTATGATAATTTCTGCTACTTCTGACTTTCTTGTACAAGGTGCATGCTTCAGTACACTCTTTACAAACAAGAATCCTAAAAAAAGAGGTTCCCCTTTGTCTGCCAATGTGCAAAAATACACAGTTAAATCTGAAGCATGTTTGTTTGGCTGAGCTCAGCGGTCAAATTATTGTACGGTAGCCAAAGTCTTTGTTACGGTGTTCCCTAAGCTTCCGTGGTGTCGCTTCGTGGACTTCCCATTACCATGCTAATCCCTACGGCCGTTCCCACCCACCAGCTGCCTTCCCCGCCCTAAACACATCCTCCTGGGATCTCTTTGAACTCGCTCTATCAAGCAGTGACATCAGAGTTCCCTTAGCGTTTTTCTAAGCAGTTTACTGAGAGTTAATGGCTTAGTTGGAGCTGGAAGTAAATGGCTACTCGCGTGATAAAAATGTCTCAAACAAGCATGCCTTCAGCCACTTGATTTATAACGCTTCCATGCAATGAAGTCCTGTTAAAAACAAGCATCAACTGAGCCACAGTTTTGGCTTGATGAATTAGATGGGAATTTGCCAGATATTGATATTGTGTAGCCAGGTAATCACTCTATTTTCCAGCTGTTGCAATCTTATGGCAAGGTAGTGCCTTAATATCAGGGACTAGCAAATGCCTATTCAATACGTTTGCAAAAGCCCAAACTGTTGACTTGGCCAATTCTCGTTTGCTTTTTTTTGCAATTTTGTAATATTGTTCAGTAGGGTTCCAGTAGCTAGGCCAAGTTGAATAATGACATATCGGCATGTATTTTATCATAAAGTCAGACTAGAGGCCCATTTATAAGGCTTTTAAATAACAATGATGTTGACACTTTATGCTGCATGATGCTCTAAAGTGAATTGCCGCTACGCTTTCTGAGACCGAAGACGGAGAGAAATGGCTCAATGTAATGCAGAACGGATTTGACCATCTTTCAATTCAAACCTGATGTTTTTGCCGTGTGTTTTTATTTTCAGTGGTTTTGTGGAGAAATAAGCACTGAAGACAGCACCGAGGTCGTAACAGCAAAGAAGTTCTGTGGCGATTTGGCATACCGGCAACATGATTTCCAGGTAATAGTTACCTCTTTCTCTTTTATGCCTTGAAGCATTCATTTTGGGGGAGGTTTGGAATCTTGATGGATCTTTTCATTTGTTTGGTAACAAAAGTGGTCTGTTGTTCAGAAGGAGTACTAGAGCAGCGGAACGTTTACTGTTGTGTGTGTGTGTGGAGAATCACTTCTCTCAGAAAGGCCCTGGATAAACTATCCCGCAGGCACTTCAAAAAGATCAAAGATAAAGAGAGGTGGAGAGGTGGAGCGGGTCCAGAGGGAAGAGGCAGAAGGACTTTAGGTGAGATAGCAAAGTGCTGCAAGGACAAGTGTAAGTGTTGCTTTTGGGAGATATGCAATATTCCAGTTGCCTCTCTAATCCACCATGCCCCAGTTGCTTAGCTGGGGCTCTTCAAAAAGAGCAAGAATATGCCTCTATCTCTTTTAAGGACAAGCTACAGTGTAGATGGAGCCTGCAAGGCTGGGTCTCAATGAGGTAAATGAGAGATCCCCCTTGACCACCCCATCTGCTCGATTCCCAAGGTATAGGATTCATTAAAGTAATAATGCATGCCCTCCGTGGTCATCATCTTTGCGATTGTGACAAGTAGTTTTGTGTAGTTCATTCCCTGCACTGTAGCAAGACTCAATACCACGCTGGCACAACAACCGTCTGCCGGCAAGCATCCCTAGTCAACTGGTGGTCACAGCCACTTAAATTGTGCAGCATCTCACTCAGCCAGAAAGCACCTTTCAAGGCATTGTTATGTCTGGTCTCAAAGAGGCTGTCTCACTTCATGCAGCTAGCACGGCCAAATTAAAATACAAAATAGCAGCCAGCTTTGATAATGTCTTGGGCTGCACCCCCTTGTCTTGCAACCGTTCCAAAATGTACACACCTAAAATAAACTGTTCCGTTCAAATGCACCGAATACCGAATGAGTAGATACTTGGATTTTCAGGCGGTTCCTGTCCCGGTTGGGCTTACTATGGGAAGGGGCTAACTTAATATAGAAGGAACGCATTAAGTGTTACTGTGTTTGGCAATGGATCAAGGATGCCTTAAAGAGTGCAATAGTTGGAAGGAGGAAAAGACAAACCTGGAGGCTGAACAAAACAGACCAGAGAGCAGAAGAAGGCGAAGACCCAAGAGAGGGTGAAGAATAAGGAGGAGGAGAGGCAACAGAAGGAGAAACGAAGACATACCAGAAAGAGTGAGGTGACTTGTGTTAGAGCTGCAGAAGTGGAGGTCGGAAAAAAAAGAGGTGGAGAGTGATAATACCTGAAGGGGATGTGATGAATCTGATGATGTAATCACTCCTTTCCCGGAGGTAGCCTCTCCTCCTGGGGCCAGGGCACGCTGATCCTGACCCTGGGGGTGGCTATGCGAGGGAGGATCACGAGAGGGGAGGTGACCTCAGAGGAATGGACAGGTATCATCAGATAAGCCATGCTATCCCCCGTTTCCCCCATGCCTTGATGGTATATTGTGACAACCTCCTTCATCCTGCAAAAGCTGTAGTTGACAGAAATTATGAACATTCTTAACCTAGTAAAACAACATGTATTGAGACGAGGATGAGGACTGCCGTGAGAGAGTGTGAAGTCTAGTGTTGTGAAGAATGTGATTGGTCCAAGACTTTTGCCAGCCTGGAGGCAATTGTTTTAATCGGCTGCTGCGAGAAAGTGCAGAGACCTTCCTTTTCCAAGCTTTGGCTTGGAGACCGATGTGAGACTCAGGTTGTGGTGCAGGGCAGATTGTGCCTCAGTCCGGGATCGAACCCCAAAGGCAGGCGGAGCTGGCGAGAGAGGGAACCGACCCAAGCACTCCTGGCTGGATGGGCAGACCAGGAAGCAGACAGGACTGAGCGCTTTGGCCGCAGAGCACTGCCGGCGAGAGGAGAGGAGCAGAGGCAAGTTCCAGACCGGCCGAGTGCTGAAGCGGTGCCGGTTGAGTGTGGAAACACCAGATGAAGAAGAAGGAAGTTGCGGCAGGAACTGGAAGCCAGGACGGGCTTCATTCCGGGGCACGCTCTGTGCCACTGACTAGGGAAAGCCGCTTGAGTCCAGCGGATACATAGGCGAGTGCCCAAATGTGTACGACTGGAGTGGAAGAGCGCATGTGATGTCGGCAAACTGAGGGGAGAAGGGGATGCCGACACTGAGGCAAAGAGAACCTGAAAGAGTGAATTAGTTGCTAAGAGTGGGGAAGAGAGTAATCCTCTTTGGAATCTGTGTCATCTTCATCATCACACTACTTGGCCATAAAGTAACTTGGGGAAAGAGAATCATAAGGAAGACTCATACCCTTAACATGTGAATCATATTAAATGTGGAAAAAGGCCTGGGGAAGGGAGTCATTTCCCTTGGAGTGAATTGTAACACAAGAGGAGGGAGTGATCCTCTTGGGCTATCAAGAACTTGATTATTCTTTGAACTTTTGTTTTTGTGGAGAGATTCCTGGGGAAGGAGTTATTCCCTTTGGAACTGAAAATTATCCATTTGGAACTTTTGTTGAACATTTGCCCTCTTTCTAAGCCAAAGACCATACCCTTCACACCTTAGAGTTAGTTTTAGAATGAAAAGGCTAAGATAGGATTTCAGACAGAGGACATTTTTGCTTTGGACATCTTAACACTTAACAGATCCTTAGTTTTGGTTGAGGTAAGGAAATACCTTTTAGATTAGTGATAGTGAGGCATTGTCTAACACCTTTATTTTTTCATAAAGGTTTATGCCAATCACTATGTGGCCTCTGTGTCCGCGTCTCATTCCTGGCTCCTCACAGAGAACAGTCGAGGATAAAGAGGTGATTAGAGGAGATGCCTGCAGGCTTGCAGAGGGGAATATTAAAGGTGGAGCTTGGAGACTGACCACATGATGGAGAGAATAGCCTTCCAAGAAGGGGCTGAGATAGAGGAGAATAAGCATGTAGCCTATATCCCTCACAAGGGAGAGTTAAGGAAGGGTAGAGGTACGAGCATGTGGTGGAACACCAAGGTGGTGCAGGAGAGGTTAAATGAAGAGCGAAGTGGAGAAACAGAATGAAGCCCCCTTACGTATGAGATATATTGACTCATCAAGGAGGCAGAAACAGCCTGTAGATAGACTTAAATTGCCAACCTCCGAGTGGCAGCTTTGGTGCTTTGCCAGGCATCAAGCCCTACCTTTAGCTGCTTGTCAGGCCTAACATGCCTGAACACTGGGACCTGGAGATCCAGTAGAAGTGGTTTCTCAAGAATCCAGGACAAAATGCAGGTGATCTTTGAGGAGTAGAGGACCTGTACATCTGGATGTTTATAGTAAAGAAAGAAGGGTGTTGACACTCAAACCCCCAAGACTGAGTGGCTGAGACTACTTTGGCAAATAACAGCTAGGTGAAGTCTTATAAATATTAGAGACTTTTCTTTTGGTTTTCTCCTTCATGTTAAGACACCTGGTAATCGGTTTACATTTCTGTCGTCTCATCATTAATAACAACCCCCTAATAAACCAGTGAATTATTTTTAACCCTACTTCTGTGCCCACTTGTGTTAATCCTACTCAGCGTCACAAAGGATGGTGTTCAGGAGTGTGGTCAATGGGAGCACACCATGATATCCCTCCGCCCCCTGCCATATTGAATGTGGTCAGAGCCACCAAGACTGCAAAGTTCCAAAAACGCTGCCCAGGTCCGACTGGATTCGACTTATAAGGTGAGGCTGAAATAGCTATCCCGCCAGGGGTTAGGCCCTCATTCCATGTGCCCGAGGTTCCTGCTTCCTAATAGAACCTGTGGGCGGATAGAAGCAAAGTATAGGTTAACTGTGAAATATTGCTTGAATGTGGGCACTGGAATTGCACATGAAGAGTGTAGGTGTATAGTCTGTATACTCCTCAATGACGTTAAGGAGGTATACGTGGTACAAAAAGAGGACCCAATGGCTCAAATGGTGTGTGAATATTCTAACCCAGATCTGGAGGAAGTTCTAGTTGAGGGGAAAGAGAGCAAGCGGGAAAAGGGATTGATTTCATCTTTCCCTAATTTTGAGAAGAGGCCAAAGTTTCAACCGACTGGCCCCCTTCCTCTTTGTTCTAGCTCAGCATAATGATTGATTCGCTTATTTTTTGTGATGAATTTACTCTATTATTACTAGTTGTTGGTTTGTTAGGGGACGGATTTCTAGCGAGAAATTCTAAAGATTAGCGCTACTATTTTGCTATGTCAAACCTTTTTTTTTTTTTTCCTGTTCTCTCATTTTGATCTACTTTTTTATTCTTTTTACTTGTCGGATTCCTTTTTATGATTTTTTTTTTATGTGTTTATTTTAAACAGGATATAATGATACAAGCTTGATCAATCATGACATGTGGCATGAAAACAATACAATCGGTCGCCCTTCCCTCCCCTCCCCCAGGTCTTAAGGTCCCTCTTCCCGTCCCCGCTGAGGATCATCATCTTGTAAAGTTCTCCTGGCTAGTTGGGACTTGTATGTCAAGGCCGGAAAGTTCTAGTCAAAGTCTAAAACCGGGCCCCAAATGTTCTCAAAGCGGTGTAGATGGCCTGCCCCGGCAGCTGTCACCCTCTCAGCGATCAGGAAGTCCCAGACTTTCATCCACCAAAAAGGCATCAGAGGGCCTTCTGCGGTTTTCCAAGTGCGGGCTATTACATTCCTGCCCGCCAGTAGGCATTGGGATAGTAGTTTGGCTTTGGGTCCGGATCTTGGGTAGATTCTGGGGATTGGCGCTCCAAGAAGAATAGGTTTGGTTTCTAGGGGCAGCCGCACCTGAGTAATGTCTGCAATCGTTCCTAGGCATTGTTTCCAAAAGGCCTGGGCCTTTGGGCAGGACCACCACATATGAAAAAAGGAACCTATTTGGCCACATTGCCTCCAGCAGTTCGGGTCAAGTGTGGGATTCATATGGTGAAGTCTTAGTGAAGTCTTAGTGGAGGGTAATACCAGCGAAGGAGGATCTTGTAGGCGCATTCTCTGTTTGTGATGCAAGATGAGGAGGTATGGGCCCGAGACCAAATGTCAACCCATAGCTGGTCCTCGATTGGGTGGCCCAGGTCCGCTTCCCATTGGGCCATATACCGGGTCTTGGAGGTTAAAAAGTCAGTTTGGCGGCGTTTGTATAGAATAGAGATTCTCCCACGGGCTCGGAGGTCATTCAGGGTCAGTTCGGTAGCTGTGGGGGGGCAGGTGGCTGCCTGGCGGGTTTGTGGGTGGGAGCACCAGTGGCGCAGCTGGATGTATGTGAATCTGTCCTGTTCCTGGAGTTGAAAGAGTTCTATGCATCGCTCAAAGGTGCAGGAATGTCCCCCTTCGAAGAGTTGTCCCAGGGTCTCGAGGCCTCCCGCAATCCAGGATCCAAAGTTCTGGGTGGACAAACCAGGAGAGAAAGTTGGGTTCAGAAACACCAGGGAGGAGGGGCTGAGTACCACCGAGGTCTTTTTTTGTTTCAGCGCTTTGTCCCAGACAGCAATGGTATGTTTGGTGGTTGCCAAGAGATCCCGCCACCGTCGGCGCTCTGAGGGAGGGACATGTGGGAGAAAGCGTAGCAGAAGAGGTAGTTGCGCCTGTTCGAGATCCACCCATCTAGGGCGGTTGGTGAGTATTTGCCATGATGGAATGCAGGCCAGCTGGGCCACCATCTGGTATTTTTGTAGATCTGGGACTCCGAGGCCACCGATCTTTGCGTTGCCTAGCATCGTGGTCCTAGGGATTCTGGCTTTCTTCCCCTTCCAAATAAACCACAGCATTTTCCTCTGTAGGTTTTGAAGAGCAGGCGCCGGGATTGGTACCGGAAGTGAAGAACAAGTGTACAGGAATCTTGGTAGCAAGTTCATTTTACAGGCCGTAATGCGGCCCATTAATGAGATCTCTTGTGCCGCCCACCGCTTTAGGTCCGCCTCGAGGTCTGTGAATAGTGGGGGAAAGTTTGCTCAATAGACATCCTTAGGGTTAGCTGGGATCTGGACTCCTAGATAACTGATTCCCCTGGTCGTCCACTGTATTGGGCATAGCAGGGTTAGGGTCTCCCGGTCCTCCCGGGACAGACCCACTCCCATAGCAGCAGATTTCCGGAAGTTAATGGCAAAGCCCGTGACCTTCCCATAGCTCTCTTTCTCAGCCAGGGCCTGGGGGAGGGAAGTACGGGGTTCCGTGATGGTTAGCAGGACGTCGTCTGCGTAGAGGGCCAGTTTGTGGTGCGCTGCGCCCGACTGGAAGCCTTTGATCGCAGGGTTCAGTCTGATCTGTTGAGCGAACGGTTCCACGATTAGTGCGAAGAGGAGTGGCGACAGTGGACATCCTTGCCTGGCTCTGCAGGTTAAGCTGATGGGGGCGGAGAGGGTGCCATTAACTCTGAGAGGGGTTTTGGGTGCTCTATAGTTAGCCAGAGTCATGGTGCAGAATTCCGGGCCAAAGCCAAAGGCCTCGAGAGTGAGCCTCATAAAGTTCCAATCCACCTTGTCGAATGCCTTAATTGCATCTAGGGCCAGAAGCACCAACTCCCGGGAGTCTCGGGAGGCAAGCTCCACCAGGTCCAAGGCTCTTTGAATGTTATCAGCTGTTGAGCGGTATTTGAGGAAGCCACTCTGGTAAGCGCCGATTATTTCCGGCAAGATCTGGGACAGGCGAGTTGCTAAAATGTTGGAGTATATGTTAGCATCTATGTTAAGTAGGGCAATAGGTCTGTATGATGCAGGGTTCTTCAGGTCACCGCCGGGTTTGGGCAACAAGACTGTGATTGACTCTTGCATAGATGGGGTTATAGTGCCCGTGGTCCTGAATGAGTTAAACAGCTGTACCAGAGGTGACAAGAGTTGAGGTTTGAAAACTTTGTAAAATCTGGTCGTATAGCCGTCCGGGCCAGGAGCTCGGGATTTAAGGGCTTTTATCGCCTCATCCACTTCCTCGTCGGTAATTGGCGCCTCCAACGAGTCACGAGCTGCGTTTTCCAGTCGGGGGAGCGCCGCCCTCTGCAGGTTTTCCCTCTGTTCTTTTATGTCTCGCGTCGGGGCGATCATCACCTGGGTCAGGTGGGCCGTTGCGAGCCGTAGCTTGTCGTGGTCCGCGTATTGAGTCTTGCCCACGATCTTGTTTTTTCTCTTTGCCTTGGCAAGTTTGGCCACCAATAGCCTATTCGCCTTATTGTTTTTAGCATAGTAAAACTGTTTGGCTTTCGCCATTTGGTGGGCAGTATGCTCAGCATAATGGCCTCGAAACAGATCCTCCTTAAGGCATTGGCAAACTTGTCGTGTATGCCTTTGGTAGGCCACCCCTCTGGCAATCAGTTCCCCCCGCACCACTGCCTTCATCGCGTCCCAGTTGTTGGCTAGGGAGGTGTCCCCGCTAGGGTTTTCCTTAAAAAAATGGTTAATCGTGGTTGCAATCGCATCTCTGAGTGGCATCTCATTAAGGATAGGGTCATATAGCGTCCATCTACGCCGTTGGGGATCAGGGGGTCCCTGCACTTGAATTTCCAGGGTCACCGGGGCGTGGTCGGACAGAATTCTGGAGCCTATAATCACATCGTTGGTAAAGGTGAAGATTTTCGGAGATACTAGATCTATCCTGGAAAACGTCCGGTGAACATAAGAATAGAAGAAGAAGTCTTTTTCAGACGGTTGGAGTACCCTCCACGAGTCCACTACCCCTAAAGTTCTAAATAATTGCAGGAGAGCTAGCGCTGTGGTGAGGTCCCCGGCGGAGGGTGGATGTGACTTGTCTTTCACGGGGTCCGCAACCCCATTGAAGTCGCCGCCAATCACTATCTGGCCCTCCAAGAAGGGGGAGAGAGAGTTTTACTCAGCGATTCATAGAAAGGCGCCTGGCCAGAGTTTGGCGCGTACACTGAGACTATGGAGTATAGTTGTCCCAACCGCAGACACTTCACTGCTATGTATCGCCCCTCCGGGCAGCTTATGGAGTCCAGTATCTGAGGGTTCAGCCCCTTTCGAAATAGGATTGCCGTGCCACCCCGCTCGGAGTTCCCAGACGCAAAGAATTGCTTCGGGGACTCACAGGAGCATAGGCGTCCCAGGTCTGCCGGCAGTAGGTGAGTTTCCTGTGGCATGGCTACTGCAGCAGTGTCATTCTGGAGTTTTTGTAAGATTGATTTGCGTTTAGCTGGTGAATTCAGTCCCTTGACATTCAGGGAGACGAACTTCAGAGTCTGATGTTACGGGGCAAGATCTCAGGTTGCTGACAAGTTCTGAGGAAGGGGGGGGTGCAGAAGGGTCAGCCATCATGTCGTGGGATATGTGACCATTTATTATCCTCCCTTTGGGGTTTTTGCATGGACCGCCAACGGGAAGTCCAAGGTTTAAATGGGGACGGCGGACCCTTTACGGGTTCAAAACCTCCCTGGCCAACGGGGCCATATAATTGTGTGTAGCCAACATGGCTAAAAGTACAAACAGTCTTGGTGGAACGCTCCAAGGACTCAAAGGTGGATTGTGTCTTGGAGCTGGGCATGGACCGTGGGGGAGGCCCGCTGCATCAGAGATGGGATTCGTCTGTGTTCCTGTGAGTGATGGTTGGCTCCAGGGCGCTGGAGCGCAATGAGGAAGACACCAGAGAAGGCGATCCGGCGCTATGTGCTGGAGGGGCCAGGGACGCTTACCCGGTCTCCCGCTATACGTGAATTTTGTTCCCCAGAGCGTCCTCCAGAACGCCACCGGGAACACCAGCTGGGGAAGGCAGCAAAGACAAGGCAGCAAATCCCTCGGGGCTGGAGTAGCTCAGGCGCATTCAGGGGGGAGTGTTGATGGTGGGGAGCCATCGCCATTGAGCGGCCCCACTAAGCCGCAGGCTTCTCCTCTGTTGTCATCGATGGGGATCGAGGTCCTATCTGCCATCTTTAATTACGCAGCGGAGGGGCCGCGAGGCAAAGGCAGCTCAATCTTGCCCGCTACGAGGTCTCTGGCCCCCATCAGCATGCCAGCAGAGCCCTGGACCTTCCTACGCTGCCACAGGCAATCAGGCAATCAGACACTCTGTAGAAGCCATAATAAAAAGCGGATGCAGTGGGCGTCTCACGGAGGCCATCAGGGGAGCGACTGCATCGCCAGCGCTCCAGGCCACGCCCCCCCTTTTATGATTTTTATAGATTTTATCTATATACCCGGCTTGCTTCCATCAGCGCAGCTTTGCATGCCTGGATTCTATATACATATATATATATATATATATATATATATATATATATATATATATATATATATATATATACATATATATATATATATATATATATACATGTATATATATATATATATATATACATGTATATATATATATATATATATATATATATATATATATTTTTTTTTTTTTTTTCCAGACTTGTTCGTATACAGCGGTAATCTATTTAGGGTTGCTTGTTGCATTTAATTTGCATTTAATTTAATTGTATTTTATGTTCGCTGTATAGAGCAATCGACTGGCCACCTATATCTCCACCTCTGATTTGATAAACGTCTGCTGGCAATGAGCAAACCACTTTCTTGATACCTGTGACTATTCCATTTTGCATTAACGTTTGGGCTGCATGGAATGACAGTGCATTTTTATTGAATGATGGGTCCTATCGGGCAGTCTCACCAGTATTATACAGGAGCATATTTAGGTGACTTTGTGGTGTAGAGGAAGGCCTGTTCGGAGCAAATGCACCACAGACACCAAATCTATGGAAATGTCACCTGGCCTTTCCTTCGCTGACATACCTGGGGTTCTGAGTGGGGAAAGGTACTGGACAACATGAGGAGAACAGGGTCGGACTGGGACAAGAAATAGGCCCGGTCACCCAAAAAAAGTAGCCCACCCCTCGCCTCACGACCCTTGACCTCTGATGACATCACCGGAAGTCATGTCATTTGACCCCACCCCAAAGTGACATCCCGGGAAGCGATGAAACACGACGTTTCACCCCTTGACAAAACCGGAAGTGTCATTAAATAGCATAGTTCCTAAGTACACTAAATTACTGTGAATCCAATCAGACATCCAAGGCCAAAAGTTAATGTTATTGTGGGAAAAAGAACTTCCGAATTGCTCTTAAAGTTTTGTAAAAATTGCTGTGCAATTAAATCAAATAAAAAATGTTTTTTTTTTAAATTGTTACTGTATAGCACTTACGCTTAAACTCTATAGAACAGATGTGCATACAATATCACCCAACCTGTGTTGGTACTCCTTTATCGACCTAAGAAGGCGTTTTGAAGGGAAAAAAAGTGTGAAAAAAATATATATTTTTTCAATTTTTTTTTTCTTTTCCAAACTGTCGCAGGCATGGCCAGAAACTGGCCCCCACTCCCCAGAGACTATTTCGGCCTGGCCACGGGCCGAAAGGCAGAGGGGCCAATCCGACCCTGGAGGAGGATAAATCGGAAGCAGTACAAACAGTGCCAATATTGAGCCCTTTAAATGTTAAAGGTATTTGTACCGCGCACCGTCACCAACGGAATTGGTCCCCAGGCGCTCAGGCGGATCTGTAAACGATAAAGGTGGGATGGGTAAGTAAGGTGAAGAAGAGAGTAGGATAGTGAGAGGAGTGGTGTTCTGTTGGCAGCTTCAACTCAGTATACACCGGGTGCTGAGCTTTGGTGCGGGTATCGGATCGGAGTTAGTCCGTGTGTGCTGTTGTTCCGGCTTATGTGTTGTTGCAGTGGTGTGAAGTGCGTGCGGCTTGCTATGCGAGAGATGGTTGTGTGAGTTCTTTGAGTGAGATAAGTATGCAGAGGTTGAGCTTGTATTGGTTAGTGGGTTACCTGACCTTTACCATGCTAACATTCACAGTTCTGTCTGTGTGTGGCACTTGTTGGCCCTCACATTCCCATCTAGACGCGGCGCATGCCAATGTTTAGGACTCCATCCAGGTGTGGTCATGCCAACATTCACACTTTTATCTAGATGCGGAGCAGGCTAGTGTTTGGACACCCGTCCAGGTGTGGGCATGCTAACATTCACAACTCCATCTGAGCGCCACGCAGGCTGGTGTTCATAACTCTAGGTGTGGCACCTGTTAGCATTCATGTTTTTTCTAGGCGCAGGCATGTTATCCTTAAATCGATCCTATCCAGATGTGACACAGGCCAACGTCTATCTAGATGCGTCTGCCGGTCTGGATATGTTCGTCCGGTACGTAAGAATGGGAGAGTCACTTGAGGCTTTCGTCTGGTGCTAGGTATGTGGTCAGTCTCTGCAGCCTTCCTTTGTGGATATTTTCCATGATGTCTTATGCTCTGTCGAGTGGTTGGTTCTTTGGTTTGAGTGTTTGTCCAATTTGAGAGTGGTCGAGGTTGGAGTTATTTTCATCATTGTTTGAATGTCTGGGCATTCTAGTGCGTCTCTGTTTTGGTTACGCTTTGAAGAGCCATGATTTGAGGAGTTTCCTGAATGCTAGCTGGTTTGTTGTATTCCGTATATTCTTAGGTAGGTCATTCCAGGTTTTGGGTGCCTGGTGAGAGAAAGACGATCCTCCTAGTTTTTTTCTGTTGTAGGGTTTTGGTTCCAGGCGTATGTCTGTCAGGAAAGGAAGAAGGCGATGGATATGGCAGGGGAAATGTGCACAAAATACACAGTAAACAACCTTGAATATAACAACATGCATTCAATACCCAAGACTCGTGTATACCACTATATGAAAAGGAATGTAGGGTAAGCACTTAGAACCTCCTTATGACTGAAAGGAAAGTCGGCAAACTCCTTACCCACTATCCTATTACAGATACTGACAGCGCTAAGCCCACGTAGAGGGAAAGCAGGGACAGAATCTGTAAGCTGACACTCTAGACGGTACTGAATAAAGAATTTGGAAACAGTACTCACAAGGACCGGAATGACCACATGAATGCCAGTACTCACGAAGACCGGAAAGACCACTTGGATGACCGTATTCACGAGGACCGGAAAGACCACTCAAAAGTCAGTACTAACCCACAACCCTGTAAATCAAACAAGAACCCAGAAGGCAGTAAAGGCAAAGAGTGAGGATGACTAAATACCTAAACCCAAGTCAAGAGGCAAGAAGGAATAGTACAGTGTGGAAAACAAAAGATAATCACACAGGAGCTAGTTACAACAGCTTCCCACACCTAATAATAAAATAGGAAATAAATGTAAAAGTGTAAAGGAAAACATGGCATGGATCCCAATAGAAGGTAAGGATCAGGAGCAGTGAAAACGATATCAAAAGGGAAACTTTCCCACCCATCCAAGGTGAGAAGGCAGGAAACTAAACCTGCAAAGGAAAGATTAATGCAACAAGTCTTTCAGTAGCAAAGGACAATTTCTAGGAAATAGTGAACACAGGCAATTGGGCTGCAGCAAAAGGAAAGCTCAGAGAAAGGCTGCCTGCAGACAGAGAAAGGGAGAAAGAGATTTCCAGAAGGCAGAAATCAATTAGGCATACAAATACGAATTCCAGGACAAGGAACAAGAAACACTAACTAGAAACTGGGCACAAAAACTAGGAACCAGGAACAAGGGACCAGTCAAGACAGGAACGCTGCAACAATGACCAGCGCTGGACTGAAGCAGACTGAGGCTTTTAAAGCTGCTTAACGAGCACACCCCTCAGGCGTGTCGCCTGCTGCACCTGCAGCCACAGGTGTTGCCTATCCTCCACCCAGCCTTGTCCTGCAAGGGAGGAGGTGAGGCAGTGAGCCAGGCATTCTGGGAAGCATAGTCATTTGATTAAAGCAGCAGTAGCATGCTGGCTGCCAAAAACCTGGAATGGATCCGGAAGGGAAGTAATTTGGGAAATAAGGTTTTAGCGCTCCCAATTCATCAGGACACTGTAGCATAAGGTTTGGAGGAAATGTCCAGTAGGGAAGAAACCCCAAAACATGCCCCCAAGTGGCGGGAACGGGAGCGAAGGGAGCGAGTCGTGACAATGTCTGTGCTTGATCTTTGTGTTCTTGTCGGTTGGTGTAGGCGTAGTTTGTCGCTTAGGAATTCTGCGCCTTGTTTGTGTATTGCTCTGTGCGTGATGCACATGGCCTTGAACTTTATTCGTTGTTTCAGTGGTAGCCAGTGTAGTATTTTTAGCGTGGGTGTGATGTGTATCCTTTTGCGATATTACCAACTTTATATCCTGCACTTTTCAACTCTGGGTGGACCATTCAGAGATGTATTCAAAGGAATCCAATTTAGCACTTTTGTCTTGACTAACAGATAGCAGCTAGCCTTCAAACTGTTGAAGAACTTGCTTTGCCATCCACCAATCTTCATAATGCCACATTTTAGCCAGATATCTGTTCTGCCGACTGATGCCTGCAGGGCTGGGTTTGGGGCTGTTCTGTCCCAAGAAAAGAACTACTGAGAGCAACCCATTCTTTAAATAAGATGTAAACTCTTACTGAGAGAAAGAAACTATGCAGTACTGGACTTGAGTGTCCGGTTAAAAGTATTTAATGATGGGCCGAAAAGATGTACTTTAATCATGCATCGTTTACTTGGCTTGCTAGGAATGCAGACACACAAGCTCGAGTTCTATGAGGGTTCTTGGCACGGAAGTCATATCAGTTCCCTGCCTGATGGGCAGAAAGTGGGGAGACCAACAGAACTGGATGCCGCCACCCTGTATGATGCTGAGTTTGGAGGCTATGTGGGGAGGGTCCTATGGTCTACTCCTCCTTTCCCGGAGTTGCTCGTTGGGGGCTTGCCACAATGAGCAAGAATATGGCCCTCTTCCTATACAGATAAACCCCTGTGTTGACTGACAAGAGAATTTCAGGTGTAGTTTTATCAGATGATTGTTGAAACCCGGTGTAGATAGAGAATTTGAGGCTGGGGCTAGAGGAGGAGGGACATGGTGAACCACAGATTACCCCATCTGCCCACAGGCTCAGGTGTGGGATTCACCACAGTAATAAGAGTTACTGTCCTCAGAAGTTAAACACTCTGAGAATGTAACCAGTAGTATTTTGGAGACAATTATTTAACCAGACCCAGTAGCACTTTTGTACAACTGCACTTCTCAGTTAGTCTGCAGAACCCAGAAGAAACATTGCCAGCAAGCAAACATACAGAATCTGTCTTCTGAACCACAGGAATGAACATAGCTGTGGTTGGTAACTTGCAGCATTTTCTGCTGCCATAGAAAATGCTCTGCAAAATAAAATCCAAGATGGCTTTATTAAGACTGGCCACATCACTACTTATTGAAACCATTCTACAATTAACATGCCTGAACCTGAAATAAAATGCTTAGTTAAAATGCACCAATCCAGGGAAGGAACATACACAGGTTTGCAGGGGATTCCAGTTGCACTTGGGCTGCATAAGAAGAGACTTGAACATTGATTGAATTCTGGATAATGAAGTTCAGTTCTTGGGCCAAGCTGAAAGCATGATTAGAAAGAGAAAATTCTATAGAAAGCTAAGTGCAGAGACTTGAACATTGATTGCATGCTGGCTTGAGAATGGTTCGCTAGGCCAGGTCTAGCAGAGAAAGGAGGGTTTTTAGTATAACACAAGCTGGGAAACCAAGTATCCGCAAAGACCAAAGTCAGAATGGTCAAAGGCTAGTACACATTTGTAAACCAAGTCTAATTTAAAAGTATGGTCAAAGTGTTAGCAAAGCCTGAATGCATGCTGTTAAACAAAGTTTCATCCAAAACCAGAGTAAAGCTGATATCTCAGACGAGTGCACGTTGGAACAAAGTCTTAATAAAAGTCCTGAATATAGGCTAAATAGAGGTAGCACAGATTGATAACATCATAAGAGTCATTGTAAGACCCAAGGATAAAAAGAAACCAAGCTCTAAGGATCTTTGACAAAATTCAATGCATGCCGAAAAACTAAGTCTGATCCAATAATGGAACATTTGAAACAATCCAGCTCCATAAAGGTCAAGACGAGGAAAGGTCTATGAGGATGCCATTCCGCATGTTGGCCAATAACCAAAGGTAAAAGAAATATTTGACTATTTAAACCTGTGAGAGTTAGTGAAACAAAGGCGGAACTGTTTTGGGGGAAGGCCAACAAGACTTAGGAGGAAAAGGGCAAATTAACAGAGTTAGTAGTTACTATTTGATATGCAGGCTAAAAAACAAGATACTAGAAAATGCACTGGAAAAGCCTTACCAGAAACAGTTATTGGATCATGGGGCAGGCTGGAAACTGAGGAATGTTGGCACTGTCTTGGATCCTAAGGAAAGAGACTGATAACTCTGCAGGAAAAACACTTCTTTGTTTGTAGTAATTCTTACATCACCTTAAAACCTAACATTCGAGTTCAGAACTTTTATTGACGGCATGACCAGTCATAGCTAGTGCTGCCTTGGAAAAAGTGCTACAATTTCCAAACCCAGACATAACCTGCTTGT
This sequence comes from Ambystoma mexicanum, assembly GCF_040938575.1. Taxonomy (NCBI): domain Eukaryota; kingdom Metazoa; phylum Chordata; class Amphibia; order Caudata; family Ambystomatidae; genus Ambystoma; species Ambystoma mexicanum. The sequence continues at coordinate 1,076,107,618 of NC_090933.1, read as the reverse complement.
GCCTGATGTCTGGATTCAAGTCTTAATCCACACACAAAGGGCCTCCCTTTGGAACAGCCTCCCGGCCACCTTGAAACTTGAGGAGGACCATCTCTGGTTCCGGAAGCACCTCAAGACCTACCTCTTCGCTTCTGCCTTTGCCCTTCTTCTCCCCTGCTGATCTGTTTTCTCTCTTGGCACTGTGCCTCTGGCAACCCTCTGTCCTTTGGGCCCAGATACCGGCTCACCCTGCCTTCCTCCTGCACTGCCTCCGGGCCACCCCTTGCACTGGGATCTGTATCTGTACCCATACAGCCCCCCACTTTTCTTCTGCACTTATCAGATATACCCCACCTGACTAATAATGCACTTGCCGGCTGCACTACCACTTTTCATTGCCTGTATTTATTTATTTATTTCACGTATTATTTATTCTGTTCTCTCCTCTGTTCTGCACTTCCTACTTCTCCCCCTTCCACGCTCTTCCCCCTTTTCCATGCACATCCGCATTCTTAATGTCATTGGGCTTAGTAAGATTGTTGTTTTTTTCTCCCTTGTTCCTCTCCCTTTGCTTGGTCGCGCTATGAAACACTTGTGTACGAGCGCAATATAAATAAAATATCATATATCACAAGAGATAACCTGAGAGAAGGCCAGCGTAAGTTGAATGAGTCAGCCACCCAATCAGTAAAGCAGCCACATTCACCTTTAATTTTTTTCAGACAATCCTTTGGTTCCCAATCTCCATCCTTACCTTGGCAAACTTGTGGACGAGTCCCTAAGCACAAAAGATTCCCATCCAAGGAGGAATCCTGAAGAGCCTTTGCTGATCTCTTGAGTTTTCTGAGAACTGTTATGACCGCAAAGCAGAACCTGGTATCTGCAGACACTGGCCTTCTGCTAACCAGACAGAACTCAGGAGTCTGTGATAGTGTGTGCTGACCACGAGCTGAATAGTAAGCACATCCTTATGGATTCTATCCTGCCAAGGAAGCCTTGATGCCCAGTCCCTGTGCAGACTTGTCACAAAGTACAACAGGCACCATACTCACAGAGCCCTGGCAACCAACAGAGCCAAGTGCCTGTCATTGCTATCTAAAGTTAAGAACCAAGCTACAACCCAGAAGAAGCCCAGAAGTACAGAGCGGACTCCGAGGTGTCAATTTCATGCCTGAATTTACTCTACTGGACATCATCTGCAGCTGCCAGAGGCAGAGCTACATTTTCAATAAACTGGACAGCTGAGCAAAAAACCTAGCTCCAGCAGTTTTCTCTTCACCAAAGCAGGATCACCACTGGCTCCGCCTAACAAAAAAGGGAACCCACAAGGGAATGTTGATTGTGTATAATGTATTGCACCGCGTCACTCTTATTTATATCTAACAATCATTTTAGAACATACCAATAAGAGGCAGCTACTTTGTTTGGGCGGAAGGGCGCTGCCCCCTTTGTTTTAGTGCTAGGTGAAAGATGTACGTTTTGGTTAAAAAAAAAACATATTTTACCTAGCATTAACAAGCCTAGAGCTCTGCAGTCCCTGAAGCCATGTGAGGCAGGCACAGGGTGCCATCATGTGCATGTATGCCTTTTGGCCAGGCTGGGCAGGATACTGGTGGTAGCCTTTGCAGGGGCGCATCCCACGCAAAGAAAACTGCGTTTGTGTTTTTGCGCTGTGACTGAAGGGGTCCATGTAGCTTGCGTAGTGTTCAGGGGTGTTGCTAGGTCTGGAAAAGATCCGGGGCTATGATAATTTTGGGACTGTTGGGACTAGGGGCTAGCTAACCTTTTTGGTTGTAACCCCTGAGCTTCTATTCGGAGCTACAACTGAAAGACCTGGGGCTATAGCCCCCTGAGCCCCATGCTCCTAGCAACGCCTCTGGTAGAGTTTAAGATTAGATGCTGCAGGGGCATCGGAAGTCTGGCCTCTGCTGCCTCTGAAACCTCTGCGCAAACATTGGAACTATGACCCGGAATCCATGGCTTCAGCAAGCTAGGTCTGTTGTCAACCATGCTCTCAATCACATCCATTGGCAGTTTTATGAGCCATTGGAATTTGAAAACGTAATGTGCTGGGGTGGGTCGCTGATGCTGAGCATGACCTTAATCAGGAAGGCTACGTCATATCATATCCACGGACCACGTGAGTTAAGAATGCCCTTTTTGTTGTTGTAAAGAAAACAATTATTAAATGCATTACGTAGGATGTTTTTTATGTTGGAGGCGCGGCTGGTTACCGGCACTCCGGGCCGAAGTAGGGAGGACCCGGAGCCGGTATGTGGAGCACGCTCTGCACCACATAAATAGACATCCATATGGGTTGTGGGTTAGCCCACTTCTGCACTTCTGTTGTCGGGGGTGCCGTGTGGTGTTTAATAGACATCACCACGTTTGCGTGGTGACGTCTACATAACATTCCTCTTCTTTCCCGTTAATTAAACAAATACAAAACCTACACACAAACTTTCTCAGTTCACCAAAAAAGTCCTTGTTAGCGCCCATAGTAACTTAGTTTGTCTGGAGGCCTCAGCGCCACCCTCAGGTGGTCCCGGCCGTGCTGCCAGCCCGCTGGATCCGGGGTAGGGATGACTGGCTGTGTCTTCTTTTGTTGTTAGGCCAGACTGTCTGTGTTGGCTGGTCTGGGGGAATGGTGCCACCCCCTTCTTGGTTTGGGTATTCTACGTTGGTTGGGCTGGTGGATTGGTGCCATCCTGCTTCTTGGCTCAGACCCATCACCGTCATCTCTCACTATGCATGTTTCCTTTCTGTTTGTTTGATCTCGCTCCTCTCTCCATAATGTCCGGGGAACTTTCTTGAACCAAGATGCATTCTTGGTGATTGACTGCCCTTTTCGGCTTGCAGTGATCATGGTAACTTTTCGTTCAGTGAGTGTCCAGTGCTCGTCTCAAACGGACTCGCCAGCTTGGTCCTTGATGGGTTCTGGAGGACCAACACCTGATCACCGACTTTGGTGTGTGACTTCCTGGCTGGTCGTTTGCTGCTCATATGCTCGTTAGGTCTGACTTTTTTGTCACATGTCCTTTGCTTGTTGACAGATTTTCCCTTGTTGTGGCGATGGTGAAGTATGGAGGACCATATTATTGTTCTGAACCTGTCAGCCGGTGGGGTGTTAGTTGACACGTGTGGTGTCAGCCGATAGTTTCGGAGAAATCGGTATAATTTGAATTCCCATGGGGCTGCTTAGGCCTTCGCGATCCTGAGGACCGTGTTAATAGTTCTCATAAAACGTTCTGCATCGCCATTTGCCTGGGGCCAACACGGTGGGATGAGGTGGTGAGTGATTTGAAGATCGTCCTTGTACTTTGTGAAATCGGCCCCTTAGAATGGTGACCCATTGTCACTTTTCAGATGTTTGGGTAGCGTGTGTGTCGCAAATATTTTTATAGGGCTGGTAAAACGGCCTCTGCTGCCGTTGCATGGACTATTTACACCTCTGGGTATTGGGAATGTAATTTGACGGCGACCAGGAGGTGGGTCTCCTCTTGTACTAGGCAGAAATACATACTCACTGATTCCCAGCATGATGTGCTTCTCTGTGTGGATTGGATTGGTTCGGGTAGAGGTGGGTGCTCCAATGGTCAAAAACGGGAAGCATGATGCAATGACTGCCTCGACTTTGGTGTCGATCTGTGGGAGCCACATCAGAGCTCTGATCCTTGCTTTGGTCCCAACTATGCCTTGATGGCCTTTGTGTGCTAGTGCTATTATTCTTTCCTGCAGCTTGGGTGGTATCTGGATGCAAGTTCCTCTCAGGATGAGGCATTCGTCTGTGAGGGACAGCTCATGGCGGACAGTGAAAACCCCTGACAGGAAGTCTTTGCCTCTGAGGTGGCCTTGTGATTGTTCTGAAGAAAAGAGTGCCACAGCCCCCTCTAGGATGGCGTTCTTTGTCAGGCTACAACCTTGATCGCTGTTCATGACTTCTACCAATTTGGATGTGCTCACTGCTTTCGGTTTGGTCGCCTCCACAATCAGGCATATGTGTTCTTCAGTTTCTGTGGATTCCAAAATGTCAGCCGCATTAGCGGATCGTGGGTGTCTAGATATGAAAATACACAGGGTTGTCTGCTCCTGGTTTGTACACGAGGTTGAATTTGTACTGTTGCTGTCGAAGCAACCATTTTCCGACTCATGCTGTGGGGGTGTGGTGCCGAGTGTGTAAAGATTCCAAGATTACCAGTCTGTGGTCCGTGACCGTCTTAAATTTCCGTTCCTACAGTTATAGATGAGAGTGGCTGCACCCCCACAGAACGCCAATGGCTTCCTTTGCGATGTGTGAGTACCATTGTTCTGTGTGAGTGAGGGCTCTGGATGCTTAGGCCACTGGTCGAGTTTCTCCCGTCGGGGTGTTTTGGACCAGTACTGCCCCTAGACCCACTATGCTCGCATTCACTACAGTTCTGTGTGCAAATGGGTGTCGTAGTCGGCCATTGTAATACTGGCTGGTAGTGGGTCTTTAATATTGTCGAATGCTTCTTTACACGATCTGTACCACTCCCATTTTGTGTCTGATTTGGTTAGGGCCCACAGTGGTTCTGACGGCATGGCTAGGTTGTTGATGAACCTCCCGCAGTACGTAGCCATCCCCAAAAAACTGAAGACTTCTGTGGGTGTCGTGGGTGGCACAGCTTCCTTGATGACAGCTACGTTGAGCGGGTCCGCTGACACTCCCTTGCTGTTCAATACATTTGCGAAAAATGTTAATTCCTCTTTAAGGAACTCGCATTTGTCCTTGTGTATGGTCAAAACGGTTTTCTCCAACCTGTTGAGGACTGCTGCCAACCTAGCCACATGCTCTTCGTTGTCCTTGGCGTGTACCAGAGTGTCATCACTGACATTGAGGACTCCGGGGAGGTCTTGTAGGACAGCGTGTATGGTTTGTTGGAATACCTCTGCCATGGACGAGATTCCAAAGTTTAATCGCTTGTGTCTCCTCAGTCCTATATATCTCAAGTCCTTATGTAGCTTGACCTGGTGATAGCTCACCTTTTAGGTCTATTTTGGAGAATCCTTTGGACCCGTGAGGTCTGTGATTATTTCCAGTGTTGGAGGGATATGTCTCCCCCGGATGATGGCCGTGTTGGGAAGAGGCATGTCTATGGATATTCAGATTTTCCCTGGTTGCTTGGGTTTCTTTGTTACTACCATTTTGGAGAGCCATGGCGTCAGTCCTGTTATCTCCTCTATTATTCTGGCTTTCTCCAGGTCATGTATTTCTTTGGCTACTAAGTCCCGCATGTGGAAAAGTGTTCTCCGGTGTCGTACTGCTTGTGGCTGTATGGTCGTGTCGATATGCAGCTTCATCAACTTGCCTTTCAGACACTCGATCCCCTCGAATAGCTTAGGGTGATTTGACAGGAGTTCTCAGATTTTGTTGTCTTCTTGAGATGTCGCAGATAAACTTGATCAGTCCTATATCCTCTGCTGGGTCCCAACTGAGTAAGCATTCGATACCTGCATCTAAGACGTATATCTTTGATTGGTTCATCGGTCCCACAACCCTGCTGAGTGTGGTTCGAAATCACCCAACCACTGGGAGGGGTTTCCTGCTGCCATATGCGTAACTCTGTGTGTCAGTGACCTTCAGTATTGGTCGGGGATTCATCATACGTAGGGTGCCAAGGGGCATCACGTTCTCTGAAGCTCCAGTGTCTATTGTCATTGTCACCTTCTGTTCCCCACTTGAATATCGCATCTGGGCCTTTTTTTCTTTTTCTTAGTTTTCTGGTCATCCTCACACAAGTGCAGAGATTAGTTGTATTTTCCCTTTCTTCTTCATGGTCTGGTGAGCCGCAATCGTTGTCATTGTCCTACTCTCTTCATCTTACGACTCAGCTGATGCGGAGTTGTTGTTCTCCACCTGCTGTGCTTTTGCTTGCTTCTTGTCCCTCTGCGTTGCTTCCCTGTTGGAGGGCGTTGGCCTGTGGGGTTGCCTGTGGATAGGCAGACCTTTGCATAGAGGTCAACGCCCCCACATGCGCTGCATGTGGTGCCCTGTGCTGGGCAGTTCCGCTTTCCGTGTCGTTGCCCACACCACCACCTGCAGTCGTTGGGGCCAGGGATTCTGGGTCGCCATCCAGACGTACGGGTGGGCCCTTGGTCCTCTCCTCATGGTGGTCAATCTATGACTGCCACAATCGTTGGAGAAGACGACAGCTGTAGTCTTTGCCGGGTCATGTTCATGTGGGCGGCTCATGCATGCAAAAGTTCCCTCTGGCGGTTGTATTCCAGGATGCGGGATACAGGAATACCTTTTTCGCTCAGTATGATTCTCCTTACTTTTTCTGAGTACATCCCTGTGATGCTGGAAATGCATTGGAGGGACAGGGCCTCCCTGTCCTTGTCCTGTAGTCATTTTTCATTTGAGTTCCTGTTTTTGGTTTGGTGCACAGACCCATAGGATACCCTTATGGCACCCATGGGTGGGGGTACAACCTTGTGCCCCTAGTGTATGTTTTTGCGCACCTGTGTGTGGCCCACAGAGCAGGGTGCGGCTGGTGGTAGCTCCATGCTGAATTTGCCAGGTGCTAGGAGTATACTCCATTGTGGGATACCAAGGCCCTGCCATTGGAATCAGTTGATTCCTGATAGGAAACAAGATGGTGTATGTGGCCTCTTGCTTTCTATTGCTGGTTACCTTGTTTTCCCAAAGTCCTGGGAAGCCCTTACTCTGTCCCTTCCCCCAACTGGCTGTTGGGTGGAAGTTCCATATATGGTGTTGTTGTGGAGCCTTCCCAGTGACTGTATGTTGTGGGTGGGTCCTGGGTGAATGGAGTGTGTGACCAATATGCACTTCTTGTTGTGGATGTCTGGTATCTGGTGTTTGACACAATGACTGAGACAACCCTGCCCGAAACTGGTATAAATGCAGTGTGTAGTGTTGAATGGCTGAGTACTTGTCCCAATGCACATTCCTTGTTGTGAGTGTCTGAGAGGGCGGAGAATGGCCTGAATGCAATGTATGCCCGATTGGCTGACTGGCTGCTGAATTCCCTTCTCAGTGATTGGTTGCCTGAGTGTGACCCAGCAGAATTAATGGGAGATCAACTAGTATATCTGGGGGCCTCTCACTGCTAGAATTCGTTCAGAAGCTGAAGTTGAAACTGATGCTTGATCTCGACAATCGAGCCTGAAGAAGATTGACTGCTGTCTCCCTTCGCCGAAATCCGAAAGCCGTCGAGACTGATCCAAGAGAGGACCTGGTTAGGCACCCTCTTCCCGTGCTCCGAGAGACCATCGAGCACTGCTAACCTTTGCCAAAGCTCCCTGGAAGTCAGACCCTCGACAGGCTGCCGACCGGAGACGGGGACCACAGAGGAGAACGAAGATAAGCACCAGACATTCCGTCCACCGTCGTTGAACAGGGTTTGCAGGTTTGCTATAACTGCTGGAGGCCCGTCGAAGCTGTGTTGCACAGAAGCGGGGACTGCTTGATGCTCTGCCATCACTGACCGGAGCCGCAACGCTCCTTTGCCTAAGACTTTTGATTCACGGACGTGCTCGCCCACCCCACCGTCCGCCTTATCCCACTGGAGAAGGCCAGGCCATCGACATGCCGAGGAGCATCCGCCGGTGGGTTTCCTGCCACCCAAAGACCGTAGAGACGCCGGACGACTCGACTCCTTTGCTGGGCCACAGTTCTTCACAAACTCTTTGCGCTCCTGAACTATCGACATCGAGGTGCCCCGCACCCCTCTTCCTTGCAGGACGTCCTCACTCCGCCGTCGACGAGCACCGCGGGGACCGAAGCTGCCGCCTCGATGCCGAGTTCATTTTCTTCGAGGGATATCGACGATCCGTGGCTCCTGCTTTAAAGGGACCCGCTCAAGAAGGATCCGTCGACGACCCGTCGTCAAACTCTGCTATTCCAGATACATTGGGGTGGTAGAAACAGTGTAGAAGGAAATAAAACTAATTGAACAATATATGGACTGGGCTTGTGATATATCTTTATTTTGCAGGTTGCCCAGGTGGGGGGATCTCCACACAGAACTGTGTCTAGTGTTAGGGGCCAGTATTCTGCCAATTGTTCTAACAACTGCTTTCCTCCTACATCTATTATGGTTACCTTTTATTAAGTGATTTGTGTGACTTTTGACCAGAGTACAGTTGATGCACTTTAAAGAAATCTGATAATAATTGTGGTACCACTTAGAACTGTATTTATTTGCCATTGTAGATTAACTGAGCACAAAGTGAGTTATTGTGTATATACCCTTGAACCTTAATTATATAAAGACTGTGTTTTAACTAATACAGTGTGTGGACATTCCTTTGTGGGGGCTTGGGGACTACACTGTACTTAAGAACCAACCTGCATCACCTCCTGAGAAGCTAGGCCTTGATTGCTCTACCATAGCTACCGAATAGAGAATCTTGGTTGGGGTCCTCTGTGCCTCTCCTCTGCCATATAGAGAGCAGGAGTACAGACACCCCCCTTCAGTCTTTACAATCTCATTAATGATTTGGCATCTGATTTCCTTGTCCGCATCTTCAAACTCACACGACAGTGCTTGTCGCCGCAGCCGGTTGTGGTATGCATCAAGGGTTTCCACCTTGTTTTGGAGTGCCGCAAAAGTTGAAACTGTCACAATCTGGGTTGTTGGGGCATGAAATGGTGCGTGAGAGTGTCTTTTGTTGTTTTATACTCCATCGGTGTCTAATGTGCGTGGGAGTGAGTTGAAGATGTGTAGCGTGTCGTCTCCAACATTCAACAACAGGTGAGACAGCATTTGCTTTGGCGTGGTAATGTCTTTGTAGTCCATAGCCATTCCAAACTCCTGGATCCATAGTGTCCATCTGGGTCCTACTGATGATGGTTCCAGGTATGGGTCAAAAGGGGCTATGGGCATGCCCAGATGTCCCTGTGCGCGTGCTGTGGGATTGGGGGCTGAATGTTGGTGCCAATCTGGCAGGAGTGGATGGGCCCGGGGTGGCAGCCATCTTCACTTATGTGGAGTGAGGTGGATGGCCACTCTTTGTTGATGGCAGATTTTCCCTTTATTTGCACTCACGTGGTCGATGTGGGTTTGTTTCTCTGTGTAGAGTGTCTCTCTCCAAAATCGTCTTTCCTTTCTTATTTCCCTGTGGATGCCTGCTCTGTATGTACAGGATGGAACCAGCTTGCTGGTGATGTGTTCCCACATGCGTGGCAGAGCCAGCATTGGCTTGTAGACCGTGCACTGTATCGATGTATTTTTTTTTCACTGCGTGCCCGTTGGTGCTTGAGTCACTCACTATACAGGTCGTTCACAGTGTTATGGGGTGGAGCTGCTGGTTCCCGGCACGCCGGCCCGTAGTGGGGAGGGCCCAGAGCCGGTATGTGGAGCGTGCCCTAATCCATATAAATGCATGTCCACACGGGTGGCGGGTTAGTCCGCTTCTGCACTTCCGTTGTCGGAGGTGCCTTGCAGGGTTTTACACGACACCATGTTCGCGTTGTGACGTCTACACAATGCTCATAGAACAAACTAATGGCAGATGAGCTTTATCTGATTTGCTAAAAATAATCAATGAGGGGGCGTTCATTAGCTGCATAACTGCTTGCACGATTAGTGACCAAGGTATTCGCAAAGGGGAACACTACGCCGTTTGTCGTTGGCGCTATAACACCCCAGGCCTGCTATAGAGAACGGATTTACTTCAGTATTAGACACGCATGGAAAGGATGTGAAAAAAAAGTCTTGCCATGCAGGCAAAAAGGTCCACGCTAATGCGCTGGCCTTTGGCCTCGTCGTCGCCACCCCACCCCCCCCCTTGATTCAGAAATACTTACTTACTTTGCGAATTAAGATAGAGTGCGTACTTCTGCAATCTTGGTGAGCAAAAATGTGAAATGTTCTTTTGTGCCTCAGCTGGTGCTAGAATTGCAATTCGGGCAGCGCAGTGCTTTAATAGGCGTCTCCTTCAACACCCACATTCAAAGCTACAATGCCTTCATGTTTGATGGACAATTATATGTTGAGTGCTTTTGTCGATAAATACTTGCATACAATGCAGTGTGCCTCAAGGGAGCAAGCAGTCAGTTGCCCAAAGAAGTGAATCCAGCAGGTCTGTATGCAGCCTCACATTGTTTTTTTTTGTCAGAGTACAGGTCGTCCACAAAACACATGCTATGTTTTCACCCCCCCCCCCCTTACTCAAATCCCCTCACCCTCAGCTGGGGTGATCCTTTACTTAATACTGATAGCTGGTGTGGGCCATAACAAACAAATGCTCGTATTTCTCAATAATTTGGCAAACGGAACAAAGCCCCTTTAATGCAAAAAGAATTTCACTTAATGCGAAAAAGCAAACGTGCAACCCAAAGAGGAGAGAATGTCACTTACCCAGAACCTCTCTTTTTGTAATTCAAACAAGTTTAAATAAAAAGATTACACACGAGGATGACCGATACAACATGAAAAGTGTCCCATTAGTCGCGTATCGCTAATCCTTTATTAGAGCTGCCCCAAAGCAGCAATGAGGGTCTCATCCACTCTCAACGCTGTATATTTCTAGATCCAGACATGTCAAGGAAGAGTCAATTGCATGTATCAAGGGCTTGGCCTAAAATGGCCCTCTCAACATTGGGTCTTCCACCTGACTTGGGACCAGTTTGGAGTTGATGTTAATAAGAAAATATGTACACAACATTCATATTTGCCGACTGGGGGCCATGCTATGATGGCCACTTACACAGTCATGGCTTTAAAAGCCAACAGCATTTAAAATGCCAGGATTTCCCCCATTGTATATTTAGGTCTAACATTACCAGAATGCAAATTGCTGTTGGGTAAAAGCTCAGGATTGGCTTAAGGCCTATGCCACAGGTGCCAATTGAC